>NC_091075.1:106389015-106692045 GCF_032405125.1 Capricornis sumatraensis | reverse complement strand
CTAACTCAATGGACATGAGTTTGAGCAAACTCTGGGAGATGTTGAAGGACAGGGAAGCCTGGGGTGCTGCAGTCCATGGGGTCGCAAAGAGTCAGACACGACTTAGTGACTGAACAACAACAACTTCAGATCCCAGCATCCCCCAAGTCAAGCTTCCTTGAATGAACACTGAGTCCTTGCTGTGTGCCAGTCTAGCATTTGTCTCTGAGAATTCATGACTGGACAAGACAGACCTGGCCCAGGAAGGGGTAGATACAGACAGCGCATGTGAAAGCAGAGGCAAGATGGCTTCAGGTGGTAATGATAGGGTGGAGTGGGGTCTGTGGCAGAAAGGACTCGGGAGGGGCTGGGAGGAGCCTGTGAATCAGAGACGGCCTCTGTGAGGAGATGAACGTGAGCTAGGGGCCAGAAGAAGCCCATTTCAGCCAGAGGCCCTGAGCAAGAGCATAACAAGTGCAAATGCCTCGAGGCAGGAACAAGTGTGTCTGGCTTGCAGAAATAAGGGTGAAGATTAAGGCCAGAGAGGTGGGCAGGGGCAGCATGTGAACTAGGTTCAGATCCTAGCCCTGCCTCTCATGAGCTAGGTGGCCTCACTTAACCTTTCTGTATCCCCATTCCAAAATGGATCTGAGAGGACTTTCCCTGGTGGTCCAGTGGCTAAGACCCAGCACTCCCAATGCAGGGGGCCTGGATTCAATCCCTGGTCAGGGAACTAGACCCCTCTAAGAGTTTGCATGCCGGAACTAAGACCCAGCACAGTCAAGCACATAAAGAAATATTTAAAACAAAACCCTGAAGTGGATCTGTGCCCAGGAGATGAAAGGATGGGTTGAGGCAGGCCTAGAGGGGTCCATAGCACTGATCAAAGAAGGCAGGAGGGCCAGACAAGTAAAGCAAAGGGGCCCAGAGCCTGGGGCAAGGCTGCTTATGTTCAAACCCCAGGCCCCACTTCCTGTTGTGTCAGAGAATCAATCAGTGTCTCAAGAGTAATAATAACCATCATATTGGGAGGGATTGGGGGCAGGAGGAAAAGGGGACGACAGAGGATGAGATGCCTGGATGGCATCACCGACTCGGATGTGAGTTTGAATGAACTCCGGGAGATGGTGATGGACAGGGAGGCCTGGCGTGCTGCAATTCATGGGGTCACAAAGAGTCGGACACAGCTGAGCGACGGAACTGAACTGATGGGGTTGTTGGGAGGACAGGGTGGATCAATACATGGCAGTTAGCACAGGGCCACATAACGGCTGCTGTCCCGGCTGTCATTGCAGGAAACAATCGCCCACCTTAGGTCCTTGCACCCCCAGCAGGACCACACAGCTGCTGTGTTACCTTGCCCAGTCACTTGACCTCTCTGAGCATCAGATTTCCATTAATCATAATCACCTAGTCATCCACGTCTCCCCTGCTCCTGGAGGCTATGGAGCAGCCTGGTCCGAGGCCAGGGCATGGGGGCTGGTTCCCTGCCTGCCACCTGCCCACATGTGGTCTGAAGGTAGATTCTTCTTCTCTCCATCTCCAGGGCCCGCTGTCCAGGAACACCTGACCTGTCCATGCATCAGAGAAGCAGCATGGTATGAGGGGAAGGACCTTAGTGTGAGAGGACTAGGAACCCAGGTGTCAATTTTAGCTCCTCCCTTCTCTAGGAGCTTGGGCAGGAGTTTCAAACTCTCTGCGGGTCAGTGCCTGATGGGAATACTGGTCCTGCAGAGCCAGGGTGGGGGTCAAACCAGATGTCAGGGGCTGAAGCCTTTGTCTCTTCCTTCCCCATCTCCACTGAGCTGCTCCCCGCCACCCCATTGCACTTCCCAACACAGACACCCAACATTGTGAGATTCTCTTGGCTTCCTCTCTGGCAAGCCTGCCCCACTTGAGTTGGCTGCAGTCAGCATTTGGCTGAGACCATCTCAGGAAGCTGGCTTGGGGCTGGATGGGGTGTAAGGAGGGGGTAGCCAGGGCTAAGAAGAAAGCCAGGTGGGGCCCAAACACCCACAGTTGTCTTTGAGGCCAAGCTTCTTCCCTCTCCTGGCTCCCCAAGGGGGTCCTTGGATTCTGAAAGTCAAGCTGGCAATTCCAAAAAGACCATACACCTGCCCATCAGCCCCAAGCTCCTGAAGCCAGACAGAGCCTTGGAGGACAGACCTGAAGTCACACCCTAACGTGGCCACTTTCAAGCTCTGTGACTTCGGCAAGTTACTCAGCTTCCTTTCCCTACAACTCCAAACCCTAATTTCAGTCTCTTGCCTGCCAAGGTTCCGTCCCAATAGCAAACTGAGGAAAGGAAAGAAAAGAGAAAAGAAAAGAAATTATTCCTGGGACAGGTGGAGAGAGTACAAATTCAGCCCCTCACCAGTAACATGCTTGGGCAAGTGACTCAGCCCCTCTGGGATCGGTTTTCTTATCTGTAAAATGGGTGTAAGATATCTATTTCTCAGGTATTAACTTATCAAATAACATGACGCATGTAAAGCACTTAGCCCAGTTCCTTGCATATAGCTGATGCTTCTCCCCCCACCAAAAAATTTTATTGTCATCATCATCTCCATCATCACTATCGTTACCATTATCATCTTTGCCATCATCTCCATTACCACTACTGCTAGCATCATCAGTAGCATCTTCATTATCATAATCATCTTTGTCATCACCGTCACCATCATCATATCACTGTCGTTATCACTGACATCACTGTAACTATCGCCACCGTCAGTGTTATTAATAGCATCATCTTTATCACTGTCGTCATCATCACCACCACCGCCACCAGCAAATGGGCTGTGGGTGTCCCCATGTGACAAGTCTGCCTGGTGAGTCTGCTGCATGGCTTTTGGATTTGAAGCTGATTTTCTCTGACTTGTGGTAGTCCAAACTAGCACCCTGGCATTCTTTCCACTATTTATTGTTTTAGAAAACAAACCAGAAAATTGCTTTCTTCCCAATATGGTTTCCAAATACCAGCATCAGGATTTTCCACTGGCATCTTGGAATGTTCTCATCAGAAATCTTCAAGGCATGATCCTTGAGGCTGGGAGCTTTGCCCAAGGCCTGTCTGGGAAAGGAGTTCCTAACACTAATACCATCTGCTCATGCCCAGTTCTTTCCAGCTAACAAAGGACTTTCAAACCATCCTAACCAACAATACAAGGGCCTTGGGAGGGGAAGGGTATGAGGAGGGTGCACTGGCCTGCTCAGGCTGTCGTCACAAAACGTCAGAGACAGTTGAGCACTTCAACAACACATTTATTTTCTGGAGGCTGGAAGTTCATGAACGAGGTGCTAGCAAGTCTCTGATGAGAGCTCTCTTCTCGGCTTGTAGACGACTTCCTTCTCGCTGAGTCCTCACAAGGCCTTTCCCCTGTGCCTGCTGGGAGGGGGCGATGGGCGCACAACTTCTGCTTTCTCTTCCTCTTCTTAAAAGGATCAGATTAGGGCCCCACCCTTATGATCTCATTTAACCTGAATTACTTTCACAAAGGGCTTCCCAGGTGATGCGGTGGTAAAGAATCCGCTTGCCAGTGTAGGAGATGCAAGAGTCGCAGGTTCGATCCTTGGGTTAGGAAGATCTCCTGGAGTAGGAAATGGCAACCCACTCCAGTATTCTTGCCTAGAAAATTCCATGGACAGAGGAGCCTGGTGGGCTACAGTCCCTGGGGTCGCAAAGAGTGGGACACGACTGAGTGACTGAACATACCTCCATAAATATCCTGTCTTCATAGACAGTCACACTGACATTTGGGCCTTCCAGGTAGGAATTCCGGGAGACACAGTTCATTACGTAACAGAAGAGAAGATAAATTTATAAAAAGCCTACTACATTCCTGGCACTGTATCAAGAACTTTCATAGACATTGTTTCATTTGAGTTTGGAGACAAGCCTGCAAGACAGGTAACATAATCCTTGTTTTAAGGATGAGGAAACTGAGACTCTGAGAAGATAAGCGAGTGGCTCAAAAATCACAAAGCACCACCTGGGGTTCTAACTCGGCTCTGCCTGACTTTAAATACCATACTCTTTTTTTCTTTTCTTCTCATATCAGTGGTTCTCAGACCCCCACAAACATCTGGGGGCTCCCTGAGGTCTCCAAGGTAACAACTCTTCACGTGATTGTTGTTTAGTCGCTAGGTACTGTCCAACTCTTTTGCGACCCTGTGAACTGCAGCCCTCCAGGCAACTCTGTCCATGGGATTCCCTAGGCAAAAATCCTGGAGTGGGTTGCCATTTCTTTCTCCAGAGGATCTTTCCACCCCAGGGATTGAGCCCCCATCTCCTGCATTGCAGGCAGATTCTTTACCACTGAGCCACCAGGGAAGCCCCCAACTATGTTCACACTATAGTGCTATTAGTATGCTATTATAATGCTAGCAGTAGTATTAGTGATACTATGTAGTATTCTAATATTAATATTATGACTAATACTAAGTGGGGGTTCACTGTGCTGACATTTTACTGATGTTGCAGTGCCAATGATGAGCAAACCTGATTCCCCAACTGGAACAGCAGCACTGGCCCCAAACACTACTATAGTCGTTCTACTGTTCGCCTCTATGTGCTTTTTAGTGAAAAATAAAATCAGATTCCTTAATTTTCTTAACTCTCAACCCTCAAGTACGCATCTTTTTAATATTCTGTGTGACAAAATTGCGACTGAAGTATGACTGTTGCCTTGAGGAGAAGCAACTTCAATCGTCTGGGTTTGAGCTGCACTAGCTGCTTTTTTCAAGAAGCACCATTTACGTTGAAAGACTGATTGACAGGCTAACTGTGGCCATGTGGACCTGGATTGGGGGTAGATATTTTTTGAAAATGAATGAAGCAAGCAATGAACGGTGTTTGTTGCCGATGAGAAGATCTGAGTTTTTGACAACATTTAGAATTTTGGAAAACTAGATTCTACTACTGTGAGCTTGATTACTGACTCTTTTTCCTCATGGTGGTATGATTGAAGTGGGCGGTGAGATGAATGAATGTGATTTTTTGACATTATATCATTTAACAGGTCAACATTTGGAAGATCTCAGAAGTCAGTGATCCAGGATTTTATAAATGACCAATGCAGGAAGTTTCAAAATCACACCTAGGTAAAACAATCTGTTCAAAGGGCCAGATAGACCCATGGATGTTAATATAATAAAACTCCAAAAGTTCATCAATGTGTTTTCATATTTCATAGCACAACTAGCTGTTAAAATACTACCATTTGTCAAGTTTTGTGTGGAATCAAGAAATTAGCTGAAACATCTATTAAAATAGTCCTCCCTTTTCTAACTCTGTGTGAGGCCAGGTTTTCTTCATCTATTGCAAGCAAGCAACCTACTGCAACAGGTTGAATGAAGAAGCAGCTATGAGAATTCAGCTTCTGTTAAACCAGATGGTAAGCAGATTGGCAGAAGTAGAAGACCATGCCACTCTTTCCTCTGAGTTTTTTCAAAGTTAAAAGTATGTTATTCATGTTAATAAATGCAAGAGATTTGTAATTTTTAAATAAATCAGTAATGCTCTAAAACATTTTGAGTTTTAATTTCTAAATGTCAGTAGATGCAACATGCACAAAGGCTTTTTGATATGTTTTCAATAATTTTTAAGAGGGCAAAGGGATTCTGAGACCAAAACGTTTGCAAACTGTTGCTCATACCATTTGGGGGTTAAGAAAATGGAAGCTCAGAGAGATTAGGCAATTTGGCTGAGGTCACAAAGCTAGAAAATCCCCCAACATGGTGGACCCTGTTGAGGTCCTCCAGCTGCTGGCAGACAGACTGTGGCTGTAAGCCTCCTTGGGGACCTCCTGGGCTGAAGAAATCTCAACCTGGACCTGGGTCAGATGGAGGAGTTGAAAGTCACACTTCTCTCTAGGGTCAGCTTCCACCTAATGCCAGACCAAAGAGGCCAGGGAGGGGAAAGATTGGCCGGGGCAGCTCTGGCTTCTGGATGGAGGTGTGGAAGGAGAGGAGGCTGGGGAGGGACAGGAGGCCACAGACAGCCCTGATGTGGGTGGAGGAATTTAGACCTGATCAAGTGGTGATGGTGCCACGCAGCCTTCATCAGGATCACAGCTGGCCTCCTCGTGGGTTTGAGAAAGTTCATGGTGGAGGACAGAGCCCTTATATCAATGTAGAAGAGCAGAGTTGAGCTTACAATTCTAGGTCTTCCTACCTTCATTGAAAGTGCCATGAGAACTGTGAAACTGGCACTGTAACGTGATTCCGTGTCGGGGGGGCGGCGATTATGATCCGAACCTCTATTTTCAGGGGCAGAAGTCTATGCAGCCACTCTGAGATCCACGGTTCCTCCCTAGGACCATTCAGTCACAAGTTCTCGCAACCCTGCTTGCACACCTCCAGGGACGGTGAGCTCACTACCACCCGAGATGGCGCCCTGCTTTATTGTCTGTTCTCCCGCAGAAGTTGAGCTCATCCCTTTGCTGAGGGACTTCCCCCTTGTTTCTCTCTTGTTTTTATTGCAGCCTGCTTCTCCTCCAGACTTGTCTTCTTACTGACTCTCTCTCCATATGTTTTGCCATTTTGCACTGCCTGCTTCCTTCTTTCCTCTGTTCCCCACACCCCCCAAATCCCACCCGCGCCTACCCTCACACAGCTATCCCTCGACCCTCACTCCCTCACCTCTTCCAGAGCCCTCCTGTGTGCCAGCCATGGGGACACAAGGGTTCATTGGATCAGTTCTGCCCTCACCAAGCTCATGATCCAGGGGGGCCATTGTCATATGGTCCCTCGACCCATACAGAGCATATGGCGTGCAAGGGGTTAGGGAGGGGTAAGACGCCATTGATAAATGTTTCCTAACAGCAAGGCTGGGGAATCACATCCTCAACACGAAATTTAAACCCAGCTCTGCCCAAGTGTGAACAAATCTCCTCTCTCCCACCTCCAGCTGTGTACACAGATGACTTCATCTTTCACAGCCTCGGTTTCCTTATCTGGAAAATGGGCATAGTATTTTCCACCTCTCTAACCCGTTGTGAGGATGAAAGCAAATAATGTGCCTGAGCCCCTGGCACACAGTAGGTTCACAGGCCTGGTGACTTGGGGTCCTACTGTCCCCGCTCATCGGGGCCTCAGAGCTGCTCTTGTGTTCCAGGAAAATGCCGGCGGGTCGGATTAGGGACATATGTTAGCAACTTTCCAGTCAGCAGAGGTCTGCCCAGCAATTGGCCCTGCCAAACTCTGGGCTTCCCTTAACTGATTTGGACACAGGCAACGGCTGCAACACAGACCTGCAGGCTCCTCCCATAACCCCCACCTCCCTGGTGCCCAGGGAGGAACCACAGCCCTCCAGGGACACGGTCAGGCCAAGCAAGGCAGACGGATGCAGGCCTGGATGGCTGATCTAGGAGGCGAGCCCCGCTTCTGTTTATTTAAATACCAGAGTTGTTAGCCTGCTTCTATCGGTATTTCCCCGGGGGCTGGGGGAGGGCTACCCTCCACCATCTGAGAGGCAGAACCTGGGCTTCTGTAGCAGACATACCTGGACTTGAGCCTCAAGCTCCCAGATGGTGCTGGTTGTAAAGAACCCTCCTGCCAATGCAGGAGACGTAAGAGACGTGGGTTCGATCCCTGAGTCGGGAAGATCCCCTGGAAGAGGGCGTGGCAAGCCCTTTCCAGTATTCTTGCCTGGAGAATCCCATGGACAGAGGAGCCTGGTGGGCTACCATCCATGGGGTGGCAAAGAGTCGGGCTTGACTGAAGTGACTAGCACGCACCCTAACACTTTCTAGTTATAGTCCTTGGGGCAAATAGTGTCACCCCTCTGAACCTCAGTTTCCTCTTCGGTAAAGTGGGAGTAAGATGACCCACGTTCCTTAGGGTGGTGGCGTGGATGAAATGAGATAAAAGGTGCCAAGAGCTGCGCCTGTGATGGTTGGGGAAATGTTTCTATGGTCACTTCCCACTGAGACCAAAGCCAGGGGCAGAGGTGATGAGAATCAGATCTCCTGTGTGCACAGGAAACGATGAACACAGTGCAGGTGCTACAAACCCCCCCAGAGGCAAGGTGGGCAGAGGGCAGCGAGCAGCCTGGAGAGGGCCTGGCAGGCCAGAGGCCTCAATATACGTTCACTGGCTAGAGAAAGAAGGGGCCACCCAGGAGCACCTGGCCTTCACTCCCAACTATGTGAAGACTGAGAAGCCGATGGGCTCTGCAGGGGCCTGAGGCAAGGCTCAGAGTAAGGAAATCTCTCCTGTAGCCAGGGCAGCCCAAAGACAGAAGATGACACCTCCACTAGGAGTGAGCTCCCCGTCATGGTGGGTGTGCAAGTCTGGTTGGGAGAACTGTGGACAGAGATGTTGTAATGGGAGCTTTGCATCTGTGGTATCCAAGGCTCTTTCCAACCAGAGGGTCTCTGATTCTAGGAGAAGCATTCTTTTCCAACTCCAATATCAGTGGTGGTCTGATGGTGGTCTGAGGCAATGGCAAACAACCTCCACACTTGAGTTGATTAACGTAATGGATGTTTATTTTTTAGCTGAATAACAGCCCAATGCAGGCGCTTGCCACAGCCTTCCTCTGTGCGGTGACTTGGCACCAGGCTCCTTTTATCCTGTGGTTCCACCATTCCTCCAGCCTCTGAATTCTTAGCTGGATCCTCCGCGTATGGTTAGACAATAAGAGGAAGGAAAGAGTGGAAGATTGCATGGAAAGGTTTTATGAACCAACCTTGGAAATGGTGCACCTAATATCTCCCCATGTTCTATTGCCCTGTGTCATGCTTCTCTGGTAGCTCAGAAAGTAAAGAATCCACCTGCAATGTAGGAGACCCCTGTTCGATTCCTGGGTTGAGAAGATTCCCCTGGAGAAGGAAATGGCAACACACTCCAGTATTCTCACCTGGAAAATCCCATGGAGAGAGGAGCCTGGTGGGCTACAGTCCACGGGGTTGCGAAGAGGCAGACACGACTGAGTGACTAAGCACGAACATGCTCTATTGGCCAGAACTGCAAGGGAGTCTGGGAAATGTAGTTCAGTTGCGTGTCCAGGAGGAAGAGGAACTGGGTGTGGTGAGCTGCCAGTTAGTCACTGACACAGGACACAGGGGGCCCACTCATTCATTCATTCATTCTAGGAACAGTAAGCCCTTACTATGTGCCAAGCCCTGCTATGGGATATATACATGGATCAGACACAGTCCTGGTCTCCAGGAGTCCAAAGCCTCACATTCACAGCCAGGATTTATCAGGCAGCTATAGCCGTATAGTTTGGCTGGGATGTTGGATGCCCTTCATCATACAATAGCACCATAGTATATGAAACAGGGCCCTTGCTCCTACATCTATAAATTAGAGAGAACACTGCTTACCTCAAAGAATAATACATGCCAAGCTCTTAGCATAGCACAAGGTGAGCCCTCTAAAAACGGGAATGGATCTCCTAACCCAACTCTAAAATGCTCAGAGTCAGGAGATGCTGGGGACCACCACAGTGGTGGCATTCCAGGCACCCTAGTGGGGTGGGGGGAAGATCTGGTCACTGACAGAGGAGCCTGGCTGCTCTCAAATCCTCACATGCAGTGGGACAAGCAGAGCCTCCCAACCTGGGCCCTGTTCACTTCAAGGGAATGCCTGAAGCAGGCGTGTGTTTCCTCAATTCCCCAGTGTGACAGCCTCCGTGGAAATAACATCAGAGGAGTTTTTCTCTCCCTCCCTGAGGCAAAGCAAAAAGAACTACACCCCCTGCAGTTCTATGAAACAGATGCCAGAATGGGGAACGAAGGATCAGAGAGGTTGAGCAACTTTCCTGCAGTCACAGAGCTGGGTGGAAAAGCAGAGATTCCAGAGCCTATGTCAGACTGCTTAATAACCCAGTTCTCAGGATGTGAGGACAAAATTTGCAGGGGAGACCCTAGTTCAAATTCAGCCTCCTTGTAAGCAAGAGCTGATTTCTCTGGAAATAGGGGTAATGAAAATGTCTTCCCAGAGAGCAGTTCAATGAGAGACACTGTGTGTAAGATCTGGGTCCTGGTCTGGAACTCAGCAACACCAAGCTGGATGTGTGGTGGTTAAGAACACAGACTCTGAGAGGCAGGCTCCACTGCTTAGAAGCTGCAGCTCATTGGGAAAATCACTTACCTTCTCCGCGCCTCGGTTTGCTCATCTGTTGAAAGCGGATGATGAAATATCTAGTAAATGCCTGTGAGTGTGATTCTTGTTATCATTTGTGCACTTATGAGGTGGATTCCTGGCTGTTTGTTAAGTTACCTGATCTTTGCAACTGGGTAAAGAGTGTTTATTTTTTATTTTTTCATTTTTATAAAATTTTGTTACTTTTTCTTTTTGAAAAGCAAGCCATTGTTTTTATTGCTCAAGAGAGTGACATAAGAAAATGTTTAATTTTTTATGAGGCCCTTTTAATTGAAATGTAGTTGTTACTATTTTTTTAACACCAAAAACATTTTGTATTGGGGTACAGTCCAATATTGTGATAGTTTCAGGTGAACAGTGAAGGGACTCAGCTGTACATATACATATATCCATTCTAAAATTAAAATAAGGAAACTTTAGACAGTATGTTCAGTAATGTTTATCAATAAAGTATTCCTTGTAACAACTTTTTAAAAAAGCTAGACAGTGTGTTCAGTAACATTCATCAATACATGATTCCTTGTAACAACTTAAAAAAAAAAAAAGAAGAAGCTGTGTCAAGCTAGACTTTTGAGTTTTTCTATTCTTCAGGTCAGTTCAGTTCAGTCGCTCAGTCATGTCCGACTGTTTGCAACCCCATGAATCGCAGCACGCCAGGCCTCCCTGTCCATCACCAGCTCCCGGAGTTCACACAAATTCACGTCCATCGAGTCAGTGATGCCATCCAGCCATCTCATCCTCTGTCGTCCCCTTCTCCTCCTGCCCCCAATCCCTCCCAGCATCAGAGTCTTTTCCAATGAGTCAATTCTTCACATGAGGTGGCCAAAGTACTGGAGTTTCAGCTTTAGCATCATTCCTTCCAAAGAACACCTGGGGCTAATCTCCTTCAGAATGGACTGGTTGGATCTCCTTGCAGTCCAAGAGACTCTCAAGAGTCTTCACCAACACCACAGTTCAAAAGCATCAATTCTTCGGTGCTCAGCTTTCTTCACAGTCCAACTCTCACATCCATACATGACCACTGGAAAAACCATAGCCTTGACTAGACGGACCTTTGTTGGCAAAGTAATATTTCTGCTTTTCAATATGCTATCTAGGTTGGTCATAACTTTTCTTCCAAGGAGCAAGCGTCTTTTAATTTCATGGCTGCAGTTACCACCTGCAGTGATTTTGGAGCCCCCCAAAATAAAGTCTGACACTGTTTCCACTGTTTCCCCATTTATTTTCCATGAACTGATAGGACCAGATGCCATGATCTTAGTTTTCTGAATGTTGAGCTTTAAGCCAACTTAAAGCCTAGTCATTTTAGCTCTGAGGAGTGTTTTCAAACTGAAAGAAGGCTGAGTCTAGGAAGCCAGCTGCCTTCGTTTTACAGATGGGGAGACTGAGGTCTGGAAAAGGCAGAAGTTGCCCAGAAGCTCCAGCTCACTCTGAGTCCTAGTGCCCAGTCCTGTGTGTCTTTCCCTCCCCTTTTTGTTTCAGGAAGTGGCACCAGGCTTTGGTTAACTTGTCTCATGGAAAGAGCAGAGACCCAGATGCAGCAGATCCTGGGTCATGATTGGAAAGCCACGTTGGTATCTGGCTGTTGCCGGGCTTTGCCTTTTTCTGGAACTTCATTCCCCTTCCCTCTGTCTGCCTTATGACCCGCTCATCCCCTCTAAGACCAAGACACCTACATCGGAGATTTGTAGCCACAACTCCTCTGCAGCAGCAAGGGGTCCCAGATGGTACATTTCAATCCCACAGCTGTTTATTAGGTGCCAGGCCCTGAAGCAGGGGGATTTGATGGTAAATGAAACAGGCGTGGTTTCTGCCCTCACCATCAAGTAGGAAGACAGATGCTAAGCAAATTATCACAATCGAGCTGAAGGCTGTGTGACCTTGAGCAAGTTATGTGACTCCTCTGAACCTCGATTCTCCATCTGTAACATGGAATGAATAACAGCTATTTAAATCCCAGAGTTGACATGAGGAAGAAATAAGATAGGGAATGATAGCGACTAACACCTCAGTAGAAGTTCTAGAAAGTGGAATTCTTCCCCCTAATTGGAGAAACACTGCACTTGAATTTCTAAGGCTCCTTGCATAGCTAGAGGAGAAGAGGATGTGGGTGGACCTAGAGATGATCGTACCAAGGAAGTTAAGTCAGACAGTTCAGTTCAGTTCAGTCTCTCAGTCGTGTCCGACTCTTTGCGACCCCGTGGACTGCAGCACACCAGTCTTCCCTGTCCATCACCAACTCCCGGAGTTTACTCAAACTCACTTCCATTGAGTCGATGATGCCATCCAATCATCTCATCCTCTGTCATCCCCGTCTCCTCCTGCCTTCAATCTTTCCCAGCATCAAGGTCTTTTCCAATGAGTCAGTTCATCAGGTGGCCAAAGCATTAGAGCTTCAGCTTCAGCATCAGCCCTTCCAATGAATATTCAGAACTGGTTTCCTTGAGGATGGACTGGTTGGATCTCCTTGCAATGCAAGGGACTCTCAAGAGTCTTCTCTAACACCACAGTTCAAAAGCATCAATTCTTCAGTGCTCAGCTCTCCTTATAGTCCAGCTCCCACATCCATACATGACTACTGGAAAAACCATAGCTTTGACTAGACAGACCTTTGTCGGCAAGGTAATGTCAGACAGGAAAGTCAGACAGAGAAAAACAAATGTATGATATCACTTATTTGCGTAATCTACAAACAATGATACAAATGAACTTATTTACAAAACATAAACAGACTCATGGATTTAGCAAACAATCTTATGGTTACCAAAGGGCAGGGAGGGATAGATTAAGAGTTTGGAATTAACAGATATATACTACTATGTATGCATTAGATAACCAACAAGGACCTACTGCATAGCACAGGGAACTTGCAATATCTTGTAATAACCTATAATGGAAAAGAATCTGAAATATATATATGTAAACTGAATCACTTTGTAATAACCTATAATGGAAAAGGATCTGAAAAAAATATATATATGTATGTATATGTAAACTGAATCACTTTGCTGTATACCTGAAACTAACGTAACATTGTAAATCAACTATGCTCCAATAAAAAATAAAATATAAAAAAGGAGAGAATGTTAAAAATAAATAGAAGAGCATGCACTGTGCCACGGGCCATGGTTCCCCCAGCTTGGTGATTCCATCAGTTCAGATTCCATCCAACTTGGTGATTCCATCAGTGTGAGGAGTTGAAAGCAAAGCTTACTGGCTCATAATGCACCACTGAGCCTCTGCATTCTCCAGATAATCTACTTTATGTATCTGGCAAAATGGCATCAAATCAGAAACACACTTCCCAGAGATGTTGGAAATGCATGGTCCTTTCTTTAGAGCATTTATGACTGTAAAAGCCCTGTGATTTGGCCCTGTTTCCCGTGATTGATCCCGAGATCCAGAGAAGTACGGCTCTGCCATCACCTGGGGTCAGGGGTGGCCCTGCTCCACCAACACAAGATGGGCATCTGTGGAGGCGCTTCTCTGAACCTCAATTTCCTCATCTGTGAAAATGGGAGCAATCCAACTGAATTACTGGCATGTAATCGAAACCCGAAGGAAACTGTGTTTCACAGACATACCTGCAGTGCCTAGAACAGAGCGTAGAGCATAGGAGATGCTCATTAAACAGTTATTGAATGGATGGTGCATAAGAACTTGACAAATATTTGTTGAAAAGTGAAAGTGTTAGTCACTCAGTCATGTACAACTCTTTGTGACCCCGTGGACTGTAGCCCACCAGGCTCCTCTGTCCATGGGAATTCTCCAGGAAAGAATACTGAAGTGGGTTGCCATTTCCTCCTCCAGGGGATCTTCCCAACCCAGAGATCGAACCCCTGTCTCCTGCATTACAGGCAGATTCTTAACCATCTGACCCACCAGGGAAACCCAATATTTGTTGAAGACAGAAAGACAAACATCAAGCAATTAAATGTAGGTATGAAAGTATGTCTTTCCAGCCTTACAGCTTTCCTGGAATCCCTCCTTCCCCCTCCGTTCCTCTCTTCCTTCCTTCCTTCTTTCTGTCTTCCTCACTCTTTTGTAGCTGAGCCCTTGAAATGCAGAGAGGTTAATTGTGTGTCCAGGTTCATAGATCTAATTAGAGTCTGCCTCTGATGTTTGGGCCTGGTTTTGTCTGGCCCCATGTGCCTTATACTTTCCACTGTGTCTGGAAGTTTCTTAGAAGCCTCTGAAAGTATCAATTAGGAATGCACTCAATAGCAGCTTAAGCAATAAAGATGTGTATTTCTCTCCCAGCAGGAGCAGTGGGAGGTAGCTGTTCAGGGCTGGAGCAGCAACTGAACATTATAGCATAGAACCAGGGTCTTTCCATCCTCAGACAGTTGGCTTTTCATCCTAATTTGTGTTGCTTTCTGGTCATAAATGGCTGCTGCAGCTCCAGACATCACGACCAAGTTCAAGGCAGGAAAGAAAGGAGGGGGAGGAGCATTTCCTGAAGCAGTTTCTTTCTTTCTTTTTTTTTTTTTTTTGGTCAACAAAGCAAAAAGGTACCTAGAGATGGATGTGTCAGCTGACTTCCCCTTCTGCCTTTGTTGGCTAGCTTTGTCCCCTGGCCGACCCTAGCTGCAGGGGAGGCTGAGAAAGTGAGCGCCCAGCAGAGGCTGCTGGGATGGCCGGGGCTGGTCCAGATCAGTTGTTGTCTCATAGGGTTGGGCTCGCTACTGCTCTGAGCAAAGTTGGGGTTGGGAGAGTGAGGGGAGAGGAGGAGACTGTTGGGGAGTTCAGACCAAGTGACTTCCTGTCTGGCAGGTGAGGAACCTGAATGCAGGACGCCCCTCAAAGACAGGCTCCAGGTATTATCACTGCACTGACTCTTTGACGCAATGTGGCACAGGCAGGGCTTCTGGAAGGTGCCACATGCATGGGAAAGACAATGTACTGTGATCTGCTGGCACGGCAGTCCCTAACCACACCGGGAGACGGAATCCCCTTCCTTGATGTGCTTGCAATGCTTCTGATTACATATCGGAGAGATGATAAAGTAAATGGTCCTACGAATGGTCCTTGACTGTATCCTGGATTTAGAAGAAGAAACAAGCTCTGAAAGGCATTATTGGGTTCACTGGGGGCGATTTGCATATGGATTATAAATTAGATAATTAAAATTGAATCAAACTTAAATTTCCTGAGTGTGATAATCACAATTGTGGTTATGCTCTTGTTTTAGGAGACACATGTTGAAGTAGTTAGAGGTAATGTCATTGATGTTTGCAAACAGCTCGCCACAAAGTATATATGCATATATGCATCATACACTAACATATATACTGACACACATATGCATAACTACATGTATACACACATAAATATACAACTATGTGCATAAATATACATACAGATATATATATAAATATACATTATGTATATAAACAGAGAAAGCAAATACAGCAAATGTTAATGTCTGGTAACATAAATGAAGGGCATATGGATGTTCGTTCATGCAACGTTTTACTAGACTTGAAATTTTTCAAAATGAAATGTTAGGAAAATAATAAATTAAAATTTTTCGAAGAGGAAATTTCTAGAAAAATATTAAAGGAATACACCATGTGTTAGCATGCATTACCTCAACATTCAAAATCTCTCCAGTGGTCTCCAAAGCCCCCATTTGGAGACCACCAATGTCGATTTAGAGGGTGTTTTTTCAGCATCAGTTATCCATAAGCTTCAATTCCCTCCTATGTAAAATGGGATGCTTTTTATATCATCCTGGGATGGCCAGTGCTGGCCTTCGGAGAATATGGTGAGAATTGTATGAAATAAGGCTCACAAGTTCTTTGCACAGAAGCCAGGTGACCAAGAAGCCTCACTGTGATATGTGTTGCCAGTATCACAGTCGTGGCCCGTAGTAGGGCCGTTGAGAACTGCATGTAGCTGATTCAGGCAGGTCGCGTCACCAGGCTCGGGTGTCCTGGTCTGCCCTGCTCCAGCTTTTGTTTCTTGCCATGTCTCATAGCCTGGGAGAGGTCTCCTGGATGGGAGAGCTGGAGACTGTAGCCACAAAAAGACATCCCCACCCAACACACACACACACACACACACACACACACACACCACTATCTCATTATCATTATTCGCTAAGAGCAATTTCTAGCATCTCTGGGCCCAGAGATCCTTGATGAGCAGAGTCCAGGGCTGGGAGAGGCAGCCAAGCCTCCGTACATCGGGATGGGGCTGATTCCATTTTCCGCTCCTTGCATCCATCAGAGGCCATGAAGTGCACCCTGCCCACCCCACCCCCCCACCCCCACCCCGCCCTCACCTCCAGTGTTCAGAGCCTGGCAGTGTGGAGGGGCCGAGCATCCCGGAGCAATCTTCCCAGCCATCACCATCACCATCACCATCCGGGCTGCCAGTCCCCACCTCCAGGCTCTGCCGTGGGCCATGCTAATCCCATTACCCACAAATGAAGATGTAATCACAGCTCTTTCAGAGGGCTTCCAAGGCTGATCCCTCTTTGGAAAGAGAAAAGAAAGTGCAATTGTCCGAGCCACTGACTTCTGAAGCTCCCGCTGCGAGGAGGGGACACAGAAGTTTCTTGGCCGGCAGCCGCTCTGCTGGGAAGGGGCGGAGGCAGTCTGAGTGTGGAGCAACAGAGCAGGGTGGAGGTGGACCGAGTGTGCCGGATTCCACACCGCTTGCACCGCTTCCTTGACTGGACCTCCAAACTCTCTGCGTCTCATTTGTGCATCTTCCAAACAGTGCTAAAGAGTCTCGTTGGACCTGGTGGTTCAATAGCTGTGGGTAGAGGTGAAAGGTACCCAGATGTGAGGGCCCCATTGATGTTAGCAGTATGTTAAGTTAGTAGTGGTAAACTTTACTGAGTACTTACTGCTGTTGCTGAGTCGCTAACTAGAGTCCCACTCTTTGCGAGCCCATGGACTGCATGCAGCTCGCCAGGCTCCTCTGTCCTCCACTATATCCCGGAGTTTGCTTAAATTCATGTCAGTTAAATTGGTGATGCTATCAAACCATCTCACCCTCTGTCGTCCCCTTCTTCTCCTGCCTTCCATCTTTCTCAGCATTGGGGTCTCTTCCAATGAGTCAGCTCTTCCCATCAAGTGACCAAAGTATTGGAGCTTCAACTTCAGCATCAGTCCTTCCAATGAAAACTCAGGGTTCATTTCCTTTAGGATTCACTGGGTTGATCTTCTTGCAGTCCAAGACGCTCTGAAGAGTCTTCTCCAGCACAATTCAAAAGCATCAATTCTTCGGCGCTCAACCTTCTTTATGGACCAACTCTCACATCCTTACATGCCTTCTGGAAAAACCGTAGCTTTGACTATAGGACCTTTGTCTGTAAAGTGATGTCTCTGCGTTTTAATACACCACGTGTCTAGGTTTGTCATAGCTTTCCTTCCACGGAGCAAGTGTTTTTTTAATCTCATGGCTGCAGTGACCGTCTGCAGCGATTTTGGAACCCAAGAAAATAAAGTCGGTCACTGCTTCCACATTTCCCCCTTTTATTTGCTGAAACTGGACGTGCGCGAGCACTTACTAGGTGTCATTTTTCTGATGCCATTGTCATTTTCACTTTAGAGACCAGGAAACTAAAGCATAGAGGGATCAAGTAGCTTGTTCAAAGTCGCAGAGCTGGACAGTGGTAGGCAAGCTCAACGGCCAGTTAAAACAGGAACACGAAGCTTCTTCTTGAAGTACTGTTGCTTTTGAACAGAAGCAGTGGTATGTGGCCGACAGCAAAGAATCCTATTTTTTCCCCAGGAACAAGGTCATCCTGCCCTTTGGCCGTGCCCTCCTAGGTCCTGAGGTTCAAGAATTGACCCATAACTTGCAGTGAGAGATGCCCAGGCCTAGGTTCTTTGTGCGCCTTGCTGCCCTGCAGTAACGGCAACAACCGCTGTCACTGAGCATGCGGAGGGCACTGTGTGCCGGGCACTGTGTGCCAGGCACTGTCTTTTGGGCTTCACACACAATAAACAATCGGTGACACAATGGGGAATGTTTAACAACCAGCTCGCTTGGGAAAGCCCCTCATCTGTTAGCACTTGCCAGTTTCCATGGTGTAAAGTGCTCACACCTCCCACCATGGCCAACACAGCATGGAACTGGGGAGGCATGGGCAGAGCTGGTAGTAAGAGTGGCTCCAGTGAGGGTACAGAGGAACCCTCCCACACCATCGTGGGGCTGTAAACCGGTACAGCCACTATAGAGAACAGTATGGATGTTCCTTAAAAAACTAAACACAGAGCTATCGTATGAGCACGCACTCCCATTCCAGAGCATCTATCCTGAGGAAACTATCATTTGAGAAGATCCATGCACTCCAATGTTCACACCAGCACTATTCATAGTAGTCAGGACGCGGAAACAACCTAGGTGTGCATTGGCAGATGAATGGACAAGGAAGATGCAGTGCATATACACAGCGGAATCCTGCTGGCCATACAAAGAGTGAATAATGTCATTTGCAGCAACAGGGCTGAACCTAAAGATTGTCATACTAAATGAAGTCACTCAGGAGAGAAAGACAAGCACCATATGATATCGCGGTATCTAAAGTGGAATAAGGAGAAGGTGGAATTTAAAGTATGATGGAAATGAACTTACGAAACAGAAGCAGACTCACAGCCAGAGAAAGCAAACTCATGGTTACCAAAGAGGAAGGGAGATGGGGGAGGAAGGAATCTGGAGTTCTGGACCAGCAGACCCCAACGATTATGCAGATAGAAAAAAAGCTAAATCCTACGGTGCAGCGCAGGGAACTGGAATCTGCCTCCCGTGCGTGCGTGTGTGCCCAGTCACTCAGGTCGTGTCCGACTCTTTGTCACCCCATAGACTGTGGCCCTCCGGGCTCCTCTGTCCATGGCATTCTCCAGGTAAGAGTACTGGAGTGGGTTGCCATGCCCTCCTCCAGGGGATCTTCCCAACCCAGGGATCAAACTCACATCTCCTGCATTGCAGGCAGGTTCTTTACTTACTGAGCCACCTGGGAAGCCCTGTCCTGTAATAAACCATAAAGGAAGAGAATATGAAAAATAACATGTATATGTATAACTGAATCAATTTACTGTACACCAGAAACTAACACAGCATTGTAAATCAACTCGACTTCAATTTCAAAAAGTGGCTTCAGCATATCAACTGTTAATAACTCACAGCATCTGATGCCCTGAGCCTAGGTCTTTGTTCTAACTCTTCTTGTCCCGATTTCCCAGGGCCAGATCCACATTCAGCCAGACAGCAAGGTTCTCAAGGGCCAGGAGCCTGACGCAAAGCATTAGCAACAGGCACACACTAAGTGACAGCAAATATTTGGAGAGTTGAACCTAATGCTTTGATTTTAGTGGAATCAACTATTAAATACTTTGTCCAAGGTCACACAAGTAACCAGCAGCAGAGGGCACAACTTGAAGCCATGACTCTTGGCTTTGGGGGTTATATCTTCAAAAGTTTCAGTGTGAATTCTGAGGTTATTGCCACATCTGAGAAAGGAGATGAAAGGTTCTGATCATCCCTGGGAAGAAAGCAGAGGGGCCGTGCGTGTACACTTTGCACCATCGATGTACCAAGGTGAGGATTGCAAAGCACTTCCTAGTTTTTGAGATTTTTTCACTTGCAGGATCTCAATGGTTCCTAAGTTCTGGTAGCGTTCCCTTCAGGGCAACCCAAAGGTTCATTGGTCATGAACCTTTCAGAATGTTAATACTTAGGCATATTATTACTTATTAATACTTATTTATTTTTGGCCACACTGCATGGCATATGGGATCTTAAATCCCCAATCAGGGATTCAGCCTGTGCCCCCTGAAGTGGAAGCATGGAATCTTAACTACTGAACTACCAGAGAAGTCCCTTTTAGGCATTTATTTTAATAGGTACCCAGAAAAATTTCTAACATATTATATTAGAAATAGGTCATTGCAATTGACAAGCAGCAAATGAGTGGCTTCAACGAGAATAAAAGCTTACCTCTCCTTGGGTAAAAGTCAAGGGCTGGCATGGCACTCTGCAAGATCAAGTCCCTACCTCCTCCTATCTCTGCTGCGCAGGATTTCCATTTTCAGAAAGGTCATCTCAAGGTCTAATCTAGTTGCTGCAGCTCCAGCCATCAGGCCTACATTCCAGACAGCAAGAAACAGAACAGAAAAGGAAAAAAAAAACACAAACTCATTCTTCTCCTTTGACTCATACCTTTTGTTCCCATCATTTGATCAGGGCAGGTTATAAAACCACACTTAGCCTAAAGAGAGGCCAGGACAGTAAGTTGTTATTCCAAGCAGGCTGGTGGCCACACAAAGAAATCAGGGTGCTTCTACAGGGAAGAAAGGGACAGTCATTTTGGTGTAAAATACCTTGGTCTTTGCTACACACACACACACACACACACAAACTGTAATTTCATTGATATTGTTGCTTACTATGAGATTCAAGTTTTTAAAAGATAAGAATTGAAAGAAAGTTGTTAAGTAAATGAAGTCCAGGTGGCATGCGGATGTGGTAACAGTCGGGAAGGTGGTCAGAAGTGGAGAATTTGGCTCAGCCAGCAGAACAGCTTTCCTTGCTCCTCTGGGACCCAGAGGTTGGTGGTCAGTAGGGTGTGAAGGAAAGGCTGGGGCTCACGCTCACCACTTCTCACAGCTTTTCCCAGGACTTTGGCAGCCACCACTGATGGCTCCCCCAGCAGCACCCCAATCTTGCTGGTCCATCCCCCCCCAGAGGTTGCAAAGATGGGACACTCAGTGCCCCAGTATCCTGGCAGCTTGGGGTCCCCCTGGAGACCCAGGTCTGGCCAGTGAGAGGTAAACAATAAAAGGTCAAAACAAGACAGGGAACTGCCCTGATGTTTGGGACTATTATTGATGTCAATATTGACTCTGGATCCCGGTGGATTTCAGAGCCACACACACTGCAAAGAACTGGTCACAGCTGCTCCAACAGCTTGAAATGGAACTCAACCAATAACTTGCATTTTGAATGGTGAAAAGGAAAACAAGTGCCAAGGGTAATGCCTAGCACATAGTGGGCACCTAGTATATATTTATTTTCATAAAAATTCCACCCAAGTGCCTTTCTCCTGTGGTCATTCTTCTATTAAAAGTGTTTAAGACCTGGAAAGGCTCAAACCAGTGCCGGCACACAGAAAGTCTTCCGTTATTGTTAGTTACAATTCTTGTTATCATAGCCTTCTGGGGACCGTCATCATTCATTCATTCAACAGTCATCTAATTGTACACCCATGTGTGCCAGGTGCCATCTTGGCCCTGTAGAGTCAGTAGTGAAAGAGGTTGGGCGGTCCAAGAGGGAGGGGGTATATATATTCATATAGCTGATTCATTTCACTGTACAGCAGAAACTAATACAAAATCGTAAAACAAATAAAAAGGGTGAGTTTCTGTCCTACAGCCCAGGTTCTAAACCATCCATCCCACAATTAATTAACAAGGATTGGGATATGTGCCAGGCGCCACGCAAGCATGAAGTAGGGACACTGAGCTTAGCCTGGGGTGCCCTAGAGAGCAGCTGTCACGAGCTGGGACCTCAGGAACTAGTTGGAGTCAGCCTAGCTTTGAGTAGGGAAGTCTACCCAGGACTGCTCAGTAAACCGTGCATGAAGGCCAGTGGGCCAGCTTGTCGGGCCTCGGCTCCCAGGCCCAGAATTTGAGACAAGGCCAAACTGACTCAGAGTGGGCCAGGCATTGGCAGATGCCTCTGCACTGAAGGCTGGGTACCACTCCCGGCCACCTCCCTGACCTCCCTGGGCATCCCCTTTGTGTAACAGCTGTCCCCCATGCCGAGCCCCATGGGATCCAGTTTCTGCGGAGGTTGACTTGCAAAACCCAGTGTATTGTCCTGAAACAGCAGGCTCTGGGGAGGGCTCAATGCAGTCGTGGCTGGCACGTCTCTGTATTTCACCCTGAAAAGAATTATGTTCCCTCAATAGATGGTGCCCATTATGTGCCAACATCCAAGGCTTTTAATTGACTCAGGCGTAATTAATGATTTGGAGAACATTCACAGCTAGCCTGGGGCTCCAAGAGAAGGGAGTGCGGGATGGCTAATAACATGAAGGATTTTATGGGCACGTTCCGTTCAACTGTTGCTAGGTCCAGGGTTGCGATGCCTTTGAAGTGTGACAACACAGGGTGGAATGGGAAAATGTTTGATGAGAAAACCCAGATTTGTCCCCTGTCTTGCGTCTTCTTTCCTGCTGCTCAAGCCGGAAGATGCAGCTTGAGTCACATCCACTACCCGCTTTTTTGTTCCGTTTGAAGAACACCCATTTCTTTCTTGGTCCTGAGCGTCCTTTGACAGAGATCCCTGATCGACCTGTCTTGTCCTTGGCGGTTTCAAGAGGCTTCAGTTTGTTTTTGTTCCCAGGGAATTCTGCAAGATTTCCGAGTGTCTTCTTCAGTTTCTAAGATAATTGAATGCAAGTTCTGTGAACATTTCATGGGGATTTCATTAGCATGCCATGAGAGGTAGTTAAAAGTTCCATGGAAGTTGAGGGAGTGTTTCTAGTAGAATTCCATCATATTTCTGTGAGAATTCATTAAGGATCACACAGCAGCTCTGGGAGGTTTTCATGAAAATTCATTGAGAATTCCGCAGGTCTTCTAGGACCATACTGTGGGACTTGGGGAGGAGTTCTGTGAGAAAGAGGAGCAAGCGATGGGAGAATTCTAGGGGCAGCCTCCCAAAAGTGTAGCAGGCCCTCCAGGAATGCTTAGGAAATAGGCCATGAAGATCTGCTACAAAAATTCCATACAAAAGTTTCTGGAATTCCATTGGAATTCTTTGAGAATGTTGTAAGAATTTTAAGAGCATTCATAATAGACTTTTCTGTAGGAGTTGCTATTGATTTAGCCCTGCTTTTCATTTGTGTCAGAACTTGAGCTTCTGGATCAGTGAGGCTACCAAGAAAAGTAGCCCCTAGTTTGTCTTCTTTTTCTCTATTTCACTAAAAACAAACAAAAAAAAAACTTTCCCACTTAAAAAATACAAGAAACATCCTTGCTTTTGATACCTGCTGAGGGTCTGAAAGCAATAGGTAGATAGATGACTGACTATGGAAAGATTAAACAAAAAACTGGAAGAGTTGGGATCCTTGGAAGAGGGAAAAAAATCATCAAATCTCCTTCCTCTCCCTAAGAATGCTTGTTGTGAGGAATATTTGTTGCTCAGCCTATTCACACATGGTCTGGTGTCAAGAGCACTGGAGTAGGGGCCCGGCGTCCTGGGTACTAGTTCCAGCCTTGCCATTAACTAACTGCTTAACCTTGGACCGGTCTCTAGTTTGTTTCTCCTTTTGTGAAATAAGAAGCACCGGGCTAGGAAACCTCCAAGAATTCTTCCAACCTGGTCAGCCTGTGATTCTGCCACACAATGGTGGTGATGATGATGGTGGTGGTGCTGATGGTGATGACGGTGACTCTGGTGGTGGTGATGCTGGGAGTGGTGAGTGGTCATGGTGATAATGGTGAGGATGACGACGATTGTTGAGATTATAATGATGGTGGTGATGATGGAGGTGATGGTGGTCCTAGTGGTAATAATGGTGGAGATGCTGATAGCTGTTGAGATTACGATGATGGTGGTGATTTTGGTGGTGGTGGTGATAACAATAATTGCCATCATCGAGCACTTACTATTACTGCTATGTTCTGGTATTGTGTTAAGTAGTTTACTTTCTCTTTTTTCAGTCCCTATATCAATCCCATGACATAAGAACTATATCTTTTTATGCCTTCTAGTTTATAGATAAGGATACTGAATCTCCCAGAGATTTATCAAGATCACATGGCTAGTAACCTGTAGAATCAGCTTCCAACAGACAACTCGCCCCACTTCCCAGACTTCTCTTAGGCACCACACAACGTTGTTCTTTCTACCACTTGCTGCCCTAATCTTTAGACGCTGAAGAAATTTCTCCAATGTTTGATAACAAAAGCAGCAAATAGGACTTGTCAGATCAAAGTCTCCATGATGTTTTCAACCATCAGGAACTCCTTTTCCCACCCCTCCTTACTTCCTCATCCCTGTTCCATCACTTCAGTTTGACCTACTTCTTTCGTTTGCTCATTCCTCCTCCAGAATCCCACCAACCACATTCCCCATGTGTTCCATCCTGCACACACTGCCTGGTGATTTTCTACAAACCATATGTTCTCATCACAATGTCATTATGCTCAGAAGTCTCCAGCATCTCCCACCAACGGCTAAGAGACTAAACCAAACTCTTGACAGCTCCTTGGTATATTCTCCAGGACCTCCAAAATCTGGGTGTTTCTTGCCTAACCAGTCTCATCTCTTGCTATAGTTCCTTAACACCCCGGGCTAAATTCCACCTCTGTGACTTTACTAGGAAGACCCTTCTGCCTAGAATGGCTTCCTCCTCCTCCTCCTCCCCCCGCCTCCTCCCACACTGGGGCTTCCCAGACTTCTCCAATGTGCATCTCAGAACTTTCACATGTTGTTCATTACAAAGTAGCATGTTCTCATGCAGGGCAGCTTATCTTTTGAGTCTCTTTTCTCTTGTGAAATGGACTCAGGGTAAATCCCTGAAGGTGAAGACCACATCCTCACCCAGACCTGGCCCTGCAACTGACCAGCACATGACCTTGGGCAAGATACTTTACCTCTCCCAGATACTACCCTCACCTCATAAAAGACAAGAATGGAAACAGTAAATCCTAGTTGGCGGAGGTAAACAGCGATATGAAACGGGATAAAATGGAAAAATCTTCCTGGTATACTTTGAAAGTTTTAGAGATGACTGGGTGTCAAGCACAAATATGCTGCTGGAGTGGCAGAGGTGTTTGGCAAGGTGGGTCAATTCAGTCCCCCCACTCCATCCACATCCCCCAGCACATTGCCGAGGACCTATAGTATTCCCTTGTGGCTCAGCTGGTAAAGAATCCGCCTGCAATGCGGAAGACCTGGGTTTGATCCCTGGATTGGGAAGATCCCCTGGAGAAGGGAGAGGCTACCCACTCCAGTATTCTAGCCTGGAGAATGCTATGGACTGTATAGTCCATGGGGTCGCAAAGAGTCGGACACGACTGAGCGACTTTCCCTTTTCATTTATAGCATAATAGTCTGCATTTGGAGCTTGGCATCATGGACACCTTAAATTCTTCTTATCTCCTTTAATGATCCCAATTCCTTTCAGGAAGCTGCTGCCACGATCCCTGTGCCACCGTGGAGGACACTGAGGCTTAGAGATAGCCCTCGAGGCTGTGTTGGTCCATCTGACTTACTCCTAGCTGCTTGGCTTTGCTGCCCCTCCACTGAGTCGCTGAATAGTCCTTGACTGAGCAGATCTCCTGGTTGCCTGACCTGGGGTGTCTTTGTGCACAAAAGCAGACCACACCCTTTCCTTCGAGGAAAGCCAGCTGTCCAAAGTCCCACAAGAAGTGATTCCTAACTGGCAATGGGACAGACTGACCTACAGGTTGAGTCTACATTCCCCTTGCTCAAGAGGGGGTGTCTTAAAATGTCTATGGACCTTTATAGGAAGAGAGTAGTTTTGTAATAATCACTGGATGCATCATGTCAAAGCCAAGGAGAAGGTCTGAGCTGAGAAGGACTTTAGTCCCTCTGTTCTGAAGGAAACATGGGTTCAGAGAAGAGGAGTGATTTGCCCAAGCCCTTGGCAGAGCCAGAGGCGGATCTGTAGCCTCAGTGGCAACTCATTGCTTGATGTCATGTCTAACCTCTCCGAGTCCTGTTTCTGCAAGACTTTGCCGTCTTGGTGGACTAATCTCACCAGCTTCCTTGTATTTTAAGGGGTGATAATGTTGTGTCTTATTATGCCTTCAGACAGCATCTGTCATTATCATTTACAATATTCCCACCATGTTTCCAGTCCTGCTCTTGTCAACATGAAAATTATAGTCAAAACATGAAGGAGACAAAGTCTCTTTTCTCCTTAAGGAATTCAGTGAGACATAGACACCTGACAGGGGTCAAGTCAAATAAGGACTTGTTTTTCTCTCACATGAGAATTCCTGAAAGGGCAGGTCCAGGATCTGGGACTCGGGGCGCATGCCTCCTCCACTGTGGACTCCAACATGAGCGTTCTTGTCCTCATGGTAACAGGGAGTATTCTCCACACTGACCCTCAGGGTGTCTTTCTGAACAGGAAAAAGGGATAAATGCAAGGGGCTAAAGTGTCCATGCCAACTGGTTCTTTCCTGCTTAAGACCTTTCCTGGGAAGTTTCTCCCCACACCTTCCACTGGTCACTGCAAACTTCATGAGAGGCTGGGAAATTGTGTGTGTATCTGAGTTAGTACATTGCTAAGTGAGTGAAGTTGTTCAGTCATGTCCAACTCTTTGTGACCCCATGGACTGTATGTAGCCTACCAGGCTCCTCCGTCCGTGGGATTTTCCAGGCAAGAATATTGGAGTGGGTTGCTATTTCCTTCTCCAGGAGATCTTCCCAACCCAGGGATTGAACCCGGGTCTCCCACATTGTAGGCAGATGCTTCACCATCTGAGCCACCATCGAAGTTGCACTGCTAAATGTACCCTAAAAGATTAGAGTGTTCTTGGAAAGAAAGAAGGAGAGTAGATAGTGACTAGATTACCTGCCATCTATGTCACAACAAGGTCAAAAAGTTCCTAAAATTGTATGCAAATTTAGAATATTTATACACGATTTTCTGGGAAGAGATTCTATAACATTCCCTAAATTTTCAGGAGGATGCATTGGTTGGGGAATCTTTGACACAAATGGAGATTCAAGAGACAGAAATTCTAATAGATGAACTTGGGTTCTTCATGCCCACCCCTAGTCAATTTATTGAGGGTTATCAGTGTGGGGCTGTGGTGTGGAACATTAGGTAAACCATACAAGCTTCTGAGGCAGAGGGTCTGATTTACAGACCCAGTGCTTCCGCAGTTCAGCTGTGTGACCTTGGCAAAGTGTCATAACACCTCTGAGCCTGAGTTTCTTGGTTAGTTAAAGAGGAGGGGAAAAAAACTACCTTTAAATTTTATAAGAAGACTTCTTCTTCTTACAAAGCAGTAGAAATAGGGATAAGATTTAGCCTTCCCCATAAACCCAGATAAAGCTTGTAAAACAACAGTTTTTAGATATCGGACATTCAGTTCAGTTGAGTTGCTCAGTCGTGTGCGACTCTTTGCGACCCCATGAATCGCAGCATGCCAGGCCTCCCTGTCCATCACCAACTCCCGGAGTTCACTCAGACTCACGCCCATCAAGTCAGTGATGCCATCCAGCCATTTCATCCTCTGTCGTCCCTTCTCCTCCTGCCCCCAATCCCTCCCAGCATCAGAGTCTTTTCCAATTTAGGCAGTGCAATCCCTGAAAAAGTGAAAACAAACAACAGCTTCCTTACAATTGCACAGATTATTGCCTAGAGGCCATTTCCAGAGAGTTGTGCAGGGAAGTGGACTCCAAGTGAAACTCGGCAGGGGCCATGGGCTGGAGAATGGAGTTGGGAGTTCAGGTGTACAGTGAGACTGGAGTATTCAGGGCAGAACACTAGCAAGGATAGAATACACAGAAAAATCTGCAGACAGTCCTTCTGGAATCTTCACCTGAGGTCTGCTCAGCACATGCATCTTTGGAAACCACCGTCCACTAAGGCATGAGAGGGAAAAAAAAATCCTTAGAATTTAAATGGGACAGGAATAGTTGGAGTTCTCATCAACCAGGGTAGAAAAATCTTATAGTTCAAAGGACTTTAGGTAGAATGTGCAGAAGGGTATTTATTGCCTCAGGAGTGGGTAAAATTAGCTCTAGACTAAAGGCCTCCCTGATACCATCTAAAAGATTAAACACAAGCACCCAAAGGAACAAATAGTTTCCAAGTCACTTAACTATGTCACAGAAAAAAAGCTCAAGAATATGTCAAATATAAAAATATCTTGCACACAATAAAATAAAAATCATAATAGGTAGCATAAAACATTACTAGGAATGTAAAGAAAAAGAAAAATACAATCAAAGGTGAGAAAAATCAATCATTAAAAACAGAACAAGAAATGGCACAGATCATTAAGAGGCAAGTATCCTAAAAATAACCATGAATACCTCCAAGAAAGCAGAGTAATGATGGGGCATACAAGATCAAGATCTGGAAGATGTGAGGGAAAGCACCTAAATCAAGCTTCTAGAAATGAAAACTGCAGTGTCTCAGATTTTAAAATTAAAACATTGTGTGGAATTAACAGCAGATTAGAAACTTCAGAACAAAATATTAGGGAACTTGGAGACATAAAAACAAAACTATGAAAAGTGAAACAGAGGAAAAACAAAAAGACTCGGAGAAAAAACAGTTAACAATGCATTAGCGAGCTGTAGTACAAATTCCAATACGTGAGTATAGGTGTGATTGAAGGAGAGGACAGACAGGGAATAAAACAGACAATAGAAGAACTACAACAATAGCTAAAAACCTTCTAATTTGATGAAAATTTTAACCAGCAGAGTCAGGAAGCACAATGAATCCCAAGTAGAAGAAACATCAAGAAAACTTTCAGCAAGGCACATCATAACCAAATTGCTTAAAGCAAGTGACAAATGGAAAATCTTAAAAAATAATCTATTTTTTAAAAGATACATTATATATAGAGAAACAATAAGAACAATAACCGCAGATTTCTCATTGGAAACAATACAACCCAGAAATAAATGGAGCAAAATCTTTAAAGAACTAAAAGAAAAAAAAAAACCACAAATACATTTTTATACCCAGTGAAAATACCTCTAGAAAGAGAGGTGAACTATAAAAAGAAGTTTAAGGTTAGGAGAAAGGACATACAAAAAAGCAGAGCAGAGTATTAAAGGAAGCCATTCAGGCAGAAGAAAAGGCATTAAATGGAAATCTGGATCTATACAAAGGAAAGCAGAGCACCAGTACATATGTTGTTAACTGTAAGATTTCTTTCCTTATCTTTGCTGCCCTTAAAGCACAATGAACAGTTTAAAGCCAAAATACAATAATAGCTGTGTATTATGTGGTTTATAATGTGTGGAAGTTGACTGTATGATAACAATAGTACAAAGGCCTGGAGGGGGTTGAGTCCTACCCTGTACGTGAAGTGGCATAACTTGACGATAAACTGGAGTAAGTTAAAAATGTAAACCAGCAGTCCTAAAGCATTGCTAAGAAAACAAAACAGAATTGTAACAAATGAGCCAACACAAAAATTATAAAAGCATCATAAAAATAATAATAAAATAAATATGCCAGAAAAGGGAAAGGAAGGACAAAGAACAAATGAGACAATTTAAAAAGCAAATAGTAAGATGGTAGATTCAAACCTAACAATATCAATAATTACATTAAATGTAAATAGTCTGAAAGTGAAAGTGAAGTTGCTCAGTCGTGCCTGACTCTTTGCGACCCCGTGGATATTAGCCTGCACCAAGCTCCTCCGTCCATGGGATTTTCAAGGCAAGAGTACTGGAGTGGGTTGCCATTTCCTTCTCCAGGGAATCTTTCCAACCCAAGGATCAAACCCAGGTCTCTCACATTGTAGATAGACGCTTTACCGTCTGAGCCACCAGGGAAGTTGTAAACAGTCTAAACACTCCAATTAAAAGAAACAGATTGTAAGATTGGATTTAAGAAAACAAAACCCAACTATTATTCCCTACATACAACATTCATTTTTATAAAAAGGATAGGAAAAGATCATCCTTCAACTAAGCAAAAGAAAGCTAGAGTAATTACCTTAATATCAGACAAAGTAAATATCAAAAAGAAGAATATTACCAAGGACAAAAAGAATGATTTCAAAATGATAAAGTGGTCATTCATCGGGAGGAAATAACAATCCTAAAGATTTAGGCTTCTATCAATAAAACTGTAAAATACATGAAGTAAAACTGATAGAATTGAAAGGAGAAATAAATGCATAATCAGTGACAGACTGGAACACCCCCTCTCAATCTTGCAGGAACAAGCAGAACAAAAATCGCTGAGAACATAGAAGAGCTGAATAACTCTATTACCTAAGTTGGCCCAGCTGGCATTTGTAGAGTACTCCGTCCAGCAAGAGCAGCATACATCTCAGGTGCACGTGGGGTACTCACCAAAAGAGACCACACTCTGAGTCATAAAACAAGCCCTAATAAATTTAAAAGGGTTCATCCTATATAAAGTATGTTCTCTAATCATGATGGAACTAAATTAGAAATTAATAACAGAAAAATGCTTGGTAAACTCATTTTTCAGTGGTACTTCAATACTGACATTCTCCATCCACTATCCTTTCCTTTTGAGCATCTCATAGAGCTGCTATACACCTTCTGTCAGGACCAACAACTGATTTTTGCCAAAGTGACAAGGTAACTCAAGAAGGAAAGGATAATTTTACAATACGTGATGCCAAAACAGTTGGATAGCCATATGCAAGAAGATGAACCCTGATGTTTACCTCAAAGCACATGCTAAAACTAAGATGAAATAGATAATAAATTTAAATGTAAATGTAATCTACATGTAAGAGCTAAAACTATAGAACTTCAAGAAGAAAGCACAGGGGAAAATCACAGTGACTGTGGATTTGGCAGAGTTCTTAAATGAGACACAGAAGCCACAAAGTATAAAGAAACTATAAAATCAAGCTGCATTTCATCAAGTCAAAATATGTGCTTTTTAAAAGACACTCATAAATGAAAATACAAGCCACAAACTGGGCAAAGTGTTTTGCAAAATGCCTGTCAAAAAAGGGCTTTAAAATACATAACGAATTCTTACAACTCACTAATAACTCAAATTATTTTTTTAAGGGGCAGAAGATGTGAATAGTCAGTTTAAAATGTAGATGGGAAATATTCACATGAAAAAATGCCCAACATGATTAATCAATAGGGAAGAGCAGATTAAAACCACAAGGACATATTAATACCACTCATCTGCTAGAATGACTCAGTGTAAAGAGAGAGACGGTGCCAAGTGCTGGAGAGGATACAGGGCAACCAAAGTCTCATGCTTTCCACTCTGGAAAATAGTTTGGCAGTTTCTCAAAAAGCTATACCTCTGCAGAGACCCACCCATTCTATGATTAGGTATTTTACCAGGAGAGATGAAAACATATGCCCAGAAACACTAAACACAAATATTCATAGCAGCTTCATTTGTAATAGCCACAATCTAGAGAAAATTCAAATGTCCATTGGTGGGAAAATGTGTAAACTAATTGTGGGATATCTATCAATGAAATATTACTTAGCAGTTAAAAAGGAATGATCTTTTGATACATGCAACAACATAGATCAATCTCAAATTCATTACACTAAGTAAAAGAGGCCGGACAAAATGGTACATCCTGTATGACAACCATTGACATAAAATTCTAGAAAATCTGTAGTAACAAAAGGTCTACAGTTGCCTGGGGTATGAAGTAAGGAGCAAAAGATTCCAAAGAAACATCAGGAAGTTTTGAGAGAGGATGATTCTTATGTTCATCGATATCATATGGTAGATTCAAGGTCATGTACATTCATAAATATTTTATGAAGTTATACACTTGAAATATATGCAATTTTTTACATCAGTTATATATAAGAAAAAAGGTATTTTTAAGAAAGGTTGCCAGGAAGAGAAACTGAAATAATGGATAAGAAAGATATAACAACATAAATTATCAATTCCAAACATAACATCATTTTCAGTAAGAAGAAAATAATCCCAAAGTAAAACGACATCCTAAGGAGAAGACCAACAAGATCAGACATCTGAATGCTTTTCCTGTTCCAAGGCTTGGCCTTAGACGTCTGCAGAAACCAACCCAGTACATCCCTGTCAGCAATCTCCTAGGCAGAGTAAAGAAACAGAATCACAGAGAAGTGACGTAGCTTGCCCAAAGTCACGTAACTAGAAAGTAGTCAAACCCAGAAGATGGGTCCAAGCAGTGTGACTCAGGACCCTGGACTCCTGACAATGACGCTTCGCCACTTCTCTTCCTATCTCGTGTGTGTGCTTAGTCACTCAGTCGTGTTCAACTCTTTGTGACCTCTGGGCTGTAGCCTGACAGGCTTTTCGGTCCATAGAACATTCTGGGCAAGAATACCAGAGTCTATTCCAGGGGATCTTCCTGACCCAGGGATCAAACCTGCATCTCTTACGTCTCCTGCAGTTGGCAGGTGATTCTTTACCACTGCACCACCTGGGAAGCCCTCGGGTTTGAATAGTCTGTAAATTAAAAGTGGTAAACAAACTTGGGAACTAAAGTTAAATACTACAGAGGGAGATAAAGTAAATCTGAGATAAAGTCAAATATTTAATTCTTATCTTTTGCCCATCTAATTATGGTGATATTTTATTCACTGGATTTGCCCAGCTTAAGAGTTTGTAACCATAATTGGTAAGATGAATTCTCCCTGCATTTGAATAAATAGCTTACTGAGCAAATTAATAGTATAAATACGACTTCAAGGGGGACTATGTAAGAAAATAACCATTTACATGCACCTTTAATCAACACGCCCATGCACCCTTTGACTAATTATCTCTTATTCACCCTTCAAGTCATAAATCAAGCACCGTGTTGTCAGACTTGGTTTCCTTCAGTAGATGAAATCGCTCCTGTCTCTTAATGCTTCTCATTCAGTGAGCTGAAAGTAGCTGCAATTCTGTTCACAGTCTTACCTCACAGATGGGTTCTCTGTGGGAAGCTCCACGGTTCTTGTCACCATGCCCCTCCTACCTGAGCTGTAATGTACTTTCGTTGCTAGTACCCCCATTACCACTGCACTCTTTTGGGGGTGGTATAGAGTTCTAGAACCTTCCAGAACTTTCTGGGTGGTTCCACGCATCTAGGCTAACACTCTTGTGAAGCCCTTGACTGACACACTCCTCCTGTCTTGCTGGCTGCAGCAGAACCACAGCACAGGATCAGCTCACCTGTGAAGGGCTCTGACCCAAGCTCCTGCCTCCCAGCAGAACGGCCCCCTACTCCTGTGCTCCAGTCCGGCGCCTTGTTGAGACTCTGGGCCCTGCTGCTGTTTGCAAGCAGGACGGCCCTGCTCTCAAGGATGCAAGATTCTGGGATAGGGACCAAAAAGTCATAGTAAGTCATGTGGGAGACAGGAAGAGGCTAATTGGGGTCAATCTTGTAAATGAAATTTCACATTGGGAAAAACAGCTTATACTTCAAAAATTTAGTCTATTAAAACTATGAATTGATTCCTAGGACTGGTCCAGACAGATGAGGGCTGACCCTTCAGGAGGTCTTGACAAAGGGAGGACAACGGGATACACTATGTAAATGGTATCTTTTTTTTTTACCAAAATGCTGGAGGAATTCATCGGGGCTTGCAGAGGCCTCTCCCAAGGTTTTGCTATTCACATTACTCTCCTTGAAAGCTCCCATAAAGTTCTCATGGCTCTGGGTTTGCTCTTCATCAAATGTGCTCTGATTTAATGCCACCCGGTCTTCATTTGTCTCCATTTTGCTTGTAGCTGGAGAAATTCTTGAAAACCAGTAGTAGGCAGAATTATACTCTCAAAGTTGTCCATGTCCTAGGCCGAGGAACCTGGGACTATGTCACCATCCACGGAAAGGGGGACCTTGATGATGTGATTAAGGTTGATGAACCTCAGAGATGGAGGTTACCCTGGATTATCCAGGGTAAGCCCAATGTAGACACAAGGGTCCTTTTTAAAAAAGAGGCAAAGAGTCAGATGTAGAGAGAGACATACAAGAATGGAAGCCGAGACCAGAAGATGGCTTTGAAGATGGAAGGGTTTGCCACAAGCTAAGAAATGCAGGTGATCTCTAGATGCTGGAAAAGGCAAGGAAGTGGATTTCCTCTAAAGCTGCTAGAAGGAATTTATCTCAATATTAGCCCCAGCGAGACTCATTTCAGATTTCTGACCTCCAGAATTGTAAGATAATATATTTCTGTTGCCACTAAGTTTGTGACAAGTTGTTGCAACAGCCACAGGAAACTAAGAAAAAAACATTTTTACACTTTTGTCCACTTCCAGGAAGTCATCTTTGAAAGCTTTATGCCGCAAACTGAATTATGACCCCATTCCCCCAAATTGATGTGCTGAACCCTAACTCCAATGTGACTCTGTGTGTGTGTGTGTGTGTGTGTGTGTGTTTAGTTACTCAGCTGTGACCAACTCGGCAACTCCATGGACCGTAGCCTGCCAGGTTCCTCTGTCCATGGGGTTCTCCAGGCAAGAATACTAGAGTGGGTTGCCATTCCTTTCTCCAGGGGATCTTCCCGACCAAACCAGGGTGTCTCTTATGTCTCCTAAACTGGAGGGCGGGCTCTTTACCACTAGCCCCACCTGGGAGGCCCTTGAAGTTAATTAAGGAGATCGCCTTAGATCTTAGCGTGTGTGCTCAGTTGCAGTCATAAGGATGGGCTTCGGTCTCATAGGACTGGTGACCTTATTAGAAGAGGCTGAGGCTCTCTCTCAAACAGCAAGAAGGCAGCCGTCTGCAAGCCAGGAAGAGTGTTCTCACCAAGATGTGCTGACCCTTTGACCTCAGATTTGCAGCCTCCAGAACTGTGAGAAAATAACTGCCAGTCGTTGAGCCCCCAGTCTGCGGTATTCTGTTACAGCAGCCCGAGCAATTTCCTTTGCAACTGCAGTAGATGCTGTGATGCGTTCTGATATCAGTGTCCCTCCTGTCGTCCCAGCCCTCACCTCGCTGACAGCAGCGTCACCCTGGTGGAACCTCCTTCAGTGGGGCAGATCGAATGGAATGACTGGTCAGTGCCAGGGCGGGCAGAAGCCTGGCCTTGATTCTAGACAATCTGAAGGTCATCCCAGCCACAGAACCTCTGCAGAGATTGTATCAAAGTTCAGCTTCTCTGCCCAGAGTTTCTCCCCTCACTCCCTGAAAGGTGGTGTTGCCTGGATCACTCCTCAATAAATTCCCTGCCTGCAAATTGTTGTCTCAGAGGCGGCCATTTCCTGGGAATTCCACCTAACACAGCAAATGCTGCTGAGCTTGCATCGCTTGCTGCCAGGAGGGGCAGATGGCCTGGGGAGCTGAACCGGCTTCCTCAGAGAGAGATGCAGCTTTGTGGTTTTGGCCAAATGACTTCTGGAGTTAGAGGGAGGGCTGCTGGCTGGAGATGACATCACAGGGGTCATTTCATCAGCGTCACTCCCTCTTTGGAAAGGCCAAGACTCGGATAATGAACCCAGGTGTAGAGGGGAAGCCTTGAACTTGTCTTTCTGTATTCGCACATCGCCTTCAGGTCAGCCCAGCTGCCTGCGGAATATCAGCCAAAGAATGGACCCTGAGAATCACCCCACAAACCCTGTCTGGATCTCTGACCCCCACATCACGACATGAAACAAAATAACGTTTTCAGTTGCTAGGTTTGGGGTCCTTTGGTTTATCTGGCTGTAGCCGATGGGACCACGATTCCCTCTACCTCTGGATAGTCACTCACTCAGAGGCGAGAAGTCTTAGGAGATGACTAGCAAGTACCCCTGCAGAGTCGTGGGGAGATCAGAAGAGCCAAGAAAACAGTTCAAGGCCCGAAGATGCGTGAGGCCCCACGCTAGGTGCTCCCAACTCTGCTTCCCTGAAGTCTGACACTAACTGGAGGAGGTAGCAACGCCTCTCCCCATTCCACAGAGCGGCACACTGAGGCCTGGAGAGGGGTAAGGCGACTCGCTCAAAGACACACCATTATCAGTGGCGCCCCAGTACTCCTGTTGCTAGGCATCCTTTAGAACTGCCCTTCTTTGGAATTGCGATGAAAACTGACCTTTTCCTATCCTCTGGCCACTGCTGGGTTTTCCAAAGTTGCTGACATTTTGAGTGCATCACCGATTCAATGGACCTGAACTCGGACAAACTCCGGGAGATGGTGAGGGACAGGGAGGCTTGGCGTGCTGCAGTCCAGGGGGTCGCGAAGAGTCAGACACAACTTGGCGACTGAACAGCAGTGCTTCTGTGTTCATTCATTCACTGGGGTCTGCTGAGTGTCTCCTGGAAGCCAGGCTTCAGATGAGGTGATGAGGATACATAGGTCAAAAGACGAATTAAGTTAGTACCAGGGGTTGAGAGTGGCTTTGAAGGTAGAGGATACAGATTTCACTGGGGTAGTCAGCGTGGGCCTCTCTGAGAAGGGGAGGCTTGAGCCAGTACGGAAATGGTGAGGGTCTATAACTGTACCACTCTGAACACACCCCATCATGTCTGATTCTGAAGCTAAGCAGGGTCGGGCCTGGTTAGTACTTGGGTGGGAAATGACGAGGGCTGGAGCCAGTGGGTCTGGGGCCCAAACGGCAGCCTGCAGTGGAGAGATGTCCCACAAGCTCCCTAACCTGGTTTGAGAAGCTCAGGCCCCACTGGCCGTGCTGGGCACCAACCAGACCCTCAGTCTGGGACAGGGCCGGGCAGGCTCCCTGGCTCCAGATAATGATGCCTCCGCGTCGCCCACGCGGGCGGGCGCACCAGCTCCGGTGGCTCCGTGTTAATTGCTCCGAGCACAAAGGGCCATGTAATTTGGATCAAACGGCCCTTCCTTCCCAGCGAAGTCTTAATTGTGGCACATCCCGCTGCCCAGGGGTGAGCAGAGTCAGGAGCACTGCCTCTGGGGCCGTGCGGTCAGTGTGCTGGTCTCAGTTCACCCACTGGCCGATGTGTGTCGCTTAAACCTCTTCAGTCCTCAGTTTCTTTGCCTATAAAATGAAAGTGAAACCCGCCCCCTGACCACATCATGGCCCTGGAAGTGAGGATTGAGTCAGGAAGATGGTATAATTCCTTAAATATGTTCCGAATCTGAAGTTCCAGCTACACTGGACAATTCACTGATCTCTGTACACACACTGAATGCTCATTCATCCATCTTCATCTGTTAAGCATTTCCTGTGTGCCCATTTTGTGTGAGGTATGGGTTTTGGAGTTGCAGAGATCACTAGAATGGGGTCACTGGCCTCTAAAGGCTGACAATCTGGAGAGGAGATAGGCAGGGAAACAGGAAAGGATAAATAGAGAACCACCACCCTGCAGGGAAGGGGAGTTTGGGGTTGGGCTTTGAAGCTTGAATAGGAGTCTACCCCTCAAAGAAGTGAGGGAGGAACCCAGTGCAGAGAGGCAAAGCAAGTTGCGTGTGTTGGGAATGGCAGGCAGCGAAGGGTAGACCAGGGGCTTCCCTGGTGGCTCAGATGATAAAGAATCTGCCTGCCAATGCCCAAGACAAAAGTTCAATCCCTGGGTCAGGAAGATCCCTTGGAGAAGGGCATGCAACCCACTCCAGTATTCTTGCCTGGAGAATCCCATGGACAGAGGAGCCTGGTGGGCTTCAGTTCCTGGGGTTGCAGAGTCAGATATAGCTGAATGACGAACCCTTTCACACTTTCACAAGGGCAGAGCAAGTGAGCAGGGGAGGATGCATAGGAGATGAGCCTGGGAATGCAACATCTGGATTGAAGGGGCCTCTGCAGGCTGGCAGGAGCTCTGGACTTGATCCTTCAGCAACTGGGAGCCATGGGAAGATTCTCAGCCACGGAGAGAGGGAATGAGCTTCATTCTGGGAGAAGGATCCCGAGTGGCAGGCAGTGTGGAGGGTGAAGTGGTGAAAGGCTGGGGTCAGATAAATCGGTGGGAGGCAGATGCAACGGTGTAAACCAGGCAACATTTATCCATTCAACAAATACTCTTTGGACACTTACCAAAGGCCCTGCCCTGGATAGGTGCTGTGGGTACATTCTCGTGGGAGAAGAGCATAAATATAAACACATAAGGAAGTGTGGGATCCTGAGAACTGCAGCATGGATTGATGTGGGACAACTGGATGTGGCTGGTTGGTTTGGCTCCAGTATCCCTGCTCACCTCAGCTGCAGGGACTGCAAAGCCCAAAACTACATTTCCCAAAATTCCTTGTAAACCGGGGCTCTGAGACAAACTCAGTTCCATTAAATTCATATGATTGCTGAAACAGGAAAAAAAAAAAATGGAATTGAGGCTGGGCCTTCTTTCCACTGATTTAGGCTACTTTTTATTGGCATCCAGGGTGGTTTTCCAGAGAAGGCAGGGGCACCCCACTCCAGTACTCTTGCCTGGAAAATCCCATGGGCGGAGGAGCCTGGTAGGCTGCAGTCCATGGGGTCGCTAAGAGTCGGACACGACTGAGCGACTTCACTTTCACTTTTCACTTTCACTCATTGGAGAGGGAAATGACACCCCACTCCAGTGTTCTCGCCTGGAGAATCCCAGGGACGGGGGAGCCTGGGTGGGCTGCCGTCTATGGGGTCGCAGAGTCGGACATGACTGAAGTGACTTAGCAGTAGCAGTAGCAGGGTGCTTTTCTGCAGCCAGCAGCCTTATAGGGAGTCTGGGTAGGGACAGAGGGCAGGGACCGTTTCCTTCCTCTGTGTTCCGGTGCACAACACTGGCATCAAGTTTGGGGAACAGAACTGTTGACGTTATCAGTCTCCCTAGAGATGATGTGAGCCGTAGGTCTGCAGGGACTGCATCTTCGTCATCTGAGTCCTCGTGGACGGACACGTGGTATCCCATCCCTCCCCTCTGGCAGGGGTGCCAGGAGCCTCATGGTCTAGGCCAATGTGGCAGGTCTGTTACCAGGAGCTGTGGGCACTGCAGGGAGGCACAGGGAGGGAAGAATGCCTTGGGAGGCCTGCAGAGTGGCCACATGATCGGCATTGCCACCCAAGCTGCCTTCTCCACGTACCAGCCTTCCCTGTGCACAGGAGGCCCATGTGTCTGGTGGGTTGTGGGTGGGCTGCACCATGTGGGCACACAGCAGGTGTCTACTGACGCCAGTAAAGAATCTGCCTGCAGTGCAGGAGACCTGGGTTCGATCCCTGGGTCAGGAAGATCCCCTGGAGAAGGAAATGGCAACCCACTCCAGTATTCTTGCCTGGAGAATTCCACAGTCAGAGGAGCCTGGCAGGCTACAGTCCATGGACCCGAAAGAGTCGGACACGACTTAGCGACCAAACTGCCACCTGATACTGAATGCCCAGCACACCTCCCTGAGGGCTAGAAGCTCTTGGTTCCAATCCCAGCTCTGCCGATTTCCAGCTGTGGGACCTCGTGTGAGTGTTATAACTTCTTTTTCTTTTTTATTGAAGTAAATTTGACCTGCTGCTGCTGCTGCTGCTGCTGCTAAGTCGCTTCAGTCGTGTCCGACTCTGTGCGACCCCAGAGATGGCAGCCCACCAGGCTCTCCTGTCCCTGGGATTCTCCAGGCAAGAACACTGGAGTGGGGTGTCATTTCCCTCTCCAATGAGTGAAAGTGAAGTCGCTCAGTCGTGTCCGACTCTTAGCGACCCCATGAACTGCAGGCTACCAGACTCCTCCGCCCATGGGATTTTCCAGGCAAGAGTACTGGAGTGGGGTGTCCCTGCCTTCTCCGAAATTTGACCTAGAGTGCTATATAATATTGGGCTTCCCAGGTGGCTCAGTGATAAAGAATCCACCTGCCAGTGCAGAAGACGCAAGTTTGATCCCAGGGTTGGAAAGATCCCTTGGAGTAGGAAATGGTAACCCACTCCAGTATTCTTGCCTGGAAAATACCATGGACAGAGAAGCCTGGTGAGTTACTGTCCACAAGAGTCACAAACAGTGACTGAGTACACATACACATACATTGTATCACAGTAGTTTCAGGTGCACGTCATGGTGATTGGATATTTTGTTCATTATGAAATTATTACTATGATAAGTCTAATTACCATCACTTACCATACAGAGTCCCATCACTTCATGGGAAATAGATGGGGAAACAGTGTCAGACTTTATTTTTGGGGGCTCCAAAATCACTGCAGATGGTGACTGCAGCCATGAAATTAAAAGATGCTTACTCCTTGGAAGGAAAGTTATGACCAACCTAGATAGCATATTCAAAAGCAGAGATATTACTCTGCCAACAAAGGTCTGTCTAGTCAAAGCTATGGTTTTTCCAGTAGTCATGTATGGATGTGAGAGTTGGACTGTGAAGAAAGCTGAGCGCCGAAGAATTGATGCTTTTGAACTGTGGTGTTGGAGAAGACTCTTGCGAGTCCCTTGGACTGCAAGGACATCCAACCAGTCCATTCTGAAGGAGATCAGCCCTGGGATTTCTTTGGAAGGAATGATGCTAAAGCTGAAACTCCAATACTTTGGCCACCTCATGTGAAGAGTTGACTCATTGGAAAAGACTCTGATGCTGGGAGGGATTGGGGGCAGGAGGAGAGGGGATGATGGAGGATGAGATGGCTGGATGACATCATCGACTCAATGGATGTGAGTCTGAGTGAACTCCGGGAGTTGGTGATGGACAGGGAGGCCTGGCGTGCTGCGATTCATGGGGTCGCAAAGAGTCAGACACGACTGAGCGGCTGAGCTGAACTGAACCACACAGAGTTATGACGATACTGTTGACTATATTTGCTATGCTGTGCATCTCATCCCTGTGACTTGTCTATTTTCTAGCTGGACATTTGTTCCCCTTAATCCCCTTCACCTATCTTGCCTTTCCCCCTATACCCTCCCCTCTAGCACCACCAGTTATGAGCAAGGTTTTTCTCCAGCTTTATCTGTAATGGCAAAAACTAGAAGCAACATAAATCTCTGTTAGTGGAGAACATTAAAAGTTGTTTAAAGTAGTAAGTTGGCTCAGTGTGTGTTTTGGTATGGAAGATACTCAAGATAACCAAAAAAGGTACATTTCAGGTCAGTATATATTATCCCACTTATGTGAAAAAAAAAAAAGGAGATTGAACCGTATATTTACGTACTCATACTCTATGCCTCAGTTTTCTCCTCTCTGAAATGGGCCAGCTGCTCTTAGCGTTCATCACAGGTCCAGTTCCCTGGCAAACAGATTCATGTGCAGACAGAGAGAGGGAGGGAAGAGAGACCTGGCGGCGCTGCAGTTATTAATATACTATGGGCTCAGGAGAGGGACCAGGAGGAGGGGTGGCCCTTTAAATAGAGCTGTCCCCTCCCTGCACTGGGGCTTCTCCTCCTTCCTCCCCTTGAGCAAGATGGATCTCTAGCTGAGGGCCTGTCTGGAGAAGGACTCAGGAGACAGCGTGGGCCACCAATGCTCCCTCTCCAAAAGTGGGGAATGAGGGACCCCTCCGGAAGGAGGATCAGGTCCAAGAACCTCTCCATCCACTGCGGGCCTGCTGGGAGAATCGGCTGTTGCTATTTGTTAATGAATCCAGCAGCCACACCCCATCTGATGTGAAAAGTTACTGTTTTACTTGTAGGGGAGCTGAGTTTGGCTTCCCAGGTGGCACAGTGTTCAAGAATACGCCTGTCAATTCAGGAAACCCGGGTTCAATCCCCAGGTCGGGAAGATCCCCTGGAGAAGGAAATGGCAATGCACTCCAGCATTGTTACCTGGAGAATTCCACGGACAGAGGAGCCTGGAAGGTACAGTCCACGGGGTCGCAAAGAATCGGATGCAACTGAGCATGCACACACACTGAAGTATGGGGCAGGCTGCCCGACCCTGCAGGTGGAGGTAAGGGAGGCGGTGACCTTGGGTGAAAACAGCCTTGTTCCCAGATTCTGGAAAGTGCCTCCACTGTGAACAGACGGATCAGTTGGAGCAAACTCAGGGGCAATGCCAAGTTGAGAGCCGGGTGACTGGGCCTGCCTTGGATCCAACCATGTTTCCCAGATAAATAAACTGCACACCATGCAATTCCCCACTTAAAATAAACCTGATTTCCCCGTGGAACATAAACTACAGCTTAGCATTTCTTGGCAGCCAACAGTTTCCAGAATTTCATGCAGGTTAAAAATAAAAATGTAAAGCATTATGATAATCCCTCCTGTTCTTGTGGCACTTTGCAGTTTGCAAAGTACTTTCCCAACCATGTTTCACCATACAGCCCCCAAACCATCTTCGGAGGGTGCTTGTTTTGTTCCCCATGATAGATGGGGAAACTGAGGCACAGAAGGCAAAGTGGGTGAAGCAAGATCTCTGGGAAGAGCACCTCCCTGTTGAGCGCCCTTCCACTTTGCAAGTCGTTTTCATTAAGAAGCAGGGATTGGGTTTAGAGAATGAGCCGCCTGTGTGTGATGTTCTTGTCCGTGAGTTCGGTGAGACTGGGAAAAATATGCAGCCTCAAATCAGAAGAAGCCCAAACCTCACTGACCTAAATAAGGTTGGAATTGGTGTTCTCATCGTTCAAATCTAAACCTCGGGGACATTTTTCAGTCTAAATTGTATTTGGTGTTGATACCAGTTATGGTTCAACAGGAAAGAGGTGGTGTTTTTTGTGTATGGCGATTCAGAAGATTTAATCAGGAGACAGCTTCCGGGGTGGGTGGTGTATACACAGGGTTTCCCAGGTGGCACTAGTAGTAAAGAATCTGCCTGCCGATGCAGGAGACTCTGGACTTGTGAGTGTGATCCTTAGGTCGGGAAGATCCCCTGGAGGAGGAAATGGCAACCCACTCCAGTATTCTTGCTGAGAGAATCCCATGGACAGAGGAGCCTGGCAGGCTACCGTCCATGGGGTCACAAAGAATCGGACACAAGGTAGCATCTGAGCACACACACCATGTATACACAGAGATCCATTGGTGGTGGCTCAGCCTTGATTCCAGACCCATTTGGGGGCCAAGTTCCAAAAACCTGGGGGATTGATCCACCCTGGAGGAGAGAGAGAAGGAGGTTCTCTTTCCGTTGACTGGGGACTGTGTAGCCTGGGAGGCCAGACCAAGGTCACAGCTGGGCTCAGGCAAAGAGGTGTGGATAAACAAAGGCCTTGCCAGAATTCAGGTCTCTGGAAGCAGTGACTTGGAAGGCCTCTCCCACAGGTAGAACCCAGAAGAGGATGGGATCTGGGGTCTGTGGCCATCACTGCCAACTGTTCGCCAGGCTATGGCCCATGGTATCTGGAGTCCCAAGTTTGAACACACATCTTGCAGAGTTGTCAGCCTCAGATTCACCATTGGCTCCGCCATCTACCAGCTGGGTAACTGTGGACCTGTTACCCTCTTTGAACTCTAGGTTCTTAATCTATAGCAGTAGACGCCTTACCTGTGGTTGTCAGTCTAGGGTAACAGCAAGGTATTCCCAAAGTATGCTCACAGATAAGCATCTGAGAAAGAAATGTTGCCATGGGATGTGCTGGGGTGATGCCATGAGGGAGCTCAGCCATGCTGAGGCACAACATAAGCATGTAATTCCTGTCTCCTCTTCCAGGAAGTCCTCCCTGACTGATGCCATCCTCTGGCTAGTTAGGCGGCCCCTTTAGGCTCCTACCTACCAACGCCAAAGCCTCTAGCATGGTGTTGTCCAGTTTACTTCTTCAGGGTCTGTTCATCTGCCATCCATCCAGACTGCAAGATCCTCGAGGGAGAGCAGGACCTTGAGTTTTTCTCCCTGTAGCCCCAGACCTGGCACATTTCCTGGCACCTAGGAAGCTAGTACCTTCTGGTGCTGATGACTCTGCCAATAGCGGCAGAATGAAAGAATGAATGAACTGGCGCTCCAGCATCCCTGAAAGGCAGATGGAGCAACCAGCGTTACTGCACCCTAGAGAAAGGGAAACGGGAGCCCTAAGAGTTGAGGTGACTCACTAAGGATGCATGGAGGCCACTCAGCAGTTGACTTTGGGTGAGAAAGTTCCAAGGACTTCTGTAGGATGATAAATCCTGGGGCTGTCTTTTTCTAACTGACGATGGAGAGCACTGCTCCATGACCCTTGAGAATGACTCCTGGCCTGAGAAAAACCAGAGGAGGCCCAGCGGCCTGCAACTGGCCAAGGGGGCAAAAAGGGGCTGTTTCTCAGAAAATAATGGTGCCCAAATCCCTGTTCACCTTGTTTAATGCTCCAAATTTTCTGAGAGGCCTAATTGAACATTCCTCCGTGGAACCCTCTAGGTGGAACAATTAACCGGCCTCTTAGCAGCGAGCAGTTCCCTGGGCAGGCCCCAGATTTATGTCTCGTGGGGAGGCAGCCTATTAGCTGTGGTCATAAATCTCAGGGCCCTGGCTGGCAAGGTGGATTTTAATAAAATCATAGGGGACAGAGCCAGGCTAGGGCGGCAGATTTCCGGGGGGAGAGCCAACATTTGCCCGTAATTAATCGGGGCCCTTTTGAGCTCTGGGGAGATGCCCAGGATTTTAATGAAAATTCAGGAGCTGGAAGCAGTGACCAGTTGGCAATCAAGCCGGTATCCTGCTGGGAGGAAGATCAAGAAACTGGGGGGAGCCCAGGTCGCCCGTGCCAAGGGGTTTTGGTGGTAGGTGATATTCAGTGGCCTCTGGGGTGATTATTCTGGTTGTTTAACTAGCAGAATACTTTCATACCAGTTGGCAAATTGCTTCTCCAAGCCCCAAAGGGCCTCTATTTCTCAGGGACCCTTGTCCAAGAATCCCTGGACCTCCCCATAAGCCAGAAACAAAAGTGGGAATGCCTGGCCTGGCAAGGGGCTTTCTGACTCTGACATAGGCCTTCATTCTTCTTGGTCAGTGCTCAGAGCCTTCCTTTGAACTTGGCTGACCTGTTAGCCAAACTCTCCCATTCTGGAGACCACAAAGGCCCATCCCAAAGCTTCTTTTCATCTCTCCCCTTCTCTCCTATCTGCATTCTCATGCATGTTTCTTTCCATCCCTGTTTTGAGCTCCAGACTCATACCCATCTGCTCCCTTATACATCTAATGGGCATCTCCTATCTAACATGTCCAAAACCAAATGGTTTTTTCTTACCCCCACCCCTTGGCCCCTCCGTCCTCATCTTAACCAATAGAGCTACCTTCACTCCATGTGCACAGGCCAAACATACAGTAGGGTCCTTGAGCCCTCCTTCCCATTTCTTTACCCCTCAGCAATTAGCCAGACCTTCCTCCAAAGATCACATCACCATCTTTACCAGTTCTGCCCTGGTCCAAGCCCCTTGTCTCAGTGAGCACTGGCTGCCACAATCAAATATTGTAGACTGGAGCATTTAAACAATAGATATATATTTCTTAAAGTTCTAGAAGCTGGGAACTCCAAGATCAAGGCTCTGGTTGATTTGGTTCCTGGTGAGAGCCCCTCCTGGCGTATAGACAGCCACCTTCTCACCAGCAGAAAAGGACAGATTTCTGGCGTTTCTTCCTCTTCCTATGGGGCTTCCCAGGTGGCTCAGTGGTAAAAGCATCTGGTTGTCAATACAGGAGACTCAAGAGATGGGAGTCTGATCCCTGGGTGGGGAAGATCCCCTGGAGTAGGATATGGCAACCCTCTCCAGTATTCTTGCCTGGAGAATCCCATGACAGAGGAGCCTGGTGGGCTACAGTCCATGGGGTCGCAAAGCGTCAGACATGACTGAGCATGCGTGCACTTCCTTTTCCTATAAGGACACTAATCCCATCATGGGGCCCCACCCTCATACTCTCATCCAAACCTAATTGCCTCCCCAAAGCTCCACCTCCTTATAGTATCATATTGAGGGTTAGGGTTCCAGCATATGATTGGGAAGAACAGAAACATTCAGCCCATAGCACCCCAGTGGACTCCTGCCAGGATGACTGCAGAAACTCCTAATTTTTATCCTTGTTTCCATTCTTGCCTGCCTGTTTCCTCTACAGAGCAGCCCAAGAGAGCTTTAAAAATGCGAATAAGGTCATGTCACTCCTCTACTAGGGACAGTGAAGGGCCTGGGATTTTAACTGCTTGCCAGCTAATGAGTTAGCCCATCACAGTTTCATGGATGTTGGCAGAAGCCATGAGGCTCTTGGGTCAGACACAGTGAGTGGTGTATTACTGACAATGATCACCCTAACCAGGGCATCATCATTTACCCGAACCATTTCCCCAAGCCCCCAGTTCCCACAGGGTGATGCAACAGGGCCAAGAAATTACTTCATGGGCAGTGGGTTGCATTGCACTAAAAGAATCCCAAATTAGGGAGCCCAAATATTTTCTAACTAGCTGTAAGCAAACCTGCCCAAACTTTGCCCCAGAGGGAGATGTTTATCTTCATCATAGCAGATGATAAACGGATCTGCCCTCTGCTTGGGAGGCAGACACTCCTCTGTCTTCCAAAACTGTTCGCCTACAAACATCTTTGAAAAGATAATGCGGAACAAAGGCCGTCTGTACTTCTGATAGTCAGATGTGCAGAAATCGACAGACCCACAGAGGACTGTCATTGTGTTCGTTATCTACTGTTGTGTAACAATATTGCTACAATCTTAGTGGCTTAAAACAACCTATATTTATTATCTCCCAGTTTCTGTGAGTCTGAGGTCCTTGTGGTGTCACGTGGAGTCTGGGTTAGACACCAACCCTAACTCTGTTGTGGTCCAGGCACTAAGTCAAGTCCCACTCTTTCTGACCCCGTAGACTGCAGCTTCCCTGTCCTTCACTATCTCCCAGAATTTGCTCAAACTCATGTCCACTGAGTCAGTGATGCTCTGTAATCATCGCATCCTCTGCCACCCTCTTCTCCTTTTGCCTTCAATCTTTCCCAGCATTGAGAGTCTTTTCCAATTAATCGGTTAATATCCCAAGACACAAGAAACAACTTAAGGCAAATGTGCACGCTAAGTCACTTCAATCGTGTCTGACTCTTTGCCGCCCCCTTGGACTATAGCCTGCCAGGCTCCTTTGTCCCTGGGGTTCTCCAAGCAAGAATATGGGAACAGGTTGCTGTGCCCTCCTCCAGGGGATCTTCCCAACCCAGGGATCGAACCCATGTCTCTTGTGTCTGCTGCATTGGCAGGCAGGTTTTTTACCATTAGCGCCACCTGGGCAGCCCCAACCCCAACTCTGCCTCTTGCTAAATAGCCTGGCTGGAGACACTTTCTCTATTGGTTCATCTGAGGTCAGGGGGTTACCAGGACGGTGGGCTGCAGCACCGCCTCCAAGAATCCAGCTAACCCTAAGCAGGTGTGAATGTGCTGGGCACTCGGGAGGGCTCGCTGACTGGCAGCTGTTGGCACCACTTATAGCAGAGTTGAGGCCTTTTGCAAGGCTGGACCTCTGGGTGGGTCGCCATATTTTATTATGGGACCCGTCTCCTACAAAGGGCAGGAGCATCATCACATTCTCTGTGAGGACACTCAGACATTCTCCAACTGGACAAGTTATCAGTATCACAGATCACAAAAGAGTTCTACTTGTTTGATAGCTTTCTTTGTGGAGCATTTTGAGGAAATTTAAATCTAGTATAGAATGTCCATGCAGATCCTGGATTTCCATCTCCAGAGAACAGGGGAGACGTCTCCACCATCTGGGGACTGCTATGCCCGGGAATCAGAGGTGGATGGTTATTGGAAGCAAAGCATTCCCTGCAGAAGAGAGCTTTTACTACCATCTAATAGAAATTTCTCACAGGGACCTGTTATTGGGCTCCTGGGTCATGGAATGGACAGTGTTTTAGGGAGGACTGGATCAACCAGCATTCCCTTTACCGAAACCCCCTGACCTTGGTTTCCCCACCTGTAGCTGCTGCTGCTGCTGCTAAGTCACTTCAGTCATGTCAGCCTCTGTGCGACCCCATAGATGGCAGCCCACCAGGTTCTCCTGTCCCTGGGATTCTCCAGGCAGGAACACAGGAGTGGGTTGCCATTTCCTTCTCCAATGCATGAAAGTGAAAAGTGGAAGTGAAGTTGCTCAGTCGTGTCTGACTTTTCGCGACCCCAAGGACTGCAACCTACCAGGCTCCTCCGTCCATGGGATTTTCCAGGCAAGAGACTGGAGTGGGGTGCCATTGCCTTCTCCAGCCCCATCTGTAGAAAGGGAGCAAAATCTCTAAATCTGGGTGCACTTGTGAGGATGACCTAGTTAGAGAGTGGAAGATGCTTTGTCTGTCTATCCCAGGTGCAGAGCTAGGGCACCATAAGTCCTGGGTCTCATCCCCACCCCAGGCCCCCTGCACACTCCATCACTTTGTACCAGCCACTCCGTGAGCTCCTACTGTGTGCAGGGAACCATGGCAGGGATTGCAGGGGAGAGAGGTGAGGCAGACAAGGTCCAGCTCTCAGAGTGATGTGAGGGATTTGTTGATTCCTTGTATGGAAACAGAAGAGCTGGCCTGGCAACAGGCCTTTCAGCATGGAGATGGAGAAGTGCGCGCGCGCGTGTGTGTGTGTGTGTGTGTTCAGTCCCTAAGTCTGACTCTTTGCCACCCCATCGACTATAGCCCACCAGGCTCCTCTGTCCATGGGATTTCCCAGGCAAAAATATTGGAGAGGGTTGACTCTTCCTACTCCAGGGGATCTTCCCGACCCAAGGATTGAGCCCGTGGCTCTTGTGTCTCCTGCACTGGCACACAGATTCTTTGGAGGTGAAGAGGCAAGGCCTTTATTTGGCTGTGTGTGGCAGTCCTGGAAGGAGGGCAGAATTGGTTCTTCAGGTGGAGACTCTCAGATGCCCCCAAGACAGACATTAGGAATTTGGGTGGGGACGGTGGGTACCGATAGACAACCATTTTCAAAGCAATTCCCAGTCCTTCAGCCCAGGAGTCTTATAGACCTTTAAAGACCCCACCCCACAGGCTCAGGGACCTGAAAGACCATCTAGAGTGGCTGATCACTATCATTTTTACACACGAAGAAACTGAGGCACAAACAGGGTGAATGGTTAGCCTGAGGCCCTGGAATTCCCTGGGCCTCCCTCTGTCTTGGGATGGAGTTATCAACTGACTTCTGTAGTTTTGTCATTGAGCCACCTGCTGATCCCTGGTGTTACAGCTTAAATGTAGCTTTTCAGGGAGGTCACTTCTGACTTCTCTCCCTGGCACTCCTATGAGCCCAAAGAAGCCTGCTCTGTGAAGCCTCACACATCCTTCTGGAAGCTTCTCCATTCAAGTCTGCTTTGCTGGCAGAACATCACTTTTGCATCTCACCTCTGGTCCCGAGGGCCTGGCTCAGTGGTGCTAAGCAAGAAAGTGTGTGAATCTCTTTCCAAAGCATAAATCCAGCAGTGGGAGTTGGGCCAAGGAGGTTCTTTAGTGTTATATTCAGGACAAAGCCCACCTTTGATGTGTCCCCCTTGTGATGTCACACTGCATCCTCTGGGATTCCAGTGGACACACCAGAACCCCACGGGTCACTGGACCTTGTCCTCATGCGTGTGTGCTCAGTCGCTTCAGTTGTGTCCGACTCTGTGATCCCACGAACTGTAGCCCGCCAGGCTCCTCTGTCCACAGGATTCTCCAGATAAGAACACGAGTGTGTTGCCATACCCTCCTCCAGGGAAACTTCCCAACCCAGGGATCAAACCCAAGTCTCTTGCGTCTCCTGCATTGGCAGGCAGGCTCTTTACCTCTAGTGCCACCGGGAAGCCCTGCATCTTGTCTACCTCACCTGTTTCTCTTGCAACCCCTGCCGTGGTTCCCTACGCACAACAGGTGCTCATGGAGCTGCTGGTGCAAAGTAGTGGAGTGTGAGGGAGGTCTGGGTTTAAATCTAATGCTGCCATCCAAGAGCCAGGTAGGCTTGACCTCCAAGGGCTTCAGCTTCCTTGTCTGAAAAATGGGAGCATGTTCCCTGAGGTACATGGGTGGGTTAGATGAGGTAATGTTACGACAGGGCTTAGCAGAGTGACTGGCACATAGTAGGCACTCAGCTGCAGTGTCCAATTTGGTATCTGTTCATTAAAACACCACCCGCCCACACACACAGACACGCACACAGTCCCCTCAGTCTTAGTCCTTCCATGGTGACCTGCAGGCCCTACACTTTCTGCCCCACCTATAGATCAGTCTCTCCTGCGAAGGAACAGCCATGTCATCCGCCTCTAGCCTCTTCCCACTGGGACCCCTGCCTTCAGGGCCCCCCTCACTCTCTGAGCAGCAAAGACGTTTACCTCTCAAGTTATCACCTCCACTAGGAAACCCTACTTGGCCACCTGCACAAGAGAATCCAGTTCACCCCTCAGGTAGATCTGATCATCCCCCCCACAACTAGATCTGAACACCCTCACTGGTAAACCTGACCCCCCCCATAGCTAGATGTGAACACTCTCACAGGTGAACCTGACCCCCTCACAGCTAGATCTGAACACCCATACAGGTGAACCTGACCCCTCGACCCCCTCACAGCTAGATCTGAACACCCATACAGGTGAACCTGACCCCCCAACCCCTCCATAGCTAGATCTGAACACCCTAACTGGTGAACCTGACCCCCCCACAGCTAGATCTGAACACCCTCACAGGTGAACCTGACCCCCCAACCCCTCCATAGCTAGATCTGAACACCCTCACAGGTGAACCTGACCCCCCCACAGCTAGATCTGAACGCCCATACAGGTGAACCTGACCCCCTCACAGCTAGATCTGAATGCCCATACAGGTGAACCTGACCCCCCAACCCCTCCATAGCTAGATCTGAACACCCTAACTGGTGAACCTGACCCCCCCACAGCTAGATCTGAACACCCTCACAGGTGAACCTGACCCCCCAACCCCTCCATAGCTAGATCTGAACACCCTCACAGGTGAACCTGACCCCCCCACAGCTAGATCTGAACGCCCATACAGGTGAACCTGACCCCCCAACCCCTCCATAGCTAGATCTGAACAGCCATACAGGTGAACCTGACCCCCCCACAGCTAGATCTGAACACCCTCACAGGTGAACCTGACCCCCCCACAGCTAGATCTGAACACCCCCACACGTGGATCTCATCACCCTCACAGGTGGATCTGACCCCCTCCACAGGTGAAACTAACCACCACTACGGGTGGACTTAGTCACCCTGCAGGTGAGTCTGACCACTTCCTCCCTCGTTCACTCCCTGTCAACCCGTGCGTCTCTTTGTTTGTGTGTCTGTCAGTCTGGCCATGTCTGCTTGGTGGCTATGCCTGTAGGACTCAGCCCAGGCCGGGCACACCCACGGGGCTAGAACAGCCTTTCAAAGACCCAAAGGACCCAGGAGTGGGCGCCTCTTTGATACCCGCCTCCTCTGATCAAATGATTTCAATCAAAAGCACAGGGACACCTCCTGGCTCCCCAGTTTGCCCATGTAGCTTTTCTCTCCTCGAACCCAACAGAGGCCCCCACCCCATTACAATGAAGGATCAAGGCTTCACCCAGCTGCTGGGCCTCCTAAGAGTAAAGCAGCATAATTATATCTTAATAATTGCTTTGCAGCATAGGATTTTAATTACTAAATGTGTGATAACTGCTCCTTAAATGCCCATGCTCTTTAAAAATCCTAATTTATAATTTAAAAAGCTGACACTTCTCCGAGGGCTTTATTTTATCTTGTCGGGAGTAATGGAAGAATAAGTTATTGAAAACCTTTATTTTTCATTAGCCTTAAATTCAACGACAATTAATGTGCCCAATTTGATTATAAACTGCACAAATTAAACAATAAAGAGCTGTCTAATGAGAAATTAATTATGAGGAAGGGAAGGGGCGCAGGACTGGATAAAAGCCATAACTTACAGCCCGTGGCAGGATGTGTCGGGTTTTAAAGGAGATGAAGGGCCCTCTCCTCAATGTGTGTCTTTGCTGATAGGCTCCATCACAGATCAGTTGATCCAGAAACCATAACAGGCTAGTAATTGAAACTGCCAAAATCAATAGTGCTGACAGCCTTAATTAAATTAAATATGGCTGTGATGGGCTCCCAGCGCCCAGCAGCAGCCGGCCACTTGACCCTCCCGCTGAGCAGGCCTGATCGAGTGGCGTGATGGATCTGACCCCAGGGGACAGTTGGGGACCGGGCTCCTGCAGAAAGCGGCTCTGGGAGGAATGAGGCCGGCGAACCGCCCCGCCCCGCCCCTTGCTCATCTGGCTGGGCCCCGGGAAGGGAGGACAGATAGGAGAGGGTGGGTGAGACCAGGATGCCTTCCTCCTGTCAGAAGTTGGGAGGCCTGGGTCCTGAAGGGTGGAGGGCAGAGAAGCCTCCAGAGTGAGAGGAAGCGGAAGCAGTGGACGAAAGTTAGAAGTGGGGGTGGGTCCCTTTTGGATGAAATGTTGCATTTCCCACCCTTCTCCCGGGGGGCATTCCGTGGCCCCGAAGGAGAGACTAATCAGACCTGGATTCAAATCCCAGATCCTCCACATAGGACCCCTAGGAACCTCGGCCGAGTGACTTGACCTTGCCAAGCCTTACTTTCCTCTGCTGTCAAATGGGTGCATATGCTCAGAGAGTTGTAAATGATGGATGCAAAAAATTCATAGCAGGGACAGGATGGCCTCTGGTTTTGCGATGAATGAGCAGAAACCCAAGAGGCGATGTAAACCGTTCAGATGACACAGAATCAGAAGCTCTGAGCCGAACCCAGAGCTCCTTCCTCATCATCACGGGGCTGCCCAAGAATTAAACATATCTGATGTTTGGCAAGTGCTCCTTTTTGGTGAGGAATCTGACCTGTGAGGCAAGGACAGGGATTGTTAGCTTTGTTTTACAGAAGAGAAAACTGAGGTTCAGAGTGGTGAGGAAACTTGCCCTACCTCACCTGGTCACAGCGGGCCAGAGCAAGGGGTGGAACCTTGCCAGGCAGGTAGAATGGGGACCCAAGATTGAAGCCCAGGACAGACAGAGGAACCCCAAGCCCTGGGGTGAGGCCCTGCCAAGCTCCTAGAATCTGGACTCTTCCCTTTTCCCCCCCAGACCCCTGATAAAGGGGCTAACTGGCTAAGAAGAAGAAATATAAAACCAGCAGCAGCAGGTTTTTGGTTTTGAGGGTGCTCTTATAATTCTTTTTAGAAAAAAAAATCACCATCAAGTTGATGATAACAGAAACCCACAAAAAGATCAAAGACACACACTGCCTGTCCGGTTACAACTGTGAATTTGGGTAAAAGATATTTGGTTCCTTGGATGCCTTGCAGGAAAGCACCACTGCACAGGAATCAGGCAAGAACTGTGGATTTTTTCCTCGAGAGCCTCAGGTGGATTCCTATCCTGCCCCATCATGCACCCACTGTGTGGCCTTGGATATGTGACTAGACCTCTCTGCTTTTCTTCCCCACCTCCGCCCAAGGAGACAAGCATGGATGCCCTGCCTTCTCTCAGAACTGACATGTAACCAAAGGAGCAGTGAAAAGGCTTTGTAAACCAGGAAAGGGCTTCATAAACCAGACAGTCTGGAGCAAATACAGTCTCCCCCTGTCTGTTGTTTTTGGTGTTCCATTTGCCTTAGCCGAGGGTCAACTGAAGGAAAGAAATGTACATGATCACTTTTGGAGACATTGTTCTGTCCTTAAAAAAAAAAAAAAAATCAACGACTACAAAAAAAAATCTTGGCCTCATAAACATTGGTTTTCACCGTAGGAAGCTGAACAAATAAATATCTTCACAGTTTGCTGGGCTGTCGGCCGACTTGAGCTGACTTCTTACACGACATGAAATAGACAGCTCGGTAACCCAGTGTTTATGTCAGCGCTAACAAACTGTCCCTTCATTATAGGCCTGCCGGAGATCAGAGGCCTAGATTATTGAAGGAGACGCCTTTGAGATGCCCAAACCGTTGCCGTGACAACCCCCAGAGGGCGGGAGATGGCGAGGGAGGCGGTGGCTGACTGTTGGATGGCAAGGGCTCTTCAGGCCGGAGTGGGGATAATCCCAACCCTGGGGCAGCTGAGTGGAGGGCTCCCTGCACAAGAGACTCTCAGCTCACCTGCAGAACCACCCCTGTCCACGGAGACCTTGGCGAGCAGCCGGGGTGCTCAGGGCCATACGGCTCAACCATGACACTTTTCTAAAAGCTGGTGAAAGAGCAGTGTGGGTAAAATTTCCCAGCCTTGGCAGCTAGCTGCTAGTTATCATTCACGACCATAGTTCCCGTGCAGTGCCAACAGCTCAAGCTTTGCCTCAAAGCCACCTGTGTTGAACCTCGGTCCAGCTGTGTGACTTGAACTCTCACTCAACCTCTCTGAGTCTTGTGCTGACAACATCTGCTTCGCTGGTTTGCTGCTGTCCCAGGAGGACCTCCCAGAGGTCAAGCGCGTGGGCTCTGGAGCCACAGCATTGGAGTCTCAACTCCAGCTCTGCCACTCTCGAGCTATGGGACCTTGGGCAATCACCCACCCTTCTGAGCCTCCATTTCCTCATCTGAAAAATGGAGATCAAAGTACCCAACTCAAATGCATCGATATACATGAGGCACAGATGCAGCTGATAAATGTTTATTATCTAATATCCTCAGGACCAACAGACACGGAGAGGACTAGTGTCCCCAGTCTACACACCAAAAGGAATCTGAGGCCTCCCAATGGTTAGATGACCCTTCCGAGGGTTGTCTCTGCCCTGAAATTTACATCCCAGCTTGTCTGAGTGCAAAGCTGGTGCTGGCTCCTCTGTGAACCACGGTGGTTGCTACAGGGAATAATACATCACACACACAGCACACACACACACAGACACACGTGCCACCATATATCATGAATTGCTGGTGAAATTATGGATCCACTGGGGGAAAATTACAACAGGTAAAAAAAAGCTCTCACTGAATCAGAGCCCTTCACTGGTGTGAGCCTTCAAGGGCTTGAGGGACGACGGGCCAGGCTGCCCTTGCCCTGCAGCCAGCTTCCCCAGGTCCCCGGGGTGGTGGCATCAGACGGATGTGGTTTGCTCCCCCGATCTGGAATGATGGGAACTGCGGCAAAGAAATGCAGGGCAGATTAATTCCATCAGGTAGAGGGCTTAAAAACTGACCTTGGCTTACAGAATTCATCCACAAATCTCTCAAGCAACGAACTCATTCATTTAGCACATTGTGACTGGAGTCCTGCTTGGTGTGACATTAAATGCTGGTTGTTATTTTTCAGTCAGTAAGTCATGTCTGACTGTTAATGACCCCAAAGCCTGCAGTATGCCAGGCTCCCCTGTCCTTCATTATCTCCCGGAGTTTGCTCAAACTTATGTCCATTGAGTTGGTGATGCCATCCAACCAGCTCATCCTCTGTCGCCCCTTTCTCCTCCTGCCTTCAATCTTTTCCAGCATCAAGGTCTTTTCCAGTGAGTCAGCTTTTCGCACCAGGTGGCCAAAGTACTGGAGCTTCAGCTTCGGAATCAGTCCTTCCAATAAAATATTCAGGGTTGATTTCCTTTAGGATTGACTGGGTTGCTCTCCTTGCAGTCCAAGGGACTCCCAAGAGTCTTCTCCAGCACCATAATTTGAAAGAATTAATTCTTTGGCACTCAGCCTTCTTTATGGTCCAGCTCTCACATCAATACATGACTACTGGAAAAAAACATAGCTTTGACTAGACGGATCTTAGGTGCTGAGCATGCAGGTAAATAAAACACGATGACTTTGGGTCACCAGGTGTGAAAAGGAGTCTGAAATCAAGGCTACAATGAAATATCACCTCGTCCCCATTAGAACAGTGTGCAGTCCATCCATACAGTGGGGCATAATTCAGCCTTTAAAAAGAGGGAAACTCTTGACACCTGCTACAACTTGGATGAAATGTGTGGTCACTAGGCTAAGTGAAATAAGCATCAGTTGGTCACCAAAAAAAAAAAAAAAAACAAATGCTACATGATTCCCCTTATATGAGACAGTTAGAGTCAAATGCATAGGCAGAAAGTGGAACAGTGAGTGCTCAGGGCTTGGGGAGTAGAAATAAGTTGCTTAACGAGACAGCTTCACTTTGGGAAGATGAAGAAGTTCTGAAGATAAACGGCGGTGGGAGGCTACACAACAGTGTGGATATACTTAACCCCACTGAACTGGAGACCTTAAGACGGTTAAACTGGCAAGACTTCCATGTATTTTACCCCAGTTTTAAAAAAGAAATTTGGAGAGGAAATAAAAGATACGGACAGAGGCCAACTCATCAGCCAATCAGAATTGATTAAGTTCCTACTGTGTGTCAAAGGAGGCGGCTGGCACGGTGAGGACATGGAAGGCTTGCCTGGAGAGGAAGAAAGGCCTGCCCTCCCTGCCACGGCGTTCCTCACTGCGGTGTCCTTCTGCACCACCTGGGCCTTTGTTGAGATGCTGTCTCTGGTTCCCTTTGACCAGACTCTGATTTCTAGACTGCACACTCCAACCAGCTTCCAGCTGATGGGGAAATGCTGCTGCTCCACGGAGCACACCCTGAGTGGCCAGGGTGCAGACACCACCCTCGAGTGCCTGGTGCATCTCATCCACGGGCCCCTGCGAGGGAGAGGGCAGGCAGAAGCTGGGGCCAGGCAACCCAGCGTTTGAATCATGGCTTCATTGTTTATGTAAATCAGGGTTCTCCAGAGACACAGAACAGAGTTGGGTGGATAGATAGAAAGGTAAAAATGCTTACAGCTGCATCTGTAGCTCTGTGTCTAGAACTCTGTGTGTGTCTATATCCATACGTGCTTAGTCACTCAGTCGTGTCCCACTCTTTGCGACCCCATGGACTGGGGGCTGACATGCTCCTCTGTCCATGGGGATTCTCCAGGCAAGAATACCAGAGTGAGTTGCTATGCCCTCCTCCTGAGGGATCTTTGCAACCCAGGGATTGAACCCAGGTCTCCTGTATTGCAGGCAGATTCTTTACCATCTGAGCCACCAGAGAAGCCCAATATCTATATAGCTATCCTATATAGATAGACAGATGAGAGAGATTACTCAGGTGAAGTTTCTAGGGCACAGTCTTTTTTTATATATATATTAACTTTTGTTTTTTTAAAAAATAAATTTATTCATTTTAATTGGAGGCTAATTACTTTACAATATTGTAGTGGTTTTGCCATACATTGACATGAATCCGCCACGGGTGTACATGTGTTCCCCATCCTGAACCCCCTCCCACCTCCCTCCCCATCCCATCCCTCTGGGTCATCCCAGGGCACTAGCCCCGAGCACCCTGTCCCGTGCATCAAACCTGGACTGGTGATTCTTAGGGCACAGTCTTAAGGACAATTCTTTTCTCTTCTCCAAACCTCAGTCTTTACTCTTCAGCAAAGAGCATCATCTTTGGATGGGAGAAGGCCTACCCACACTATGGAGTGCCACCCACTTTACTCAAAGTCCAAAATTGGTTTACTCAAAGTCAAAATTGGTTTATTTTTTTTTTAATCTTTGATACAATTTAAAAGGTTGCTTTCCATGAAAGTTATTAAAAAAATATTCGCTCTGATTCCCACATGGTCTAATACAGCCTTGAGCCTATCTTACACCCAGGAGTTTATGTCTCCCTCTTGCTCACCCCCATGTTGCCCCTGCCCACAAAGGTCACCTTTAGCTTGTTCTCTGTATCTGGGAGTCCGCTTCCTTTTTGTTACATTCACTAGTCTGTTGTAATCTAAAAGATTCTACATCATTTCCTCTGTCTGTAAAGTCCATTGATACAAATGTTAATCACACCTAAGAAATGCCTTCACAGTACCATCTAGGCTGTGGTTCAGCTGAACAACTGGGCTCCGTAGCCTTGCCAAGGTGATGCGTTAACCATCATACCCTCACTGGCTGACGGCAGAACTGCTCTGAGCCTCAGCACCCACCTCTTTAGCATGAGGCTAACCAAGTCCACAGTGATTGTGTGTGTGCATATGTGTGTGCTTAGTCACTCAGTCGTGTCCGACTCTTTGCAACCCTACGGATGTAGCCCACCAGTCTCCTCTGTCCATGGAATTCTCCCGGCAAAAATACTGGAATGAGTTGAATGAATTTCCTCCTCCAGGGGATCTTCCCAACCCAGGGATGAACCTGGGTCTCCTGCATTGCAGGCAGATGCTTTACCCTCTGAGCTATTAGGGAAGCCCATAATGGCTGGCACCCAGGAAGTTGAGAAGCATCCTGTCCTTCCAGCCTCCTCAGAGGAGATGTAGCTTGGGAGCCAGGCATCCCAAGGGACCACAAGGGTCTGCGCTCAGGGAGCCCAAGAAGGTCTGGGATAGGGAGAATCAGGCCCGGCAGACAAAGCAGGGGATCTTCCCTGGAGGGAAGGGAACGCATTCCGGAGACAGAGCTGCTGTAGAAAGAAGGAGAGCAATCCCAGACACCAGAAAGGGGGGCTGCTGCTGGGCTGACTGCATTTCTCTACCTTAATTGTTCCCAAGGAATAAACCTGCAGTGTCGGTATCGGCAAGGAGGAGGCCAGAGACCCTCAAGTTCAGACAGCCCTCCAGAGATGCAAACCAAGGTCCCCTTCTGCAATATTCTGCAAGGATTTTCTTCTCAGGCTCATCCACCTGTGTTCCATGAGCAGGGAACGTGTGTTTGTTGACCTTGCAAACCAGGGCCAAGTCTCTTTGCCTGGCCTGCAGTCCCCCACGGTCTGGCCTCTGCCTCCCCTCTCTAGCTGGGTCTGCTCAGCACCCTCCCAACTCTCAGGTGGAAGTCCAGGTCCCACTGGACCCCTCTGCACTGGGGTGAACATGGTCATCCCACCAAAGTCATCTTACCTGGCACATGTGAATATGACCTTATTTGCAAACAGGATCTTTGCAGATGTGATTAAGATGAGGTTGTACTAACTCAGGAGCGTTAAGTACTCTCACAGGGTTATGCAAACATCACCTGTCTCCATTTGCCCAGCTTTCTCATGGGCCACACAGAACTGGGTACCCATTAAGCAGTAATTGTTGGTCCCTTCTTTCCCAGCCTCTGGGAACCTCTATTCTGCTTTTTGTCTCTATGGAGAAATTTTCTTTTTAGTGCAACAGTTTTGTTGATGATATAAACAGTTAGATGATATAAATTAACTTTTCTACTTCCTTGTAGAGTGTCGATTACAAATGCATTTCTTTTGAACAAGAAGTACCACATACGTTAATGTAAATTTCAAGTTATTTTTGCCCTTCTAAATAAACAAAAGATGAGGGGGTACTAGTTTAGGGTCGACCTTAATCCAATACGATTGGTGATCTTCTCAGAAGAGAAGAAACACGGACACAAGGGAGAAGCCTGTGTAAACGACGTAGGAGCTACAATGATGCCTCTACAAGCCAACCCTCTCCAGTATTCTTGCCTGGAGAATGCCATGGGTGGAGAATCCTGGCAGGCTACAGTCCATGGGGCTGCTAAGAGTTGGGCATGACTGAATCGACTGACCTACAAGCCGAAGCTTGTAGATATAAGCCGAGGACTGCTGGCACGCACCAGAAGCTGAAAGGAGGTAAGGAAAGGTAGCTCCCCAGGTTTTCAGAGGGGGCCTGGCCCTGCTGACACCTTGACTTTGGATTCTGAACCCCGGAACTGTGAGAGGATAAGTCCCTGTCGTCTGAAGCTACCCAAACTGTGGTTCCATGTTAAAGCAGCCACGGGACGCTTAACACAGTTGAGGGACAGCTTCCCACCCACCCCATCATAACGCCTCCCCCAGACTACCTTCTTCTAGCGCTCGCCAAAGACGTACCCCCCTGCACTGGGGTCCCCAGCCCCAAGTCCAAGTCCAAGTCCTTCCTTGCCCTCAATACTGACTACATCCCACTGTCATTGCCTGGTCCTGCCTGCTTCCCCCAGACAAGGGCCTCCAGGATGAAGGCCCCCTTTCCCTTTCGCACCATTCTTGCCTCTCAGATTCCCTGGTGGCTCAGATGGTACAGATTCTACCTGCAAAGCAGGAGATCCAGGTTCAATCCCTGGGTCGGGAAAATCCCCTAGAGAAGGGAATGGCAACCCACTCCGGTATTCTTGCCTGGAGAATCCCACAGACAGAGGAACCTGGTGGGCTATGGTCCATGGGGTCGCAAAGAGTCAAACAGCTGAGTGGCTAACACTTTTCCACTTTTGCCTCTCAGTACTGCCTGGCCCACTGCAGGGACCCCGTAAATGAGTGTAGCCCCCACCCCTTTCCCCCAGGACCAGAGTCTGGAGGGCAGACCTCAGCACAGCACCTTTCTAGGGACTGGGCTCACCTCTGAGGCCATGACAACGTGTTTATTTTTGGCCTCTCTGACCTGGAGGTGTAAACACATACCTGATCGAGACACCGCCATTCCTATCTTGGACTTCAAAATAAACTCATCTCCGTAATTGATGGTCTGCACACATCACAGGCCCTTATTAAGCCTGGCAGGGCCTCAGAAGGGCAGGAAGGTCGCCCAAGGGCATGGGGAAAAGGCTCCTGGCTCCACTCCCCTCTGGGCAGAGTTCTCTCACCCCCTCCCTCTAAGAAAGAAATCAGCTCCTCCTCCTCCCTTCTCCCCCGTCCTCCCCTCCTCCTTCCATCCGGTTCCCCTTTTCCTCTTCCTCCCCACTCCTTTCTCCTCCTCCCAGTCCTCCACCCTCTCCCCCTCCTCCCTGGCCTCCTCCATCCTTTCCTGCCTTTGAAGGGACCATCCCTGTCCACAGTCACTCCCACCAGGAGCTAGGCAGTCCCTTTCCACTCCCGCCCCACCCACATCCAGGCAGTCACCCAGCTTTGTCAACTCTCCCTTCCCTGTATCTTTCTGAGTTTACCACGCACCCCTCCCCCTCGCCAGACCACATCCCCACAGCCCTCCCTGTATCATGAAGCAGTTCCCGCACTTGCTCTTGCTTCGTCTCTCTCTCCTATTCCACCCTCTTCACTGATCCACGGGCGTCTCTGCCTGAGCCCTTCAGTGGCTCCCGGTGGCTCTGGGTTAAAGATCTAACCACTCAGCCCCACCTACAAAGCATTTGGGGATGTGACTCCTGCCCCGCCCCCGTCTACCCCCTTGGCCATCTCCAAAGGCTGACTGCACAGTCTCTATTCCACTCCATCCAGAATGAGTCACGCTGCACACAATGCAGGTCAAATCCCAGGCCTTTGAAGACTCTGTCTCTCTCCCCTGAACTTTCCTTGTCTGTTAAGCTCCTGCTTAACCCTTCCATGCCTGGGTCAGACGTCTGCTCCTTCCCGAGTCCGTCTGATATCAGGGTTATGATATCAGCCTTCTCAGCTCCCTTTGTGGAATTAGGATGATGGATCTAGAACTTGCTAATAGAGGGCTCACGTGAGCCAGTCCCCTTTGTGGGCACAGATAGGTCAGTCGACATAAGACAGGTTCCTTCAGCAGGTGAGTGGGTTCCCGTGCTGTCTTGACAACAAGAAGTGGTTGGCCCCGAGAGCCTGGCCTGTCTCTGATCCACTGAGGACATTTTCCTCTTCCTTGAAGGCGAAAAGCAAATGTTTGATTTATCTTTGCATCCCAGGAGCTAGTCCAAGCCTGCAAAAAACTGTAAACAAATGTTAATTGGATAAACAAGAGAAAGAATCAGCAATGTAAGGAACAGGCAAAAGATGAAAGAAAGAGATCAGGGAGGATGAAGACAGGAAAAGTAAGGATAAAAAACACATTCAGTTGATCTCATAGCATGCTCCCAAGGGGCCCATTATGGTGCCCATTTTATAGATGTGAAAACTGAGGCCCAAGGAGATCTAAGTGAATTGCCCCCAGTTACACATCTGTTAGAACCTGTGACGCAAACCCACAACTATCTTACTTTTTCAGGGGTTTAGGGTCATTTTTATGAACCTCTGTTAAGCTGGGTTTCTCCTCTTTCATTTTGAAGCAAGTCAGTTTTCCAATGCTGCTTCTAATTCACAAATACAGGGTTTTTTCCTATTTATAAAAGTAGTGTGTGTTCATTTTAAAGAATTAGGAAACTAAAGAATTTAAATAAAGTATTTATTTAAAGCAACAGATATAATTTCCATGAATTCCATCATCCCAAGACAACCTCTCTTAAAATTGTTATGTTTTCTAGTCTTTTCTCTTTGTTCATATTTGTTGTACACCCAGTTAGAAGTAGCTTTCTAATGCCATTTTAAATCCTGATTTTTTTCATATAATATTGTATTTAAAGCATTTCTCCATATCATTAGAAACTCTTCATAAGCATAGCCTTTTAACTTTTTTATTAAGCGCTTACTAAGTCTCAGACTTCCCTGGTGGCTCAGACGGCAAAGCTTCTGCCTACAATGTGGAAGACGGGGGTTTGATCCCTGGGTTGGGAAGATCCTCTGGAGAAGGAAATGGCAACCCACTCCAGTACTCTTGCTTGGATAATCCCATGGACAGAGGAGCCTGGTAGGCTACAGTCTATGGGGTTGCAAAGAGTCGGACACGACTGAGCGACTAAATTTTCATTCACTTTACTAAGTCTCAGGCCCTGTCCTAGATCTGGGTTTGCGTTCGTAATTTACTGTGTGTTAATAGATGCACTGTAATTTATCTGGCCTTCCTCTGATGGTTAGGCATTTAAGTAGTTTTTGTTTTTCACTATTGCAATAATTTTGTGATAAACTTTTATGAACATAAATTTCTATCCACACCTCGATAAGGAGTGAAGTTTTAGAGCTAGTTAGTTGCAATAGACTGAATTATATTCCCCCTTAATTTGAAGCCCTAACACTTATGTGACTATATTTGGAGATAGAGTGTTTATGAGGTAATTAAAGTTAAATGAGTTCATAGGCTGGAGCCCTAGTCCGGTAGGATTGAGGGCCTTATAAGAAGAGGGAGAGAGGGCCCTTCCTCTGTCTCTATGAACACACATCAGGGAAATGCCATGTGAGGGCACAGAGAGAGGGCAGCCACCTGTATGCCAGAAAGACAAGCCTCAGCAGGACCTGACCATCCCAGAGCCCTGAAGGCGGACTTCTAGGCACCAAAGCTTCAAGGAAGCAAATGTCTGATGTTCAAGGACCCTGATTTGTGGTGTTTTGCTGTAGAGGTCCAAGATGACCAAGACAAATATCAAATTCATGGTCTTGGCTGAGATGAAGTCTTCACAGGTGTTTAAATTTACTGATGCTTGGGACTCTCCTGGTGGTCCAGTAGCTAAGGCTTCTGGCTCCCAACGCAGGGGGCCTGGGTTCGATCCCTGGTCAGGGAACTAGTTCCCACATGCCACAGCTAAAAAGATCCCGCATACCACAAAGGAGATTCCGGATGCCGCAACAAGGCCCAAGATCAGCCAAATAAATAATTTTTAAAAAATTTGTCAAAGCTTAACAAATCATGCCTTCTAAATATGGGTATCTTATCGTATTTGCTTATAACTCAATACAATTGTTTTAAGTAAATGTCAGCATTTAGGCTTAATCTTGTTAAGCCTCTCTTCTTTTGGAGATCCCTGCAGGACACGATCCCCTTCACCCACATCAATATCATTTACAGATTGAGTTGCTCATTACACCACAGAATTTGAAACCTAGTTCCTCAGAGGCTCCATCATTCCCTTGCTGGGTGCACTTGGGCAAGACTTGTTCCTCTCTGAGCCTCAGTTTCCTCATCTGTAAAGTGGGGATATGACATCTTCCTCCTGGGTCACTATGAGTGGAGAACCGTTAGCCATCTTGGCAGAGAGCTTGGTGAGTGGCAAGTGCTTCAAACTGTTTTCAGTATTATTGCCATGAGAAAATCATGAGCCCTCTGATCAGATGCCAAATTAAATACAGGCAGACCAAGCCTTCCACCTTCCCAGAACTAACAATAGATCAGGCTCCTCAATGAAAACAAGTGAGCTTTCTTAAGCCATTGCATCAGATCACCCAGGAGGCCCATTCAGAATGCAGATTTCTGGCTCTAGGCCAGGTTTACTGGATTAGACCCTCTACGACTGGACCCTGGCATAGACATTGTACCTTGAGTCTGGGGAAACTCTGAAAGCTGCTCCTGTGGCTACATCAATCACGTTAATGAGAATATCATCAGTTCTTGTTCCTGACTATTTCCCCCCTCCAGGCACAGGGCTGGGAATGCAGCATGTATGTTCTGAAACCATTGTGGCACACCCATATGAGATGGGGCTCATAATGTCCCCATTTGACAGGAGGGAAAGGTGAGGCTCAGACAAGCTGTCACTTGCTCATTCTGCAGAGCTGGGTTTCCAGTCTGGGTCTGTCTTATTTTGAAAGGCTGTGCTATCACTCACTGCACCATCTGACGTATTCATTTATTGAGCAGACATTCATTAAGTACTTACGAAGTACCAGATTTGGGTCTCAGGCACTGAGAACCAACAGTGAACAAACAGGCAAGGTTTTTTCCTACATTGCAATGGTGGGAAATAGGCATATTAAAAGTGTAACAGTCAGGATAGGAAAGGTTATGCTGCAGTAACAAACAACCCTTCAATTTCCATGATGAATACAAGTTTATTTCTTGCTCAGGCTGAACATCCATGAGGGTCACCCACTTCTGCTCATCACTGAGGACCAGACCAATTGTCGCCAAGCCTGGGAGGAAGGGTATTCAGTAGGACTGCACAACAGATATGAAGTCTTTTACCAGAAGTGACACGTTACTTCTGCCTCCATATCACTGGCTAAAACAAGTCACATGGCCCTATCCACTGATGAGGGGCCAAGAAAGGCTGTGCTGGGACTTCCCATGTGCCTGAGGGTAGAGTGGACTGGACACTGACTATCTTTAAAAGTAAACTTCAGGCAAAGGAAGCTTACTGAAAATTAGGATGACTGCAAGGAATAAACAAAAACAGGTTTGTGGGGTAAAGAGAGGAGAATGCAAAGGGTGGGAGGTCCTCTAGATGGGACCCTCTGAGTAAGTGACATTTGAACTGTTGGAGAAAATATTAACTTCAGGTTAAGGGAAATGACTGTTTTGATCAACTTTGTTTTGGTGAATAATCTGGATTTATCAGGTTCAAGCAGCTGAGAAAACCCTAAAAGATGTCAGCTCTATTTCAGGTTGTGTCAGTTCTTCTCCTGAGCAACCCTGGAAAAGCCATTAAAGTTTCTGAACCTCTGTTTCCCAATCTGGGAAATGGGTGCATTGGCCCTTCTAAGAGGTCCTCAATTGGCTGCCCCTAGAATGGTTGGAACCTGAAGTGCTGTGTTGTTGCTTTTAGTTGACACCATTAGCCAGCATTTCTGGTTGTTTGATTGTTTTTAATTTTGGTTGTGGAGGGTCTTGGTAGGTGTGCAGGCTCTCTCTGGTTGTGGCAAGTGGGGGCTTCTTTCTGTTGCGGTGTGCAGGCTCTCATTGCAGGGGCTTCTCTTGTGGAGCACAGGCTCCAGGCACATGGGCTTTAGTCCTTGCAGCATGCAGGCTTCAGTAGTCATGGCACAAGAGCTTAGTTGCCCTTTGGCATGTAGAATCTTCCTGGACCAGGGATCAAACCCATGTCCCCTGTATTGACAGGCACATTCTCAACCACTGGATCACCAGGAAAGTCCAAGCCAGAGTTTTTCAATTGTGAAATTCCTAATCAAAATTCAGATCCACAGCATCTCTTAAAATCACAGTAGGGTAGTCCCATCAACCAGGGGTCAGCCTTCCTCTGGGCCACCTGCATTCACAATTGCTGGACCAGTGAGCCTCTGAGATTTCCTTGTATGATCAGCAGTCTTAGGAGTCTGTGTATTTTCTCAGTTAAAGCTGGGAAAATTCTGTGTGTGTGTGAGTGTGCAAGAGAGTTGTGTGCCATGTATATGTGGTTTGAGTGTATGACCACATGTGAGTGTGTATAAGCTTGTGTGTGTGAGTATGTTATCTGAGTGTGGGTGGGTGTGTAGGAGAGCTTAGTATGTATGCAAGTGTGTGAGTTGTGTGTGCGTGGATGTGAATGTGTGTCCATGTTGAGCGGGTCTGTGTTGTTTTGGGGAGGAAGACTCAGCATTAGAGGTGGAGGTTGAAGCCCAAGACTGGGGTTGACTGTCTCAGAATCAGAGTAAGAACATTCATTTTTAAAACCCAGAACAGAGGCAAGAAACACGAAACCTTTTACTTCTCTCTCCTTAGTCAAATCTTTTAAGGTAATCTTGATGCAATGGATATGAACTTGGGTAAACTTCAGGAGATGGTGAAGGACAGAGAAGCCTGGAGTGCTGCAGTCCATGGGGCCACGAAGAGTCGGACACTGTGGAGATGCTTGGAGATCCGAATTTTTATTAGGAATTTCACAATTTAAAAACACTGGCTTGAACTTCCCTGGTGGTCCAGTGGTTGAGAATGTGCCTGTCAACACAGGGGAGATGAGTTCGATTCCTGGTCCAGGAAGATTCCACATGCCAAAGAATCTGCCTGCAATGCAGGAGACCCAGGTTCAATCCCTGGGTCGGGAAGATCCCCTGGAGAAGGGAATGGCAGCCCACTCCAGTACGCTTGCCTGGAGAATCCCTTGGACTGAGTGACTGAACAATAACAATGTCCCCTAACTCACAAACCCTAATCCTTCCTTACTGGCTAAACCTCAGGACTAGATGAGGAGAGAGGTGTTTCTCTCTCTGCAGCACTGAGTGGTCTATCTCAGTGCAGGGCGAAGGATGAAGGGAAAGACAGATCTCCACTGATGAAAGAGGTCTGACGATTCCCACTGCCCCTGATTGTGTCTCCAGTAGCGTACCCCCTCCAGGAAGCAGGAGTCGGGCAAACAGGTCTTGATAGGTAAGCTGGCCCAGCCTCTGCCCGACCTCAGGACGGGCTTCCCACCCCCATCCTCCCCAGAGCCCTGGTCAGCATAAAGCTCCGCTGATGCCGCTGCAGGAAAGGGGCCTGGGGTGACGAAGGGAAGCCGGAAGCCCAGGTCAGAGCAGCCCAGTGTTCCCAGACCAGCCTGGGTCACGTGGCCATCTGACCCCAGGGCCTGGGGGGTGTGTCCTAGCCCCTGCTCCACCTGGGCTCAGGCCAGGGAGAGAGGCACCCGGCCCCACCCAAGGAAGGCTCCTCCTTGCAGGGATTCCAGGCCTCTGGTTTCCCCCTCCTATTTGTAATCATTTGGATGAGGTCAGAATTAAAATCAGTTTCCATGGTGAGAAAGGAGGGAGACACTTAGACGTGCAAACACAGAGAGAAACAAGAAAAGGGGCAGAGAGGGAGACACGGAGGCGGGGTGGCCGGGAGGAAGAAATAGAGATGGGTAGGGGACTGGGGACTGGGTGTGATCACCAGTAGCTTATTTTAAGGACTGTCCTGACCTGGCAGGCTCAGACAGTAAAGAATCTGCCTGCAATGCAGGAAACCTAGGTTCAGTTCCTGGGATGGGAAGATTTCCCTGGAGAAGGGAATGGCAACCTCACTCCAGTACTCTTGCCTGGAGAATCCCTTGGACAGAGGAGCCTGGGAGGCTGCAGTCCGTGGGGTCACAAAGAGTCGGACACGACTGAGCAACTAGCACTCTCACTCCCTGACCTGGCGTTTGTCAGGACCAAGAGGACAGGGGTCAGGTGTGGGAGGAGCAGAGAAGAGGCAACCAAGGACCTTTTCCCACCTTGTGCCGGGGCAGAGAGCGGGGAAGGAGGGGAGAGAGGAGGGTGGCAGGGTGGGAGAAGACACACAGGAGAGGGAGGGTTGGGGTCAGAATGACAAAGCAGGTGGCAAAGGGGTGAAGAGCACAGCCATCTGAAGGTGGAGGGCATGGGCCAGGAGACCCCCCACACCAGCCCAGGCAGGAAGGAAGGAAGACTGCTACCCCTGGCCTTGATCACCACTGCCCTCCACAGACCCAGGGTCCTGCGACGAAAGCTCTCTGAAAATAGGGCAGGAGAATGTGCAATGGGGGTGGCGGTGTGATGATGGTCAGGGGAACTAGAAACCATCTCCCCAGAAGCCGCAGGAACTTCTCCAGCTCAGCTCCTGTCCCCACAAAGTCCCCACTTTGGGGCACTTAGCTGTCACCTGGGTGAGCTCACTGAGTGCAGGTCTGTGGGCTCCTGCACTGTGAAGGATCCTGGTTCATTAATCCACCAATGTCGACACGTGACTCAGAGAGGCTGAGAAATCGGCCCAAAGTCACACAGCTGACCAGCTGCAGAGCCAGCAGTCACATCAAGCTCTGGTTTGAGATGACAAAGCCTGCACTCCCTGTGACTTGCCCAACACGACCCTTCCTGAGTCAAGGGTCTGGACAGACACCCCAGCGGCAGGGAGCCAAAGGCTACGCAGACCCAAACTCCAGTTTGCAGACGTAAGCGCCGATCAGGCTTGTAAAAAGGCAAATTCTGTCTTGGCGGTGCTCTAGACATTGCTGACCATCCCCAGTGAGGCTGCCCCTGCTGCTTGGCGACCACCCTCGTAGTAGTGGGGGCTCAGCCATCTAGAGGATGGGAGTGGCTCAGGGCTGAGTTTCCAGGTTATTCAACCAGGAGACAGGAAAGTGTGAAAGGACCCCTGAACCAGGTCCAGGGGAGCAGGGAGGGGGTGAGTGAGAAGGAAGAGGGTCCTGGGGTCAGAGGTGTTAGCACCTGTCCCATGGGGAGCCCAAGACAGGAGCAAAGGGAAAGAAGTCTCAGTCAAGCCCACGGGTGGGCATTTGCCTGCAGCAAATCTGCGCAGGGAACACACACTCTTTGGGTGCAGACACATCTGGTCTGGGATCCTGGTGGCCCCTGGCCCTGAGCGACGCTCGGAGAAGCACGTCACCTTTCTGACCCTCAGCCTTCTCATCTGGGTAATGGGGAGGAACATACCCTCTTCAGAACATTCCTGGTGGGACTATAAACAAATTCTGTATTCACTTCCCAGGGATGACATAGCAAAGGACCACAGACAGAGGGCTTCAAACCACAGAAAGCTCATCTCTCACAGCTCTAGCAGTGAGAAGTCCAAGGTCAGGGCATCAGCAGAACCTGTGCCTTCCGACGGCTCCAGGAGAGAGGCTGTTCCAGGCTCTTTCACTTCCCATGGCGTGCCTTTCCTTGTGACTGCATCGTCCTCATCTCTGCCTCTGTCTTCATCCAGGCTTCTCCCCAGATCTCTGACCCCCAGTAGGAACTGCCAGTCCTTGCTTCTCTCTCTCTCTCTTTCCCAGGTGTAGGTGTCCATTACCTGCTCGGCTCTGGGCCCTAACCCTCCTTACAGGTAGTAAACAGGCAATCCACTTCTCTCTAAGAGACAGGTCTAGTGATGAGAAACAGGCGGAACACAAAAGGAGCTCAGATCACCCTGTGCCGATTCTCAAGCAGCTTGCTGCCCTTCCTTCCCAAGGCTTCTTCCCAGGCTGCTTGGAACCCTGGGCTGTTTCCTTCTCGGACTGGAGCTTCCAGCATTCCCTCAGGTAGGGCCTGCCCCAGGGGCTGTTTCCTTCCTTGAAGCTCGAAGATGCCTTGGGAAGGGAGGGCGCTCTGCAGATCTGTGTGTCTGCCGGCATTTGCGGTTACAGACCCCGGATCACACACTCCTTTCTGGCCAGCATCTTGCCATCAGAACCAAACCCACGGCTTCATCGCAGCATATAAGAGGGGACATGGAGTCCCCACCGCCTCTTTACACCAACGCCTTCACCGGCCTCGTCCCGGGTATTGCTCTCAGCAGCTACTCTCATGGTGCAGCAGAGTCTCCTGGAGGGCTTGCTTGGCCCCCTCCAGGCTTTCCAATTCAGTGGCAAGTCAAAGGTAGAGCCCAAGATCTGCATTTCAGGTGAAGTTGATGTGGGCTGGTCCAGTTGACAATATTGTTCCAAGGCGAGCATCTACGGTGGGTGTCATTATCACCATAGAATAAATGAGAAATGACAAGATTCAGAGAGGTAAAGGGATGGACCCCAAAGCCTCACAGCTCAACCGGGTTGTAGTCTCACCTGGATTATGACACCAGTCCCCAGCTGATCTTCTTTGTTCGTCATCGACCCCCAACAGGTTAGCTGCCCCCACCTCAGGGCCTCTCATCCTGCTCCCACTCCCCCCAGGGGTCAAGCCCCCGCCAAACCGCACCCCACCCCACCCCCCCAGAGCATCTGCCTCTACAGAGATGGAGGAGGCAACTACAGTGCCAGGTGGGAAGAATGCATTCCTATGAACAGAAGGGCCAGCCAGGAGTTCTGGAAACACGCCAGAGGGGAGAATCGAGGCTGGCTCCATCGAAGAAGGTCATTTGAGCCGAGTCCCGGAGGATGGCTAAGAATCTAGGCTGGAGTCAACTTCAACATTGTTATGGGTCCTCCACCTTCTCAGTAAAGCCCCCTCCCATCCTACCAACCACCTCCCTCAACTCCCCCAAGGACAGAAAGGAGGGGGAAACGAAGGGAGGAGTAGGAGGAGGAGGGGGGAGCTGGAGCTGGATGGAGGAGAGAAGAAGGGGAGGAGGGAGGAGAGAAGAAGGAGCGGAGAGGCTGGGTCTCAGCGCAGGGCAGCTGCTGCTGCTGCTACTGGGATCACACCCAGAGCTCTGAGATGCGATGACTTTGCAGACAGCCCTGAAAACAGTACAGGTCGGCACGACGGCTGGAGGTTAAACGCAGCCCCGAGGCTCAAGTTGGGAAGCCATTCTTCAATTTCTAATAAAAACCCTGAAGTAGGGATGACACACAATAAATCAACCATCCACCAGTCCTATCCCGGGATAATCTTTTCAATTATCTTCTTGCTCCATGTGCGTCTCCTAAGACGATCAGAAATGTGCAGGGGGGACTCCCGCCCTGACCAGGAGGCCTGAGCGGTGTTCAGCTGATGGGCCCTGCACACCTGGAAGACCAGGCTGGTGGAGGCAGAAGGCAGCTGAGGAGGGAGGCATCCGGGGACAAAAGAACCTCAGAGAGTCAGGGACCAGGGAACCTGGTCCAGGACGTGTGCCCAACGCACGGAACCCCAGGAAAGAAGTCTCTGAGCCCCCACTGTGCTTCAGGTGCTAGAGACACAGAGCCAGGCAAAGTTGCTACCCTCTTGGAGCCGGCCTCCCAGTGGAGTAGACAGGGCGTGACCAGACAGGGCGTGAGGGAGACAGGCAGAGGGAGACCTGTAAAAACAGTCCAGGAAGGCCTCTCTGAGGATATGAAACCTGAACTTCTCCAGTCACCTCTACCAACAAAGCTGAGTGACTTGGAGGAAGTTACTCAACCTCTCTGGACCTGTGTGAAGGCTCTGCAAAGGGGAGGAGACACCAGCACGTTGGACTGGCTGCGGAAGAGTGAGTTTGCTTCCCAGTTGCCTCCTTGCTCACCTCTGCTGCCCAAATTCTACTCCACCAAGAAACCCCTCCCTTCTGCTATTGCTCCTCCCAGGAGCTTTCTCTGACTCCCAAGCGGAGCATCTCTGTGGGCCCCTCGGTACCTGGCCTTCCCTTCTTTGGAGTATCTCCCTTTCTTTTATGCCTCAAGGGCATTTCCATTCATGTTTCTTCAGCCCGACAAGAACTCTGCAGGGCCAGGGTACTCACCTGACTTGATCCTGTGGGCCCTGCAGACCGAGAAAAGGATGTGGTTCAGAGTCTGTTGCCTGTTGCCCTGATGGGTGGATGTCTGTTGCCGTGATGGGTGGATGGATGGCTGGATACATAGATGGATGAATGATGGAAGGATAGATGGATGGGTGGATGATGGAGGGATGGCTGGATGGATAAATGGATGATAGGATGGGTAGATGGATGGATGGATGTATGATGGAAGGATAGATGGATGGGTGGATGGTGGAGGGATGGATGGATAATTGGATGACAGGATGGGTAGATGGATGGATGAATGATGGAAAGATGGATAGGTAAATAATGGAGGGATAGATGGATAAATAAATGACAGGATGAGTAGATGGATGGATGGAAGAATGATGGAAGGGTGGATGGATGGGTGGATGGTGGAGGGATGGATGGATAATTGGATGACAGGATGGGTAGATGGATGGATGAATGATGGAAGGATGGATAGGTAAATAATGGAGGGATAGATGGATAAATAAATGACAGGATGAGTAGATGGATGGATGGAAGAATGATGGAAGGGTGGATGGATGGATGGATGATGGAAGGATGAATGGGTGGGTGGCTGATCAGATGAGTGACTAAATGAGTGAGTGGATGAATAAAAGTCAAGACTTGAGGAAATAAAAAGACTAGAATTAAGGATGCTGGGGCAGTGTGGCTTTGCAGAGGAGGAGGAATATTTCTTTCCCAAAGACAGGAGAAATTTTTTTTCCAAGGAATACAAAGGGAAGTTGAGAAAACACCTTCCTGTGCCCTTCATTTATTCAAACATTTGTTTGGCACTATGCCGGGTTCTAAAGAAACTGGGTTCAGGGCCAAACAGTGAAAGCAACAAGCGAACAGGCAGTGGCTACGTGCTGCGGTCAGCATTATTTGAGCAGAACATTTAGGAGGCTTCGGGGCAGAGCCACTCACCGCCTGCTGGTTGACACAAAGAAGGTTGCTGACAGGGCTCCCCATGGCCAGGTGATGGTGCTTTCCAAGCAGCCTCAGCTCTTGGCAGTGAGGTGGTTTGGCACCATTTCTTTGCCACCTCTGGCAAGCCTGCCCACGCCTGAGCCCCAGCTCCAGAGCTGATGCCTGGCTTCCCTGGGGACCGCCGTTTGGCAGAGGCTTACAGAGGCAGGGGGTTTCTTCAGCTGTTTGATCTACATGGGGAATGGAATTATTTTCCCTCATCTTGCATCTGAGAAACAGGTAGCCCAGGAAGCTGTGGTGTCTTCCCCAAGGTCACCCAGCTGGAGAGTCAAGGGGCTGGGATTCACACCCAGGACAGCGTAACCCCAAGCCCCTTGCCCTTCCCACCAGGCTGCGCTGCTCCTCTGCATGGATGTCCCGTCTCCGTTGCTAAGGGTAACCTCCCTCCCGGGCCAGCAGTCACCCCTCCTGGAGTGTGATTCTTGCACCTGACATCATAATCCTCTGTGACATCTTAATCAGCTCCCAGGCAACTGACAGTGCTCACGGGGAGCAGCCAGAGCAGCCTTATTAAGGCCCAGTGAGTCAGCATGGCTTGAACTGAGCCCACCTGCCCCGCCTCAGCCTTAACCCTTGCCTGCCCACCCCAATCCCTGGGGACAGTGGTTGGTTCTCCAGTCAGATCGATACTATTTCGGATCCAGGCTCTCCTGCTGAATGTTTCCAAACGTCAACTTCCTCATCTGTAAAATAGGTCTAAGGGCTATTGCACAAAATGGCACTGTGTCCCCTTCAAGGCACTGTGGGACCCAGGGGCTGTGCTGTTGCCATCATTCTGCTCTGGGGTTACTGCTTTCTGAGCCCAGGTGTCCAGCAGCACCAGAGAGCTCCCTGGGCACAGAGGAGGACACACACATCCTGCCGTGGATTGTACGTGTCCCCTCCTAAGACACTGAAGCCCTAATAGCCCAGCCCTGTGAAGGGGACCTTACTTGAAAACAGCATCTTTGCGGAAGTGATCAAGGTGAAGTCGCACTTCATCCATAGGACTGCTGTCCTTGTAAGAACAGAGGAACTCGGACACAGAGAAGGAAGATAATGTGGAGACAGAGAGGAGACAGAGCAGTGACTGGAGTGATGCAGCTGGACGTCAAGGACTGCCAGCGGCCACGAGGCCAGAAAGAGACGACGAAGGATTCGACCCAGAGTCTTAGAGAAAGTGCAGCCCTGCCGACACCTTGATCTGGCTTCTAGAACCGTGAGAAAACATATTTCTGTCTTAAGCCATGCCTTCTGTGGTATCGATACTTCGTTACACTGCCCCAGGAAACAAACAAAAAGGACATCTTCAAGTCGAAGTCTGCTGTATGGCAGGGATGCCGCTTTGCTGAGTGACCTTCAGCAAGTCACCCAACCCATTCTCCCAGAACCGGTGGGACCACAAGGCCACCTTGCAGGTCGGACTTGAAGAGCACGTGGCATCCAGTCTGCGAAGCACCAACACAGTAGATTGGATTTCTGGTGCCATGGCGGGATTCCATAGCATTGATTTTTACCTTTTAGGTTCTCTTTGGGAAGCCCTGTGTCGCCACTCAGGAGAGCCCCAGTACCCAGGAGAAGGAGGCTGAGGTTCAAGTCTCCTCTTTGAAGACCTCCATCCCACCCCAGGGGTTTGCACATGCACAGCAAACCCAAGCGGAGCAGGAGGGAGGAGCCACTTTGATGAACCTTCACCTCCTCCTCCTGGGGCTCATCTTCCTCCCTCTCTCCCTTTGATCTGGAGACCCACCCTCAAAGAGACCCAGCCTCTAGCTTGGGATTGTTCTGCCTAAGATGCACCAGCTGAGCAGAGGGAACCTGCCTCCCTCACCTTTGATGTCAGACCACTTGTGGGGAAGGTGCAATCACTGAGGCTCCTAATGAGGGGCGGGGGGCAAGGAGGCTAGGCAAAAGATTGGTTTCCTTTCCTTTTAGTTTCACCAGCCTCTGCAGTCTTCCCCTTGCTGTACCACCCCCTCCCTGCAAAGTGACAACTTCTTCCTCTTTTGCAAGGTTCAAGTCTTCACTCACCCTCCAGTAGCTGAGTGACCTTGGGCAAGCTGCCCCGTCACATCACCCCTCACCCTTTCGGCCACCCAGGAAATGGAGACCACAGCATGAACCCCACGCAGCCAGGAGGATTAAACAAAATCATGTATGAAAAGTCTGTACACCATGCGTGTTTGGCAAGTTTCACGGTGGTAATTACTTTATGAATATCCTACAGGTGCCTGAGGTCAGAAGCAAACAGTCCACTAAGCTCCTAGCCTCGGACCACAGCCTCTTGTTTTCCCCTCTGTTTTCCCATCTGTTGAATGAAGGGGTTAATAGTGCCTGGGTGTAAAGGTTGTTGGGTGTGATAAGATAATTAAAGCACTTTACACAGAGCCAACATGACTTACTTCTCTGCCTTCCCTTCTCACTGCCCTTCTTTGCATCGTAAGGGCAAAATCTTAACATTAGACCAGAAAATTCTTCCGAATTTGCCTTTCAAAATGGAAAGTCTCCAGCACGCCCTCACAGGCAACAAAAGGCTATAAAAGTCACTGCCCCATCACTAGACTCTCAGGGAAGGCTTCTCCTCTCTGCAATAAGAAGGGAGAACCGACATGCCTGCCTGTGATCCAGGGAGAGGCGTGCTGGGCTGGCTTTTGTTTTTCTGGAAGGGTTTATAAACACAGGATAATGAGGGCTTGAGAAGACAGCTTTAATGACTATTATTGCTGGGAAAACAGAGTCCATGGAAGGCCACACTGGCCCATGCCCTCCCCTGACCAGAAGCCCAGAGTGTCTGGAAACACCAGAGGCTAGGCAGGGTTGCGTAGAGCCCCGGGGGCACCTTTTCAGTCTCCAAATGCTAAACAACCTACGCTGCCTCCCCCACCTGCCTCTGTCCTTCCTCTTCTTCCCACGTGGACTGGCTGATTCTCCTTTGCTCAGCATGCGCAAACCCTGTCCAGGACCCTGACTCTGAGCTACAAACTGTCCTCAGGGCACCGTCGGGTACAAAGAACATGGGCTTGCAGGGATTCTCTCTCTAGATATCGGCCAACCCAGGCCCCTGTACCTCTTGGGACCCTGCCTTTCTCACCTAGTAAAGAGGCGCAGCAGTGCCAGCCTCCCAGGTTTGGAGGAGTCCCCTCCTGCGGTCACTGTGATAGCAGAAATAAACCTCCAGATCGCTCACTCCATCTCAGCGCTTAAGAGGCATTCCTATTCATTTCATCCTCTCGGCGGGGAGGGCACAAAGCTGGAAGGGGTGGAGCTGGAAACTGAAGCCACGGAGCAAACTACTAGAGATGGCTCAGGGTCCCAAAGGTGGCTTCCGCCTTTGCTGCCCCTTCACCACGGGAGGCAGGGCTCCCTTTACCTGGCAATCAGGCTTCGGGCTGGCTCTCGTTACTGGGAGGCCCAGAGGGGTCTGTTTAAACAAGTGTGTCTGAGCAGGAAAATCAGACAGGGGCCCTCTGGGGCTGCCGGGGGACCACCGACGGTACCACGCCTGAACCCGATAAGCCCAGATATATTTTCACTTAATTGGGCTACGACCCAGGACCCACGATTGGATCAGATAGGAGGTCTCTGTGGGGATGGAAAGGGTCCCTTTCAGGTTGGGTTGGACTGGGAAGTCCAAGAGGGTTGGGGGCACCCCTAGCTGGGGAGGAGCCCTTTGAGAATTTGTTCATTTCTGCAGGAAAGGTTGGGGAGAAGGCTGTCCAGAAATATTTCTCTTCTACTGGGAAGGCCAGGAAGCTTTTCTGGAAGGGCAGACCCTCCGGATGAAAGATGCATTGTCGCATCCTCCCCGCATCCAGCAGTCTGCACAGTTGGTGTCGGAACACCCAGGGAGAAACAGGCAGCCAGGGAAGGTCCTGTAGGGTGGAGGCGGGCAGCTGGCTAGGGGCACACCGCTGGACTTGGAGTCCATGGAGGGCCTTCTGAACGACACCATGCGCCTGCTGTCAGATCTCTCTGGGCCTTGGCTTCTTCAGAGGAAGGGTAGCTTACTGTTGTTCAGTTGCTCAATCGTGTCCGACTCTTTGTGACCCCATGGACTGCACCACGCCAGGCCTCCCTGTCCTTCACCATCTCCCGGAGTTTGCTGAGACTCAGGTCCATTGAGTCGGTGATGCCATCTAACCTCTCATTCTCTGTCATCCCCTTCTCCTGCCTTCAGTCTTTTCTCAGCATCAGGGTCTTTTCCAATAAGTTGGCTCTTTGCATCAGGTGGCCAAAGTATTGCAGCTTCAGCTTCAGCATCAGTCCTTCCAATGAATATTCAGGACTGATTTCCTTTAGGATTGACTGGTTTGATCTCCTTGCTGTCCAAAGGACTCTCAAAAGTCTTCTCCAGCACCACAGTTTGAAAGCATCAGTTCTTCCATGCTCAATCTTCTTTGTAGTCCAACTTTTTCATCTGTACATGACCACTAGAAAAACCATACCTTGGACTATAGGGATCTTTGTCAGCAAAGTGATGTCTCTTTTTTAACATGCTGCCTAGGTTTGTTATAGCCTTCCTTCCAAGGAGCAAGAGTCTTTTAATTTCATGGCTGCAGTCACCATCTGCAGTGCTTTTGAGAATTCAACTCAGGTTTAAAGGAGGCTTAAACTTGGCAGCGCCAGCAATTGAGTATTCTTTATATATATATATATATACACACACACACACAAATACACATATATATTATTTGTATTTATTTATTTAGCTGCACCAGACCTTAGTTGCGGCATGGGGGATCTAGTTCCCTGACCAGGGAGTGTTCTTTTAAAAGGCCATTCGAGAACTATTTGATAGTGCTGAGATGGACTGTTTTCACACTTGAGCCCAGGGCTCAGGTCTCCGGCCCTAATGGGTCTGGCCTGATACTCTGGGTTAAGGGCCCGGCTCATGCTGAAGACCTGACACTGCTTCTGGTCATCCATTCACCTCTCCTCTGAAGTGTCCCCTCTATGCCTGGCCCTGTCCTAGTCCCGGGGGCTCACACAAGCTTGTTCTGGGGAGCCACCCCAGAGGGCACTCCCAGGGATCAGAGCTGGGCAGCTGGAAGCACCAGTGCTGTGAGTGGGCCAGGCTTATGCAGCCTGCTCTGTCCTTTCCCCACCAGGGAGTCCAGAGCAGGGGTCTCCAGAGTGAGGTCCATCCATGCAGTGGGGGGCCTGAGAATCCCCTGGGTGCCATGGGAAATCTTAGAACACCTTGTTTTTGTGAGTTTTTGCTCATTGCAGTTGTTGTTTAGTCAGTCAGTTGTGTTCTGCTCTTTGGCAACTCCGTGGACTGTAGCCAAGCTCCTCTGTCCAGGGAATTCTCCAGGCAAGCATATTGGAGTGGGTTACCATTTCCTTCTCCAGGAGATCTTTCCGACCCAGGGATCGAACCTGTGTCTTGTGCACTGGCAGGTGGGCTCCTCATCACTGAGCCACCTAGCAAGACCGTTTTTGCTCATGTAAACTACTTTACTCCATCTTTCCCCTATGTGAAGTGCAAGGAGCTCAGTCATGTCCGACCCTTTGCAACCCTATGCACTACACAATCCATGAAATTCTCCAGGCCAGAATACTGGAGTGGGTAGCCTTTCCCTTCTCCAGGGGATCTTCCCAACCCAGGGATAGAACCCAAGTCTCCCACATTTTAGGCAGATTCTTTACCACCTGAGCCACAAGGGAAGCCCAAGAAGACTGGAGTGGGTAGTCTATCCCTTCTCCAGCGGATCTTCCCAACCCACGAATCGAACCCGGGTGGGGGTGGGGGTCTCCTGCATTGCAGGCAGATTCTTTACCAACTGAGCTATGAGGGAAGCCCTTCCTCTATGTAGTGAAAGTGAAGTCGCTCAGTCATGTCCGACTCTTTGCAACCCGTGGACTGTAGCCCACCAAGCTCCTCCGTCCATGGGATTCTCCAGGCAAGAATACTGGAGTGGGCTGCCATTTCCTCCTCTGTGTAAACCAGGGTTAAAATAGAGTTGCTGCCAAGATTAAAAGAATTAAGTCACCCTCAGAGCTCAGAAGAGTGCTTTGCAATAGTCACTGTTGTATTAACTATTATTAATATTAATAGGATTTACAATTCCCCATCTTGGCATTTGTCTCCTCAGTTGCCAGTTTCCTTGGATTCAGATCCTCCTCACACACTCTCAGGGAGGGCGGCAAAGAGGAGCTCAGGTGTCCATAGCACGGATGCAGCGATTGAGGTCCTGCAGAGGGTCGTCATTCATTCTGTAACATGCTCCAAAGACCCAAGGCAAGCCCGGAGTCCAGAGGGGCGTGGCATGGCGAGGGGCGTGGCGTGACGAGGGGCGTGGCGAGGTGAAGGGCGTAGCCCCAGAAGGATTCCAGCCCGAAACCTGCTGGCAGTGGGGGGAAACCAGAATCGAATCAAAGCCTCGGCCATTTACAACGTCCACGGCCCGTCTACCCCGCGCAGAGGCTGAGCAAGGCACAGCAAAGACTTCCCCTCGTCCCTACATGCGTGGTGCAGCGAAAGTGCGCCGTGACACCGTTCCCAGTTCCGGTGTCCCCAGGCTCAGCTGCGCAGCCCGGAATGTGCTAGTTCAGTTCTCGTTTTTTTCTCATCTGGGAAGGAGGACGGGAGCTGTGATGATGCACTGAAAGCACCTAGCACAGAGGCGGTGCTCAGTCAAAGCGGGTCCCTCCAGCCTGCCTGGCTCCAAGAACCTAACCCTGCCTGGCCCAGGGTGCCAGAGCCCCTGCTCCGGCCCTCACCGGAAAGGCGGGACAGATGCCCCCTGAACTTACCAGGGCCAGAGTGCGCCAGTGCGTGCGTGCTAAATCACTTCAGTCGTGTCGGACTCTGTGCGACCCTATGGACCGCAGCCTGCCAGGCTCCTCTGTCTATGCGACTCTCCAGGCAAGAGTATTGGAGTGGGCTGCCATGCCCTCCTCCAGGGGATCTTCCCAACCAGGGGTCTCTTACCTCTACCTGCATTGGCAGGAGGGTTCTTTACCACTACAGCCACCTGGGAAGCCCCGTTTGCAAATGAGTCCTCGCAAATGGACAAGGTCTTCTGCAAGGTCGCAGAGATGCAAGCCACTGGGCACAGTTGGAACGTCCAGGGTTTCCTGACCTTCCTGAGGGCGGGGAAGGATGAACACTGGGTAAGGCGCTGGGCTTCCCGGATGGCTCAGGGATAAAAGAACCCACCTGTGAATGTAGGCCACACCAGTTCCATCCCTGGGTGGGGAAGAACCCCTGGAGGAGGAAATGGCAACCCACTCCAGTATTCTTTGCCTGGGAAATCCCATGGACAGAGGAATCTGGGGTGGGGGTGGGGGTGGGGGTGCTACAGTCCGTGGGGTCAAAAAAGAGTCGGTCACGACTTAGTGATTGAGCAAAAACAAAAGAGTTGGACAGCCTACATTTTAGTGCCAGTTCTGTCCGTTTCTAGTTCAGAGACCAAGGGAAAATGACTCCTCTTTGGGTCTCAATTTCCCCGTCTATGGAACGTGTGTTCCATAGCGCACTGACTGAGTGCAGGCTGGAGGCTTTCCCGCCTGTGTCTCCCAGAGCCCTCCGCCCTCCCCAGGAGGGCAGCGCCCAACTCATTTTAAATGACGGAGCAGCCCTCCTTCGTGCTCATCGGTAAGGAAAGCGAGGTCCAAGGATAGTAAAGGCGGAAAAACAGTGGACGCCAGAGGCGGGTCATTGCCTTTTCCAGAAGGCGGAGGGTAGTAGGGGCCGGAGCGCAGAGACCTGGGGCGGCCTGGCCGGGCCCGTCCAGGCCCTTAGGTCGGGTCCTGAGTAGCCAGGAGGGAACTGGCTGAGGTCGGGCCTAAGCGCCACAGGCTGGGTCAAGGACTTGGAACAGGGCTTCTCCCTATAGAACCTCCCCTCCCCAGTTCTCGACGGTTCTGGTGGGTTCCCTGGCCACCTCCCTTTTCCATCCTTCCGAGGACCCTAGAAGGAGGGGACCTTGTAAGGTCCAGATAGGGAAACCGACGCTCAGAAGAGAAACGATCAGCCTCGGGCAGGGAGTGGGAGGGCAGTACCAGGGCCCCGAGGAGCGTTTCCTGCCGCTCCCGAAGGTGCCAACTGCTGCTCCAGAAATGGGAAACAGGCGGGGGCGGGAGGCGAGAGAATAAGAGAAAAACCTCGGAGAAGGGACAGACGGGGGAGTGGGGTGGGAAGAGACTTGCTGATAGAAACCGAAGGACCCAGAGACGGCAGAGGGGTGAAGAGATCGAGGTTCCCAGATCTCTCCGAAGAGACCAAGAGAGACACGCTTGAGGCAGAGACCCGCCTCCGAGACAGATGAGAGACAGGGAGAGCGAGAAGGAGGACGAAGAGAAGGAAAAGTCAGGGACCCAAGACAAAGAGGAGGGGAGGTGGGAGGTGAGAAAGGGGCCGAAGGGCCTCCAAGACTACCTAGCCCCACCCAAAACCCTCATCCCCGCTGGTCCTCTCAAGTCCCGGGGACCCCTCCTGGCCCACGTGCTCTCGGCCCAGCCACAGTGGGGTGCCTGCCGCACTTCGGAGGACATTCCCTGGGCCGTCTCCCCTCACCCCCGCTCCCAACCCGCCACCTTCGACTGCTCTCTTTTCCCGTGTCAGCACTGGCCTTCCTAGGCATCCCGAACTCTCCTTCCATTCCACTTCATATTTAGGTCCTTCAAGAGTCCCCGGATGGCAGAGGTTCTTCGGCTTCTCAGCATCGCTGTATCCAGGGCTGTTATCCTCCGCCATCCCCGTGGCTGAGTGTCTTTTTTGCGTGTGTCTGTTGATGACTGTTCTTGCCTATCTCCGCCCTGGTCTGGTTTCCCCGCTCAGCCTCTTCCCGGGTGGTCGAGCTGGGGGTGAAATATGAGGTTCCCCACCTGGAAGGTACCTTGGGCTACTTTCCATTCGAGGGGCAAGGCCTCCCATGCCATCCCACGTCCTCCTGCAGGAGAGGAACTGGCAAGCCCTGAGGAAGGCTCCAGACCCCCCAGCCCACCCGGGATGCCTGAGATGTGCTCAAAGCGCTGGGAACCTGCCACTGTGCGGCGGAGTCCCTCGGTGTGGCCTCTTCCGGAGAGCCAACAGCGTTATCTGAACTGAGGAACAGAGTACCCATTTTAAAGCCGACAAATCCAGGCTCAGAAAAAAAAAAGTCCTCGGCCTTTGGTTGGTGTATCAGCTCGCAGTCCAGATGTCTTTTCTCTGAAAGACCTGAGATTCTCTACATTTAATAAATTCATGGGAAAACTGGACAGTTTTCAAAATTCTAGAAGGCGGTGGGGAGTGGGGAGCGGAGCCGCAGGAGAGAAGTGTAGTAAGTGATGGACCAAAATCCATTTCCCGGATTGAGGGAGTCAGTGCCATCAAATCCTAACAGCACCCTCTGGGTTTTAGAGCATCTCCTCTTTTTAAAGCTCCCTGAGACAGACTGCCGCAGAGTGAAAAGAGTGGATTCGGGGCTCAGACCCACCCGTGTCCAGATCCTGGCGCCACTGCTAACTAGCTGTGTGACCCTGGGCAAGATACTTTGCCACTCTGATTCTATTCTCTCATCTGGAAATAGTGGGAAAGCCTATAATAATACCTATCTCCCAAAGTAAAGAGGATTAAATCGGATAAAGTTTGTGAAACCTCTGACAAGAGTCCTGACACCCAGCTCAAAAAAAGTCAATTCTCTTCCTCCCACTCCTTCCAACCCCCTGCCCCTCCAGGCCCCTACCGGAACTGAGATGGGGGCCTCGGTGGGCAGAGCCTGGAGGTGGGGGCGGGGACGGGAAGGGCGAGCCTTCTTTAGCCCAGGGTGGGCAGAACCAGGATGGAAGATGTTTGGTCGGCCCCTGGAGCCTCGGGGTCTGCCTGACATCTCTGGGCTTAAATAACCGTGCGCCTTTGTTATTCGTCGGCAGCAAAGTGGTTCGTTACGCCTGATTGGTCTAATTGCTTTGAAATGGGATATATTATCTATAATTATGGAGCTCTAGGAGGAGCCGGCCGGCCTCCGCTTTCATCTTCCCCAAGTGCACCCTCATGTCGCGATCACATTAATTTGGGCCATTTGAAAGGGGGGCCCACTCTCTCCCCCGCAGATCTACACCCCTCACCCTCTTCCGAATTTAAAGACGCAAGGAAGCCCAAGCCCGATGGGGGGAAAGAAGCAAGGGGGGAGGGGATGGAAGGGCGGGAAGGGGAAGAAGCAGGGAGTCGGACTTGTCGATTTCTCTCTGGCGCTGGGTAAAATGCACTGCACTTGGGCCGCCCAAGTGGGGCCCGCTTAAGCGGAGGAATAGCAAGAAGAAGAAAATATTTTTTACAACCATTTTTTTAAAACTTCGAATTAAAAAGGGCACCAAAACTCTTAAAAGGCGTAAGTTCTGCCCAGGTCCCAGGCAAGCAGAAAGCTTTTTTTGCTCCGCATCTGTGCTGTGGATATTCAGGCAATAGCTGAAGACTTCCTCGAGTTCTGAGCTCTCCAGTGTCTTTCTCTGGAAAGCTGTGAACTCTTCCCAAAGGATTCCATCAGTGACTCCCAGTTTCCCAAACCTCTGACTCCCAGCCGCTCACTTCTAGGAGACAGAGGCCAACAGGCGGGAGGACTGGGGTCGGGAGGCCCCCCTCCGCAGGTTGGGGGATCCCCTGGTCGTGCTTTCTGTCTACTTGTCAACCCGCCTCCATCCCCATGACAAAATACCGCCCCCCTCGTCCCCCTCCATCGCCCTCCTGAAGATTGGTGAATTCCCACCAAAATAAATCGTTCCGGGTAATCGGTTTTCATAGCACATTCATTCTATTAAAGAGGACTGTTTGGGGCTTGCTAATTGCCGGGGGATCCCACTGAGCTGCACATTTTTAAAAAATGCACGCGGGACTCCTGGGTCGAGGCCACAAAATGCATTGGGAAACGGGGGAGGGGCGTAAACAAAAACCCGACGGAGGTGACAACGAATGCCAGAAGTGAGGGATCTTGCTGCGGGCTCTTCGAACCCGCCGCGCCAACACCCAGATAAAGACGGCGGTCTCTAAAACGGGATGCCTCGCCAAAGGAATCTTTGCCCACGAGGAGGCGGGGCGGGGTGGGGGAGAGTGCTAAAAACACCACTTTTCCTCGGCCGCCACACAGTCCTATAAAATAGGCGGGGGGGGGGGGTTATTGAGGGAGAGAAAGGGGAAGAACACCACCACCACCAGTCGCCCAGAGAGTGGCTGCAGGACAAGCGGTCTTTAGCATCCGAAACGCGGAGGTGCTCCCAGCTGGGGCGCGGGGAGTGTTTTAAGATGCCTGGGAACAAGGGGAGAAGGAGCGAGGCTGGAGGGGAGGGGAGCGGAGTACGACAGCATGGAAGCCGAACGCCAGTCCCCGAGCTTTATCTGCGGCGAGCCAGCCCTGCCCTTGCCAGGCATGAATTACAGCCCGGCTTTCTGGGCTGCTGCGGCTACGCGGAGAAATGCCGGCAGTAGAAGCGCCTGGGGGCTAGTGCTGGCGGCGAGATAACAGGCGCAGCCCCCCGGCCCTGTCAGCCCTTGGAAACCGCCAGCCGGGAAATCCGAAAAGGCTCAAACAAAAAATCAACGCAGAGAAGGCGCTCTGTCACTAACCCCCAACGTGTGCCCTTCCTTCCTCGGAAACCACACGCCCCGGGAGACAGATATTTTGTTCCTTTCCTCAAAGTCCCTTCTCTGAGACTGTGGGCATCGTTTCCCCTACCCCGCAGCTCAGGGGAGGATCGGTGGACGATCCCGGCGCGATTCCGAGCACGGATTCCACATGGAATCCACGGCTCTGCACCCCCTTTCCTCCGCAGACATTCTTCCCGCCGTTTCCGAGCCAGAGGAGACACGAACCCAGGCCGAACCTAAAAAAAAAGAGGCCATGGGGTTCGGGCCGGGCTCGCGAAACCCAGGGGCCGGCGGCAGAGCCCTGGGCTGCGGGCGCAGGCGGTTTGCTCCCAGGAGGCGGGGGCGCGCGACTTCAAGGGCCCCTGCGCCGGCTGCTGCCTTTGATCGGGCCGCCGCTGGCGCCTAAAAACAACATCCTCGTCTGCCTATTAGGCGCGCTGAGGGATCGTGACAGATTGTTTATCCCCGCAATTAGCGATGCGGCCCTTCTCCCGCCGCCCGGCCGTCCGCGGCCCGCGGCCTGACCTGGACTGGCTGCGCCTGCCGGACACAGCTTTGAGCCCCCTCTGCGCCTCGCACCTGGACTTTCGGGGTTCGAGCCCCAGCTCCGCCCTAAAGCCCTAAAGCAGGGGTGGTGGTGGTGGTGGTGGTGGCCTTATCGGGCGGACTCCAAGGGGGTACACCTTTGAAGTTATTTTTGCTGGTGTGCATTTTCTAGTGAGAAAGTTCTGAGATATAGCAGATTTTCAAAGTGATCTGGAAACCAAACTTTTTGAGATGGGAGCCGAGAGAGGGCGGAACAAAAGCAAGTCCCAAAAGAAAGTCGCACTGATCAATCTGAAAAGGTTGACCTAAACAGCCTAGGGGCCTCGGTTGTCTCTCCCTCTTGAACCCTACTGCAGAATAAGATTCCCGCGTGCCTGTCCCAGGGAGAGTTTAATTGGAAATGCGGGTGATAGAAGTTGGTCATCCCGACTGGGAGCCTCGCTGAGTGTCAGTTCCTATAATTCTAAAGTGGGAGTATACGGCCTTTCATCCTTGAACCCTCAAGCAAACCTCCGGGGCCTAGGTTTCCCGGCCTGGAAGAAGGACTCCATTCTCCTGTCTCCCCCAGGGGTCCCCTGTCTTTAGAAAGGCCGCATCGGTGCGCCGCGCCTCCAGCTGGGCCAGACGCGAGCTGGAGGCCCTAAACCCTTCCCAGGGCTTGGGAGTGCAGGAGGTCTGCAGAGGCGGCGTGAATTGCACAGACGCGAGGATATTCCCTAACCCGCCCCGGGCCTTAAAATTCGTGGAGCCTGAGTACTTCTGCGAGGCTGCCAATCTCCCCGGCGTTCGCATCCCGACCCCTCCCGCCAGACCCCGGACGCCGTCCAGGTAATAAAGTTCCCGCTCCAGTAATTCATTTTCCTTAATCTGGACGCCCCTAATCTACAGCTTTTACTGCGCCCAGTTAAAAGGCGAGGGAATTCGCTGTCCCTCCGCGGTCGGATAATTACCCTTAAATGGCCACTGCAGCCCCTTGTGTTTCCTGGAGATTAGAACCCCGCAGCCATCAATGGCCGGTGCCGGTGAGCCGCCAATCACCGCCGCCAGCTCCCGGGGAGCCGCCGGCCTGGGCCCCCGGATAAGAGGCCATAAAGAGGAGGCGCAGAAAACCGCGGGGCCACGATCCGAGTTTGTGTAGATCTTAAGTCTCCGCACACCGCGCCCCCCCAACTCATGTTCCCCTCATTTTAAACAGCAAAAATAAAAATCACGTTTCCTCCGAAATTGGCAGCATAAAAGTTCTCATACCCAGCGTGGAGGATCCATCCCTGGAAGTGTCCTCATTTCTTCGCCCTCTCTCCCAAATGTACTTTCACACCTCCCTAACCCCCCAAGATCAGATCCAGAGATGGAGAATTATCATTGTTTCTGCGGATACGCGATCGAGGTCACATTAAGGCCAGGTCAGTGTTTTGGGGTCGTTTCTGTTGGTTTTATATTCAGTAACTTCTTCATCAAAATGACCGGCTCCTTCCCGCAGCCGGTAGCCAGTGTAGGTGTTGTAATCACACCCCACCCCCGCCCCTAAAGTTCACAGCGAGAAACTCGATTATGCATTCCAGATAACATAATGCATTCTTATTCTTAACATCCGTAGCACCACGCGAAAGTGGCTTCTTAGGCAAACTTCAGTCCAGCACTTCGAAGACAAAGGCCCACTTTTACGCAGAGGTAAAGTTTTTAAGATTGAAACAGAAGAAAATGAAGGTGTTTACAGAATAAATTAATGTTATGTCTTTCTACTATAATAAATAAGCCTGCGGGGTTTTTTTTTAACTATAAAGACAATATACAAGAAATGACTTCAACTCCAATTATCGTGGTAGAGAGGGGAACCATCCTCCACTATCCACTAGGGAGAAACACACACAAGCAACTGACACAACAGAAAGGTAAGGGGGAGGTAGGGAGAGAAACAGGAAAGGAATAGAGGGAAAAAAGGGAGAAGTTGGAAACAAGGGATATGAGGGAAAGGGAGGAAGGGGGTAGAGCACAAGAGAAGCATAGAGCCCAAGGGGAAATCCCCCAGGAACACAGAAAAATAAGAGACCCAGGGGGACCCACGCAGGGACGGGCGGCACGGGCTGTAGCTCGGAGGAAAGTTTTTCCGGCGCCCACTCCCCTCCTTTGCCCTCCTGGGGCCCGGGCCCAGCCCCACGCGCCCCGAGGCCCAGCGCGCCTCGGGGCAAGTCCGCCCGAGCGGGGCCCAATGGGTCGCGCCGGACCCTCCCCCTCGCGCGCTGATTGGCCGCCGCCGCGCTGGCCTCGCCTTATTAACAAGTTCTCTGGGGAGCGGCGGCCTGACCCGGAGCCGGCTGGTGAGCCCGAGAACTCCGCCTGCGCGGCGGCGCCAGCGGATAACCAGGCCCGGAGCGCCGGAGCTGGCCTTCTGGGGAGGGGCGGGAGGCGCGCGCGATAGAGCCCGCCCGGCCCGGGCCCCGGACGCTCCCAGAGGCCGACCGCGCTCCCAGCACGCCCGAAGCTCATGCCCGGCGGCTGGCCCGAGCTGCGGCTGGAGGGGGGGCCCGGCTCTGCATGGCCCCGGCTGCTGACATGACTTCTTTGCCACTCGGTGTCAAAGTGGAGGACTCCGCCTTCGGCAAACCGGCGGGGGGCGGCGGGGGCCAGACCCCCAGCAACACTGCGGCCACGGCGGCCGCCATGGGCGCAGACGAGGAGGGGGCCAAGCCCAAAGTGTCCCCTTCGCTCCTGCCCTTCAGCGTGGAAGCGCTCATGGCCGATCACAGGAAGCCCGGGGCGAAGGACAGCGTCCTGGCGGCCTCCGAGGGCGCACAGGCGGCGGGCGGCTCCGCGCAGCCTCTAGGTGCCCGGCCCGGGTCGTTGGGCGCCCCGGATGCGCCGTCCTCGCCGCGGCCGCTCGGCCATTTCTCGGTGGGAGGACTCCTCAAACTGCCAGAAGATGCGCTGGTCAAAGCCGAGAGCCCCGAGAAACCCGAGAGGACCCCGTGGATGCAGAATCCCCGCTTCTCCCCGCCCCCGGCCAGTGAGTAGCCAGAACCCAGGCTGCGGGGGAGGGGGCCGGCGGGGGTGTGGGACCCGGGGGCGCCAGGCCGCGCTCCGGCGCCTGTTCGTCTCCGGTGTCTGCGTACCTGCGGGCGGGTACCTGGAGCCGGTGCTGCAGATGGGTGTTCGAGGAGCACGGGGCGAGGGGGCGTCGACCCCTCTCCCCACTCCCACCCAGAAGAGGGTTCGAGGCCTGGCCCAGGTCCAGCTCTCGGGCCACCTTCTTGGGCTCCTCGCCTTGTCCAGGCGACGCTGCGGGTAGGAGTTCACTTTTAGGACACTAATGTCTGGGCACCTTCTCCTCGGGCCCCCACCAAACGACCTCAGGAGTCTCGGCTGGCTCCTCTGTCAGACCCTAAGCCCTGTTACTTCGCCGTTACCCCATCGGGTGGGTTCGAAGAGTGCGGGACATCTTTACAGAGCAGAGTTTCACTTTCTCATCGTAGAAGCCTAGTGCGCCCCCCTCCCCTTCTCCACATCCACCCACCAGAGTATTTCTTTGCCCACTGTGTTTCCGAAGCTCTCGCAAAATGCCCCCCTCCCTCGCCCCCTTCGTGTTTCAGGTAGATACTTGGTGCTCAAGGTGGATGGATCATTTAGGGGGAGGAGGCGAAGCGCTCAGGTTCCAGTGGAGGGGGCGGGGCACCGTCAATTAGTGGGAGGCGCCCCCTCCAACGGGATCGGGAGCTCCCAAATGTCTCGGGCTGGGTGGTGGAAGCGGACTCCAGCCGCCAAAGGCCCCTTCGGGGTCGTTCCGAGGCCTTGCGGCCCCCGGGCTTCTCTGCCCAGCGAACTCACTCGGAGATATTTCAGGAGCACGGGAAATTCCCAAGTTTTCCTCGTTTCCTCCGATTATTTGGTGCGGCATAATAGCAACCCGAATTCAATGGCGTGATGCTGAGGAATGATTTTTATCGGGGGATTAAACGTCTTTGAAAGGCCAGCCCCTCCCTGGGCCTAATGGCCGGAGAAGGTGGCCTAGCGCTGGGCTGTTAACTACCGAAGGGTGTGACGTTTCCCTCGGCGCCCGCCCCTCGGGTGGCCCGGCGGAAAGCGAGTCGGGGGCCAACTGCTTCCCGGACTCTCAATGGTCTCGACCAGGGAAGAAGGGGGGATGTTAACACCAGTTTTCATTTGACTCACATCCTGGTGACCTGAGAGCCCAGAGGATTTTTTTTTTTTTTAAGCATTCCAAAAAGAAAATTGCATAATTAGGCAAAACCCGCCTGGTGAAAACATTCTCTAGATTTGAATTCATTTCTCCCCCAGTGAAGCTGCTGCGTAGGCAGAGCGTCCCTTCCAGGACTTAAGAATTCTTTTCAGGCCTGGGTCCTGACCCAAAGTCGGGGTGATCTCTGTTGTCCTGGGAATAATTGTGTTCCACGTTTTTAACCAGGCGGCAGCTGCTGGGTGTGGCAGGCGTTGACTCGGCCAGCCGACCCTGTCCCGGGCTGCATGAGCCCTCTGCCAAGGTGTTAACTCACCGCCCATCCTTGAGGGTATATTTTGAAGCCATAAGTAAAAAGGCAGCTGGGCACCAGCAGCGTTGATCTCTGTGGACTGGAGCACTGGTCGAGGAGAAGCCATTGCATTCTGCCCTTAACACGCATGCATATGAGCGAGACCAGAGGCCAAGGAGCTGGGCGTGGAACAGGCCTAGAACACAGTTGAAACAATCAAAAGAAGCACCATTAAAAGCAAGCCCCAGACTGTGGCACATTTTTATATTTGAGATTCGGCCATGGTGTGACATTCGTGACATCCAGCGTTGCTCCACCTCTGGTCATCGAGGCCAGAGCTTAGAATAGTCACTAAGTCCTGCCAGACTCTTTGCGACCCCATGGACCACACTGTTATAAGTGAAAGAGTGTGCGATTGGGAGATCTGGGTTTTCAGCCACAGAACGGCCTATCCCCAGGCGCTGAGCACTTGGTGGGCACAGATGACAAATGTTTAGCTAATGCCTAAAATTAAATATGATCTCGGGTGCAGGCCTCTTTCTGCGCATTTCATCGTCCTGTTAATATCCACCCATCCCAACATGAGTGGTGGTGGGAGGAGGCCTTCCTAAGCAGCCACTTAGATGTAAGGGCTGTTTGCCTCTTCCCAGTTATATCGGGCTTTGAACACGGCTGAGCTTTACCTGGAAGCTTCGTTTCCTCATTTGCAAAAGGTAGGCAAGAACGTCTACCCTGTGGGCCGGCGGTGGGAGCTGGAGAAGACATTTTCCAAGTGCCTCTCCATGAGGGCGCCTGGCGCCGAGGTGCTCGACGCAAATGAATAGCGCGGGCGTTGTTACTGATTATTATTCCCACTTCGGGGCGGATGGCGCGCCACTTTCTTAACCCTCTGCATTTCTCTCTCTCTCGGCCCCTCAGGGCGGCTGAGCCCTCCGGCCTGCACCCTGCGCAAGCACAAGACCAACCGCAAGCCGAGGACGCCCTTCACCACCGCCCAGCTGCTGGCGCTGGAGCGCAAGTTCCGCCAGAAGCAGTACCTGTCCATCGCCGAGCGCGCCGAGTTCTCCAGCTCGCTCAGCCTCACCGAGACGCAGGTTAAGATCTGGTTTCAGAACCGCCGCGCCAAGGCCAAGAGACTGCAGGAGGCCGAGCTGGAGAAGCTGAAGATGGCCGCTAAACCCATGTTGCCCCCCGCAGCCTTCGGCCTCTCCTTCCCACTCGGAGGCCCTGCCGCCGTAGCAGCCGCCGCGGGCGCTTCGCTCTACGGGGCCTCTGGCCCTTTCCAGCGGGCCGCGCTGCCGGTGGCGCCCGTGGGACTCTACACAGCCCACGTTGGCTACAGCATGTACCACCTGACATAGAAGGCCCAGGCTTGCCTACCTAGGGTGCCAGCCGATCCCTCCAGCAAGCAGCAGGAGCCTTCCCACGAAGTGCTCCCCTGTTCAGCACCACCTGGCACCTTCTCTTTAACCCCCGCACTGCTCTGGTTTGTCCTCTGTTGCTACTGGAGTTCACTCTCTGAAGCCTGATTCCCTCCCCCAAAGTGGCTGGGAGGGTTCCATGACACTCTTCTAGAAGCTAGATCTATCCCTTCGAGTTACAGATGGGGGAACAGAGGCCAGAGAGGTTTCCAAAGGTATCCACAGTCCCCAGCAGAGTTAGTGGTTGGACCAGATCTAGAGGCCATGCCTCCTGTCCTAACACCTGGCAGGAAAAAGCACAGAGAAAATTCACGTTTGAAGATTTTGGAAATGAGAACAGTTGGGGAGAAAGAGAAGAACTGCAGGAGAGGCAGATCCTGGGTCTTGCCACCGGAAAACTTTAAAAGAACTTCAACAGTAAAACATTTGCTTTTTTTGGGGTGGGGGGGGGAGTGATACACAGATGTGTGACAAAGGTAGGTTGAAGGGACCTCTCTCTTACCAGTACCAGAAAGAAACTGTAAAATAAAAATTAAAAACTTCTGTTTCTATTTAACAGTACATTTGGGTGGCTCTCAAGATTCCCTTTGGAAGGGACTGTTGTAATATACTGTATATTTGAAATTTTATTATCATTTATATTATAGCTATATTTGTTAAATAAATTAATTTTAAGCTACAAGATATTATCTCATTCGTTTAGTCTTTTAATTTTGCTCCTTGCCATCTCTTCACATGTATGGTTGCTTTTCAGTTTGGTAGTAGTTTGGTGCCAGCAACTTTTCAAAGGTGACAACAATATTCAGGGACAGAGGGGGGGTGCCTTTTTGAACACACAGGACAGATATGCCTTAGCAAAGTCAAGTGGAGAATTGAAGCAATTACCTTGGATAATTAGGCTCAATTTTCCAATTCACTTTAAGCTGAAATCGACACTTGTTCAGGTGACCCATAACCGACTCTCCTTTTTTCTCCCCTTTTAACCCGTCTATGAAAACAAAGAGAATCACCCAAATGGTTTGATGACTGCAGACAGCTAATCCAGACAATTCCCACCCCCGCAAACCTGTTTTTCCCACAGGAGGCCAGGTGGGGGATGGAGAGGCACCGCTTTCCTTCTCTTAAATCACCCCGCCGCTGTCGCCAGTGTAGACGAGGTTTGAGGAACTAATTTTGAGGCTGGCAGAATGTGAGTGCCTTCCCTATTGCGACCCCTTTAAAAACTGTTTGCTGAAAACGCAGGGCAACCATACACTAAGCGGCATGGGGTGTCCTTCGCATGAGCCTTGCCTACAAACTGGTTTTTCTTATATATAGTAGGTTATATTCAGGCTACCAGGAGAATATATTTGAACAAGCGCCAAGTTTAGCCTTCCGGGGGCAATTTTGCTAGCATGTTGAAGGCAGAAAAGGATCTCTAGTAAATAAAGCCTACTATGTTCCAGGAGCTGCTCTGTTCTCCTTCGAGTTTGGGGCCCTGACTTAATTCTCCCCAGATCAGGGCTCCCCACTCACCTCCACCTCTGTCCGGCTGTGGGGGCATCTCCAAGTTCCATGACAGGGCAGCCCCGGGCAGCCTTCGCGAGGAGGAAGCCAGGAGACCAAGGGCTGTCAGAACCCGAAGTACCTGGCGTTGCACGCGGGGAGGGTAGACGTCTCTGTAGATAAGAGACGGCTATGATGTGGGGAGGAAACCTGGGACACTACGCCAGCTTCTAGCCCCAGGGGGAGGTTGGCCTCGGAATTCCAAGAGAGCTCGGGGTGGTTCGCACGCACCCGGGTTGGGCTCTCAGCTGGCGCCGGCGAGTTCCGAGGTACCCTGCGTCTTGGATCTTTCGATCTACGTAGCTCTGACAAAGGCTGTGTCCCGCGGCTGGGGCTACAGTCTGAACTTGTCACCACTCCCTTCTCTAAGAAAACAAAGTTCCAATGATCAGGCAGTGGGGGGTGGTCCCTGGCCTCTGGGCTTACAAGTATGGCCCGAATTGGTCCTCTTCATCCCCAAGAGAGGGTAGTGATATCTAAAAATGTCTCAGACTCTGGCGCCCACGCGGCCCCTTAAAAGCTCTTAGGTACATCACTATTTCTTGCAGACACGGGAAAAATGTTTACCCCCCGCATAAACTCAGCATCCCGAGTGACCTCGCGCGGGACACCCGGACTTCCACACATCTGAGTTTCTTTCTGAAACTCCCCCGGCCACTCGCCTATATTGGGGGTTTGTACTGAACTTGAAGTCAGAGAAACCCATTGGTTGATGCCAGCTGCCTGACTCTGCGTAGGGAAGATCACTCTATTCCTCAGTTTCCTCATCTGCAAAATGGGCCTGGGAATCCTTCCCTTGCCCCCGGGATTTTGGGGACGTGCCAACAAGCCCCTGCGCGGGAGGGCGCCCCGGTTATGCCGAGCAGATCTGAATCTTCTCAGCTCACGGTGCGTCGGCCACACCGGAATGTTTTCCACGCGTGTGGGAGAGGGGAATGGCAGGGCGGGATCGGGTGTCTCCCGCGGCCCGAGCTCACCGGCCTCCTGGCTCCTCAAAACTTGGCAATTTAGGGTCGAGGCAAACTTAGAGCTACATAATTGCAGTAATGAGCAACGGCTCGAGCTCGGCAGACGCGCAGAGGCTCCAGCCTGGCGGTAGCTGCAGGCGAGGCGGGCGCGTCCCCTTCCCCCACTCAGAGCCTCTGCTTGTTTGGAACCGACCGCCGCCCTGCGACCCCCGCCCGCGCCCGCCTGCGCGCGCGCCCCAGCCCTGCTGCGGGCCTTGGGTCTCTGTTTCCTTTCTCTCCTATGTACCCTGTTCCCCCCATTTTTGTCTTCTTTCGTTCAGCCCCTTCTTTGCACCGCTTTTTGTTTCTGGATTTCCTCCCTCCATAGGGAGTGCACACATAAGGTGCTCAATAAATGGTTGCTGGATCAGGAGGGTGCTCTGCTCTGGGGTGAGGACCTGAGACAGATTCAGCCGGGTCCGGCGGGAATTCGAGGCGAGGCGGGGGCACTGCCTCCTGTCCAGCCCAGCCCTTGGAACGCAGTTGCTTGTTTATCAAGTGAGGACAGAGTGGGCTGGGGTTCCCGCATCCGGTCCTCTATGGATCAATTTCCTTCCCCGGCAGGAAACTTGGGATCAATCACAATGGAGTCGCCACCTACCTCGTTTAGAGGTTGTGAGGGAGGAGGAGCCAGCGCTTAACGCAGCCTACTGTGTGCTGAAGTTCCGGAGCGCACCACCTTCCCCACGCTTCCCAACAAATTTAGATTTTTTGTTTTTTTAAACAAGGATCCAGAGAGGTTACGCGGTTTTCCCAAGGTCACACAGCCAATAAACGGGAGAACAGGGATTCCGAACACAGATTCCACTCGGGGATCCATGCTTTTCCGGTACTGCCCGGCTCCCTTTCGTTGAGGGTCCCACAGTGCCGGGCCAGCAATTTGGGCCTGGGAAAACCCGCCCCTCAGAACTCGGGCCCTAGCTCTCCGAATTTAACTCCTAGCCCTGACCCTTGGGGATCAGGAGGGACACCTCACCTGCCCTGCACAATGTCTGTGAAGGCGTTTTCGTTGTGTTGGGGAGGAGACATAAGTCTCGGTCAGCAAAAACTCCGCTCCTGACCGCTCTGGCGAGACCAAAGCCCGTGGCGTGGAAGCCAGCGAACTGAGATTACGGGGCGGCAGGAGACCTGGGACGCTCCTAGCTCTGGCTGCACGCCGGCGGGGCCTGGGCGGTCAGGGACTCTGCGAGGCTGGAGAGGGGCTGGAGAGCGCGCGCTAAGAGCGCTTGGTGCGAGGGTTCCCTTCGCTCTCTGACCCGCGGCCGAAGGCCCAGCTAGCGCAGGAGACTCAGTGAAGACATTTACGAAGCACAGGCCGGAGCCTTGAGTGAGAGTCCTACAGCCCGTGAGGCTGGTCCGGGCCGCGCACCGACCACTGCCCCTGAGTGACCCCCGGCGCGGAGGAGAGGCCGACCCGGCCCCGGTTGGCGCCCCGCCTGGAGCCCTCGGGGGCGCAGTGGGAAGCAGCAAGGAGAGGCCGCGGCCGCCTTTCAACTTGGCGGCTGGCGCCGGCCTGGCCGAGCCCCCGGGGCCGTGCGGCCTCCCCGGCTCCGTCCCCGCCCCTCTCAGCCGCTCACACCGCTGGCCGGGCCGGGACACTTCCCCAGCCCGCCGCTGGCCGCCCGGGGAAACACCTTAACCTTCCCTCCGCCCCTGGTCCATCCTCCAGGGCACCCGGGCGTGCTCCCCACTCCAGACTCTGGGATTTCTTGCCGCTTCACTCAGCTCCCACGGTCGCACCCCTGCTCCACGCCTTCGGCGACCCTCTCATCAGCCCGGCCGGCCTCCTCCGCAGCGCCCTCCCGCGGCCCCGGGGCCCCACAGCCCCTGCTCTGGCAGCGCTGGTTGGTGCCTGACGCCCGGCCAGGCGCCCTCGGCGATAGACAGCGCCTGCGCGCGCGCGCGCACGCGCGCAAGCTTACGCGCAAACACACACTCAGACACACAGCACAGCACACATCTAACACACACAGAACTGACCCATGCAAGACATGTTACAACGAACTCTGACACCCAACACACATCAGATCAACCTTCATCACACACACAGACAACTCGCACAAGTCCCCAACCAGTCACACCCAGCACACGGACCCACACAGTCAACAGATACATACACCCAAACAGGACTTCCCAAACACATGCGGTGCAACACCCACAATCAACCCACGCAGACACCCAACCACGCAAAAGAACAGACTCTGCACACTGTGTGCACACAAAACCAACACACATACTCAACGGAGCACACACAGCACGCAGCCAACACCCAGAGTCCCAGCGAACAGCCCCAGCACTTCTAAGCCACCCTCGAACGTCCCTGCAAGAGTTCTGTCACTTTGCGCCGGTAACTCTGATATTTATAACGTAAAGGCGGCAGGGGAGACCCACTGATAGACACTGACTGGGGGGAGATAAACTCTGAGAAATGAGGTACTGAGGGACGTCCAGCCCACAGAAAGAGACTTCAGGCAGAGGGAAGGCACTAGGAGACTGGCCCACGGGGCGGGGGGCGGGGGCTCCACAGGGGAAGGACATACACAGCTCTGAGCACAGCGGGTGAGAACCGGGTGGGGGAGATCCGCTGCGTGGACATGGTGGGGGGCAATGTCCGGCACGCGTGCGCCGAGTCAGTTCCAGTACGCGAGAGGTTCTCCCCGAGGCAAAGGGAGGCCAAAGGGAGCACCGGGCACTCTCAGGAACCCCGTGGTGACTCCAGCTCTTCTTCCTCCTCCCGGGGGCTCCTCCTCCGGAACCCCTCCCGCAACCCTCCTTCTCCCAAACCCGCTTTCAGCCTCCACAGGGTCTCCCTGGAATCAGACCCCACGCCCTGCTTGTGCTCAGCAGAATCTAGGCTCAAGATCTGAAATATCCATTCAGATGCCGCCCCCCTTCCTGTCCCCAAGCGAGAAGGTGGTGCTTCTAGAAGCAGCAGCCAGTTTACCGCTGGAGTTCAGACCATCTGGTCTTAGGAATCCCGGTTTTGGTACTTCTTAGCTGTGTGAACTTGGGCTAATTTCTTAACCTCTCTGAACCTGACTTTCCGAAAATAGAAAGTGCGGAATGCGGCAACAATCTCTTTGAAATATTTTTGGTATAAAATGAAAGCAGAGATGCTGGGCACTGCCGGCAGTTCCCCTTGATTGTGAGTACTTAAAAGAGAGGTGTGTGTTTGTGTGTGTGTATGTGTGTGTACACACTTTCCTAGAGCCTCCAAGAGTCGGGGCTGACGACTCAGACATGGGGGGCTGAAATCTTAGATTATGCTTTTCTGGATGATGAATTATAGCAAATTAATGCCCCTCTTTGAACCTACAGAATCAGCCCCTAAAGCCTGCCTGTCAGCACCTAGAGCATCGCAGCGGAGTGCCATATCGACCTGTTTTTGCGGGGAGTTAAAGCGAATTCAACGGCCTGCTTTTAATTCGGGGGGCCTGGCTGGACAGAAGGATCGCCACGACCAGAGACTCCGGGTAGGTCAGGGCAGTCCAGCCCCGCAGCGGCCCCCTTTGCTGCGCATTTTACAGACCAAGAAACTACAGCTCCTGGCGGGCGCCGAACGGTGGCTGGATCGCAGTTCGCTGCAGTGGGGCCGCACCCACGGGAAGCAGGTTTCACAGACGGACGGGACTGTGGTCCTGCTGGAGATCCCCGCGCTTAGCGCGGAGGCACTGTGCGTGCGCGCGCGAGGCGCTGCAGGCTTCCTGTGCCGCGTTGTTTAACCAGAGCGAGGCGGGTTGGGTTTGGGCAGGTGGGGTGCGACCTCCAAGCCTCCTCTGCGCGGGGCCGCTTCCCTGCCTCCCCAGCAGGGCACCATCCGGACTCCCAGGCGGTGAAGACTGAACTCTACGTTTGGGGATGCTATTTGAAAAAGATACCTACTTTCCTCTCTGATGACCCCTCCCCTGTTTCTATTTCCCAGTGGCAGCTGGGGCTCTTCCACCAAAGAAGCGTCCAGTGGCAAGCCCACACCTACTGGAAGTAAATATTTGGGGCACTTCAGAGGGAGTGATTCTCCGAGCCTCAGGCTCCACGTCTGCTAAATGGGCACAACAGTGACTCCGTGGAACTTTGGAAAGAGTGAAAGGAAAAGCGCTCCTCCCAGGTCTGTTGGTCTATCATATCACCTGCGCTCCCAAGCTGGAGATGGAAAATAACCGCAGACCTGTCCTTCCTGAGATAACTGAAACTAACACGTATGGAGCCCTTGCATGTATAAGGACCATTCCAAGCGCTGTATGTGGATCATACCAAGGAATCCCCACTATGGGACAGCACACGGTTCTGGTAGCCCCATTTCACAGACAAGGAAACTGAGGCCTAGAGTGAGTGACTCCGGTAGAAGCCCAGAGATAGTGAGAGCTGAGCAGAGCTGCTGTAGGAGGCAGGCTTTTGCTGGGCGCTGTCACCTACCTTTTCGGTTCTCTGAGCCTCAGTTTTCTCGTCCCCAGAACGGAGTCACGGCCAGACTGATGCAGAGGAAGCTGGGGTGACTTGAACTGGGACGTGTCTGGAGGACACGTGTCTGGAGGACACGCGTCTGCCCGTGTCTGGCTGGTCTGGTCTTGCTGCTAGCCTCCTCAGATGCTTTGGCCGCCAATTGAAAGACCTGCCTGCTTGGATTCCCCAAGGGCTAGGAGGGTGGTCCTAAGGTGTTGAGGAATGAGTGAGTCTGAAGCGGCAGGAGTGTCCTTTTTGCTCAGTGTGGTGCTCTTCCCCTTGGATGGTGATGGGAAGGATAGAAGATACTGAACCCCCTGTGGAGCCAGAAAGTGAAAGTCGCTCAGTTGTGTCTGACTCTTGGAGACCCCATGGACTATACAGTCCATGGAATTCTCCAGGCCAGAATACTGGAGTGGGTAGCCTTTTCCTTCTCTAGGGGATCTTCCCAACCCAGGGATCAAACTCAGGTCTCCAACATTGCAGGCAGATTCTTTACCAGCTGAGCCACAAGGGAAGCCCAAGAATTCTGGAGTGGGTAGCCTATCCCTTCTCCAGCAAATCTTCCCCACCCAGGAATAGAACCGAGGTCTCCTGTATTGCAGGCAGATTCTTTCCCAACTGACCTATCAGGGAAGACTTGTGGGCCCGGAATTAATCCTTAAATCCTCTCCCTGAGACACAGGCACTCTTATATAGCCTTATTACAGGTGAGGAAAACAAGTCACAAAGGGATACAGTGACTTGCCAAAGGTCACACAGGGGCCTAAGAGCAGATAGATCAGTGTCTTCCACCAACCCCCCCACCTCCAGCATGAATTAAGAAACTCATCCGAATACCAACAAAGCCACCAGGAAGTGCTGGCACCTAGGCCAGAACACTTGGCAGAACCACCCCTAGGACCGCAGTCAAGACTGACCAGTGGCCTTGCTCTAGATTCTTGGCGCCCCCCAAGTCCATGTTGGATTTGGAGAACCCGTTCTGGACATCGCCTTAGAGATGCAATGTTTTCACCAATGGAGTTATGTCCTCACTGACAGATGGGAAAACGGAGGCTTGAAGGGGTCTTGCTATTTGGCAAAGGCCATAGGCAGAAAGTGTGGGTCTGGTGTACCTTCACTGATTCACTCAGTGGTGGAACAAGGCAGACCCGTAACAAACAAATACCAACTGCAGTTAGAGATGAAGGCCTGGAAGGGAGACGACAGGGCGGTGATGAGGAGTATAATGGAAGCAGTCAAGGTGGGCCTCTTTGTGGAGGCCACCTGTGAGTTAAAACCCAAAAGGTGAGGAGGAGCTGGAATTCAAAGAGGAGCCAAGGAAAGAATTTCCTGTGAAGAGGGGCAGCCAAGTGCAAAGGCCCTGAGGCTGGGCGGAGGCCGGAAGTGGCCTCCAAGGTCCCCTTTGCATTTTCAGAAGCTCGGAGAGACATAGTTGAACCGGGAAGGTGGAAGAGGAGGGACCGCCCTCCCAGTTAGAGGGAACGTGACGGTGGCTTGGATCAGGGTAACCCTGAAGAGATGCTTTCTCCTTGGCACCCTTCATTCTCTTCTGTGCCTCCGCCGCCCGCCCCGCCTCCCGCCCCCCACATTCAGAGAGGGTTTCTGGAGGAGCTTCACAACCTGGCAGGTGGTGAGGTAAGCTCCAGGCCCCGCTGTAGTTTCCTTCCCTCGCGAGCTTATTCAGATATGAGCCTCCGAGCCTCCCCCCAGCTCCCACCCTGAAGTCTCCAGAACCGCGGGCGACCTTAGGAGCCAGCTGGGCCTCAGCTGTGAGGCAGAGTCCGCCCCCACCCTCTGCCCCGACACCCCCTAAGGCTACCGCGGCTCACAGCTCCGTTGGCTCCCTCCTCCCTCTGGCACCCGGCCTGGCTCCTGGAGGCCCAGCTGTGAGCCAGTTGTGAGACCCAGCCCCCGGCGTGCCCTCCCCGCTCTCCGGAGCTCAGCCTTTCTCCGGGGCCTGCCCCAATTCATTCCGCTGGATGCCAGCGAAGGCAGGGGATTGCCTGGTATTGCACCAGCATGGGTGCGCAGACTCTGAGCTCAATGCCCGCCCTGCGCAGTCCCATTTAATCCTCACAAGAGCCGAGGACATACATAGGATTATTATTGCACACAATAATAATTCTGAAGCTGAAACTCCAGTACTTTGGCCACCGGATGGGAAGAACTGACTCATTTGAAAAGACCCTGATGCTGGGAAAGATTGAAGGCAGGAGGAGAAGGGGACGACAGAGGATGAGATGGTTGGATGGCATCACTGACTCAATGGACATGAGTTTGAGTAAACGCAGGGAGTTGGTGATGGACTGGGAGGCCTGGCGTGCTGCAGTCCATGGGGTCGCAAAGAGTCAGACACGACTGAGCGACTGAACTGAACTGATTGCACAGAAAAGCACACTGCTGTCCAGAAAAGTGACGGTACTTGCCCAAGGCCACGTGGCCAGACCAGATTCCAACCTGGAAGTCAAGCCAGGAGCTCAGGGTGCAAAATTTGGGGAAGCACTCACTCTCGGGGTTGTGTGAGTGCTGGGTGGGTGCCTGGAGGGAAGGGACTATGTGTCCAAAGAGTGAAGATACTCCCCCCTCAATTACCTCATTATTGAGGCACCTCTGCTCCCTTGGAGTTATTAACAAAAGGGGACCTTCAGCTCACTGAGCCCCTCCTTTCACTTTATTCATGCTTCAAGTCTTGCACCAAGTACATCTGTCAACATCTTTCCTCCTGTGGGTGGAGGGCAGGCTATGGTTTGGTAGGTTTTTTTCTGGCCAGTGCTCAGTAGGGGTAAGGGTGGAAAAGCAAGTGCCGGCCACATCCCCTAAAGGAGCGCTTACTCTGAGCCAGACTCTGCCAGGTGCCTAACGTGTTATTTCATTTCATCCACCCCAGGACCTTTAAAGAAAAGATTATCTTTTACTCCTTTTCCCAGAAGGGTCAGCTGTGGTCTGCACGTGTCAGGTGACCTGTCCAAGATCACAAAGCAGCTTCTGGGTGAACCCTTGGGAACCTAGACACTTGACTGGAATACCCAGTTTTTCCTCCACTTTGGGGCAGAACTGGGGGAAATGGTTTCCAAGGAGACAAGGAAAGATAGGAGAGATGGGGGCTGAGCTGGAAACTTCAAGGTCCAGGGAGGCGCTTTGCAAATCTTCCTGAACTCTCTTAAAGTGCCTATCAGTTAATATCTAAGGCCCCTTCAGGTTAAATCAAGCTGCTCAGAGTCCAGGGTTGAAGCAATGGATCTGAGAGGCCAAGTTAGTGGACCCCAACGCCAGGAGTCCATTGACCCAGGCTCTCAGATCCGTGGCTGCAGGGGCCATTCTGATTTCATCTTCCTCATGCTGGACTGGCTTCATGGGCTTCATGGGCCTGTGAAGAGTACCATTACACAGGGACCCACTCTCAGAAGGGTCCCAAGCTGGGGGTGTAAGGCTTACATCCCCCCTCTCAAAGTCCTTAGTAATTTTATCATCGTGCTTACATTTCGTAAGTGATGTTTTATGAGCTGGCGGCTTGGACCTGCCTCCGGCTGCCTCCCAACAATAGTTTCTAGCTGCCTGATTCCCCTCCTCTTTGGTGACCAGGACCCACCCAGCCTCCCCCTCTGTCCCTGCCCAGTGACCACTGCTGCCCACCATCTGGCAGGGGCCTGGGTGCCCGGGTGGGGGAGAGGCAGGCCCCAGGGCATCTGAAGGTGGGGCACGTGTTCAGCGGGCAACTCGGGAGGGGCGAGCCTCTTGTCCACCTGGATCTGGGACCCAGCGCATCCCAGCAGAGACTGCAACACCCTTGGGAATTGCCCATCTCTCTCAAGGAGGGGAAGGTGTCTGACTGATTCAACCTCCCCATCGCTGGTTAGGCCTGGTGGCTGGCAGAAGGGGGAGCTGAACAGCTGGCAGCTGGTGGGCTGTGCGCTTGCAGCCAAGTCACCATGTGGTGTCCCCGGAACACCTGCCATTGTCCCTGTGAGTGCAAGGGAATGATCCCGCATAGGCAACCAACAGGGCAAGAGCAAGACCACAGAGAGGGGCAGACACTTTCTACGTGAACCCCTTTAACACACTTCCCCTCTGCGTTCTGAACAGGGGGGGTGCATTTTCATTTTGCCCCAGAGCCTGCAGTCTGTGCAGCCAGTTCTTGCCCTGTGTACCAGGTTGCTGCTGCTGTTGTTCAGTTGCTCAGTCGTGTCCGACTCTTCGCGGCCCCATGAACAGCAGCGCGCCAGGTTTGCCTGTCCTTCACCATCTCCCAGAGTTTGCTCAAACTCATGTCCCTTGAAGTCGGTGATAATATCCAACCATCTCGTCCTTCACCACTGTCTTCTCCTTTTGCCTTTAATCTTTCCCAGAATCAGGGTCTTTTCCAATGAGTGTACCAGGTAGCCTGTGGGTATTTCTTCCTGGAGGTTTAGTACCGCTGACCCAGCCAGCAAAGTTGCATGGCCCCAGGGGTTTGGGCAGAGGTAAGTGCAACCTCTCAGCTAATAAGCAAGTCTTCATAAAATAGGATGGCCCCTGCTTCCCCAGGAGTCCCAGATTTATGAGGACTTGCCTTTGGGAACACACCAGCAGGACCTGCTGTTCGATTCAGGGGTGATGTGTCTGCGGTGGGGGTTCTAGAAAGTTTTAGGCTCAGAATCAGAGAGCTAGCTGGGTGGGTAGACAGCCAGCCGTGGGTGCGGGTCCTCATGGGCCATGTGAGGAAACTGAGGCTTGGAGAGAGTCGGTGACAGTCTGGGGGTCCCACTGGGAGGAGGCGCAGAGGGAGGTCAGGCGCTCAGGTTATCTGGTCCAGCCTAAGTCCGAAGCAAACATCTCTGCTGTTCCTCTGTCTTTGGTGAGTTTTGCTATGATGGTTTCTAAGACCCTTGATCTTACTGTTTGGGCCATCCTGTCCAGTTCGCCATAGCACCTGTGGGAGGGATCTTTAAAAGACTGAAATTTGATCATTTTATTCCTCAGCTCTAAACACATCAGTGGCTTCCCGTCTCATTCACAGCAAAGTACAGAGTCATAATACCAGGCCAGAAGGCCTATATGATCTCCATCCTCCACTTGCCACCCACTGAGCCCCGTCCGCACTCCCTGTGATTTTCCCAGTTGCTCAGGCCATGGTGATTCCTCTGACTTTCTGGGTATCTCTCAAGCATAGCGCGCATGCCCCTGCCCAGGATCTTTGCACTTGCTGTTGCCCTTTTCCTGCAGTGCTTTCCCCTGGGTATTTGTATACCTGCATGCTCTCGCTCTCTCTCTTAGGTTTCTGCTCCAATGTCTCAGAGATGACTTTCCTACCCCTCACTACCCCCCCCTTGTCTAAATTTCATTGCTGGGACTTCCCTGGCGGTACAGTGTGTAAGAATCCACCTGCCAATGCAGGGGGACGTGGGTTCGATCCCTGGTCCAGAAAAATTCCACATGCTGCAGAGCAACTAAGCCCGGGTGCCCGCCCTCCAGGGCCCACCAGCTGCAGCTACTGAAACCTGTGTACCTAGAGCCTGTGTTCCCCAAGAGAATCCACCGCAATGAGAAGCCCGTGCACAGCAACAAAGAGCAGCCCCTGCTCCCTGCAGTCAAAGTCCACGCACAGCAACAAAGACCCAGTGCCGCCAAAAATGTAAAGTCAATGAAACTGCTGTTGTCACTGCATGGTCACTCCTAAACTTGCTCTGTTTATGTTCATATAAATCACTGCCTGACAGCAGAGCATGTGTTTACATGCTTTTTTTCTGTCTCTCCCACACTTGACTCTCAGCACCTCGAGGCAATGACTGTGCTCCAGCACCTGGAACAGTGCTCAGTGCATAGTAGGACTTGGTGGTGGTGGTTTAGTCACTAAGTCGTGTCTGACTCTTTGCGACCCCATGGACAGTAGTCGGCCAGGCTCCTCTGTCCATGGGATTCTCCAGGTAAGAATACTGGAGTGGGTTGCCATTTCCTTCTCCAGGCTCCTTCCAACCCAGGAATCGAACCCGGGTCTCCTGCATTGCAGGCAGATTCTTTACCAACTGAGCTATGAGGGAAGCTCTAATAGTTATTAATTAAATGAAAACTTATCATCTCATACACAGAAAGAGCCTTGAGAGGTTCTGTGGGCAGCTGTAGGTCCTGCAGGTCTGGGGGCGCAGCTGGCCAGCACACTGGGCCCATGAACACTGAGCTCAGCAGCTCTTGGCCTTGGTCCACACCGCTGCCCATTTCTCAGAGGAGAACCTGGGCTACCTAAGTGACCAGGAGGCAGGCAGATGGGTGCTGAGAAGTCAACAGCCTCCAATCCAACAGCCCTGGGAACTCGGACTCAGAGGAAAAATGGTAAAGGAGGAGAAGGCCATCATGTCCATGCAAGCCTGCCAGCTCTCATATCCTGCCACGTCCCTGTCCAGAGTGAATGCAGGACACCTTGAGGTTCAAAGGCGCGACGGGCTGGGTGTGCGTGTGGAGCTGATACTGATGGAGTTAAGTGAGTGCCGTTCTTGGAACCAGGAAGCTTGGGTTCAAGTACTGGCCTCTCACTAACTGGCTGTGTGATCGTGGGCATGTTTGCTCACCTCTCCAGTTAACAGTTTTTCCATCTTTGTAATGGGTGTCATAATTCCTACCGCCTGGGACTAGTATGAGGGTTAAATGAGTCAATGTATGTGACATGCTTGGAATAGTGACAGGGACTTAGCAAGGCCTCAAAAGTCACTGCTATTACTAATTTCCTGGGACTCAGAATCCAGAAAGCGTGAGGCTTGGATCCTGTCCCCCCGACTCCTGCCCAAGCATCAGCCAGGGTAAAAGAGAAAAGAGAAAAGCAGAAATTCTGGGGGTAAAAGCACACAGATATGTCTCCCAGCTCCACTCTCCTCTCATAGAAAGAAAGTGAAAGTCACTCGGTCATGTCCAACTCTTTGTGACCCCATGGACTATACCATCCATGGAATTCTCCAGGACAGAATATTGGAGTGGGTAGCCTTTCCCTTTTCCAGGGGATCTTCCCACCCCAGGGATCAAGACCACAATGCAGGCGGATTCTTTACCAGCTGAGCCACAAGGGAAGCTCAAGAATACAGGAGTAGGTAGCCTATCCCTTCTCCAGGGGATCTTCCTGACCCAGCAATCGAACCGGGGTCTCCTGCATTGCACAAGCAGATTCTTTACCAACTGGGCTATCACAGACGCCCTTCCTCTTATAGACTCTCAACCCAAATCAGCAAGGCTGACAAAGCAGGATTTATAACTCTCTTTTGCCAAATGAGGAGACCAAGGCCCAGAAAGGTTGGAATATTTGCCTAAGGTTGCACAGGAGAAAATGGACTAGAATTAGCCCGGATGTTTGGATTCCTGGACCTGTGGTCTGTTTCCATTGTATTTGTACACTGCACTGCTTTTCCTTGGACCTGCCTTCTGCATTGCAACTGGCTGTCTTTCTTTTCCAGGACTTGGATGAGCTGGAGCCTGAAGACATAATAGCGAATTGGACCCCGTTTTACCACAGATCCCAGGCCAGGGCACAGCCACTGAATGCTGAGGCTCTCTGAGGAACTCTTGCCCTCAATCTGTGATGTCTGTGAGATCATTTTTGACAAAGATTTCCCAGAAGTTCTTAAAGTACAGGTGAATGTAGCAAATTCTGCCAGGATGAAATTAAGATAAGGGTTATTTAAGTCCTTAGCATTTGGGTACTTTCCTGTATGTGGTTGAGGGAAAGAAAGAATGATTTTTGTTTGCTGAGGGCCAACTCGGTCCCTTATTCCTGTTGTTTAATATGATGGCATGGGCATTCTGACCCGGTTGTTCAGGAAATACTGGAACCCAGAGTGGGTAAGTCAGTTGCTCAAGATCACACAGCTAATGAGCCTGTATCTGGAATTCAAATTAAGTTCAAATGCCTATGTCCATTCAGTCTGCCCACACTTGCTTTAAGTGCCTTTTAAATACAATAATAAGTTCTGAAAGCACTCTGGACATGGTTGCAAAAATGCAAAATAATAAAAACACTTCGAAGAAGAAGAAAGAATGTTAGAGAAAAAAAGCAAATAGCAAACAAATAAACTCCAAACTCTCTCCGGGTGTTGGTGGTTTTCACTGGAGATGATAAAGAACTTCAAAATCACTCGTTGGACTTGTTAATAGCAGTCTGGTAAGAGAATGCTAATGAAATGTTATTAGTTTTTTTTGTTGTTAAAATCTCATTTCAAATAATTTGGTTCGTCATCCACTTTTTACGAGGAACAAAAACAAATGTTTTCCAAAGCTTCAAACCAAAATCTCTGCGTGGGTTTCTTGTTTTGAGCCAAATATTTGGTGTCTTTTCCCAGCTGGGAATTCCCTTCTCCTGTCTCTCTGCTGTTCCAAGTCCTACATGTCTTGCTGGTCCAAGTTTTGTCTCCCCCGTCCTTAGATACTAGCCCCGTCCCCAAAGAGAGTCAGAGTTCTGGGTTCAAATCCCAGATCCATTTTTTTACCCACTAAAAAAATTAGTTTTTGTTTTAATATAAGCCATACTTTAAAGACTTTCCCACTGGGAGAGAAAAAATGATGCAGAGTATAGAGCATACTTCCAATATTCTCCCCAGAGATGGTAGGGTTTTAAACGCTATTTTTAGAAAGAAGTAAATTTATATAGTTTTTTTTACAGTGAAATGATTTTAAAAGACTTATAATGAAAGAGAGCAGCCTGCATCCTGCCCACCTCAATTCTTCCAGCTAGATGCAACCGTTTCCAATGCTTAGATATTCTTTTTGGTGTTTTCTTTCCTCTTTCTTAGTAATATCTCTACATTGATAATTCTTGATTTTTTTTCTGTATCCAACATTATCAGTGGACTTTATATTACCAAGATAAAAATTGGCTCTTATACTAGTTCCCCCAGTTACCCTCTCACTGGTCTAATTATAATTCCTTTTTTATTAAATCAATATTATTTAGTATTCAGTTCAGTTCAGTTATTTAGTATTATGACTATGTAAATTGTGTTCACAATCACCCCCCATATAATATGCTAACATTAACTATGTTTCTGTTCGGTATAACTTTTTCTTCTTCCGGGAGTTGATAATTGCCTTTAAGTTTTATATAATTTCCTGTGTGTCCGTTGTTAATTCATCTCCTCACTTTTTCAGAAATGGAAATTATCCAGGGCCAATTCACAGGTACCAGATACCATACTAATCTCTCAGATTCATTTTTCCCAAGTGAAGTAATTTTCCTGGAGAGTATTACCCTCTTGCCACTGGTATTACCCTCACTCTGCAGCACAGCTGGCAGCCTTGAATGTCTCTTCCATATCACCGGGGACATTCCCTTTGCCTCTCTCTTGGGTTGGACCCCTGTTTTCTGAGTTTCATCCCCCACCTCTTTTTTTTTTTTTTTTGCTTATTTCCTGTGTTGGTGGAGATCTCTTTCAGTAGCTTTCTGAGGCAGGGTTCATGGGAGGTAAGTTTTTCAAAATTTTGCATGACTGAGATTGTCTTCATTTCATGCTCACATTTCAAAGATAGTTGACTTGAGTGTATATTTGCTCCTGCAACCTTGGAACCATTTCTCTGTGGTCTTATCACTTCCAGCTACTGACAGTCTGATGTCATTCTGATTCTTATCTTATCTCTGTGGGCATTCGGGATCCTTCTCTTATTTTTGTTGCTTGGGAATGTCATCATCATGTAGCTTGGTGCGGTTCTTTTTTTATTCTTTGTGTTGAGCCCCAGGTAAGTCATTTTAGTCTGGAAACCCATGGTATTAGGTTGCAAGAAACTACCCTGAATCGTTAATCTGATCGGTTCTCTTTCAGAATTCCTATTATGTCCTGTCGCTTGGTTGTTAGGCTGCTAGACTGAAACTGTAACATTTTTAAAATCTTTTTTTGATCTTTTCTCACCTATGTCCTACAGTGCTTTTCTAGGAGATTCTATTTTATCTTTCATTCTTTCCCTTGATATTTTTGTTCCTATTGTTATGCTTGTAATATTTAAGAGCTCTTCTGTGTTCTCTGAATGTTCCCTTTTTATAGCATCTTATTATGTTCTTATTTCACAGATGCAGTATTTTCTCTGAGGCTTTGAATTATATTTTAAAAGTTTTCCTCTGCTTACTTCATTGTCTCTCTTTTTCTCCAAGTTCTTCTTTCCCATTTAGAGGTGTTTCCCAAATGGATGATCTTTGCACCCCCCAAAAAATGATGCTGCACAAAAAAGTTGCCCACAGGCTCTGTGGGCATGGGCTGGTCTTGTGGACAGGTGGGCTACCTGATGGGACAGGAAGGCAGTGCATGTCGTGTCTGACTCTTTGTAACCCTTGAGACTATAGCCCACTTGGCTCCTCTGTTTGTGTGTGGGGTTTTTCAAGCAAGAATATTTGAGCAGGTTGCCATTTCCTCCTCCAGCAGATCCTCCTGACCCAGGGATTGAACTCACGTCTCCTGTGTCTCCTGCCTTGCAGGCGGATTCTTTACCACTGAGCCACTGGGGAAGCCTCTAGTAAGTAAGGCAGTGATCCCAGCCCAAATGGCAGTTTCTGTGAGCCTTTCCCCTTAAGCTAGTGGGTTTCCCTGGAGAGATTCCCATCAATTTCTGCCCTGGTAAGGGTATCGAGGGTAGAATCTGGCCAGTAGATTCCTGAGAGCTGAGGAGAGAAAGACACCATGAGATCTTCCCATTATAAGTACAGAATGTTTCCTCATGCCGTGTTCAGCCCAGGTCCAGGCTGCCTCCTTCAGAGGTATCTAGTATCTTGGAGGCCAGAGCCTATCTGGGTCCATTTCTCCAGAGAAGGAAGCTCCAGGGGTTCACTAGAACAGGAGATGAGTGTGCATCTTGACGTACACGAGGGAGAACTTTCTATCAGTCCCCCTCTGCTTCTACTCGTCTCTCGCCCAGTCTCTAGACACACCCGGGCCTCTAATTCCAAGGTCTTATCCTCTGATTCTGGGCATGACCACCTCACCTATAGACTCTCTCCTGTAAGACTTGGCTTTCACTTGAGCTGGCTCTGCTAGGCTGCATACCACTTGCCCGTTTGTTCACCTTTTCCCAAACCTTACAGACATATCTTGATTCCTGCACTCTTTGTCCTCACAGATGAATGCCTTTTAAAAATTCCTTTCCTGTCATTGTAGTGACCTGTTAGAGGAAGTGTAAATAAATGTGTTTGTATGGAAACAAAAATTTTTGAGACATTTATGTAATAATAAATCCACTGATGATAATGAAAACAATAGTAATAACAACTATTGTCCATCACTTAAATTGATCCAGTACTTTGTAGCCACCGCCTCATAATGACCCAAGAGGTAAGGACTGTTTTTGTCCCCATATCACAGATGAGGAAAGGGGTCCTCTGCCAGCCAGGTAGCTTGCTCAGAGCCAGTGTTGATGAGTGAAGAGGAAGACCAGGTCTGTCTCTGGAGCCTGGTCCTAACCTGCCCCTGTGCAGCCTTCCAGTCCTATGTACTCAAGACCCCACAGGAATAGGTGAAATGTCACACAAACCAGGCTATGAGCATTATTCCGTAGCTTCCTTTTCTAATCCAATCATTGGCCTTGGATTTCAGTTTATACCAGCCCATTAGAGCAACCACATCCTTTTTAACAGGAGCATAATATTCCCCAACAAAACCTACCAAAATGCATGTAACCACTCCCCATGGAGGGACATAGGAGTTGTCGCTAATCTCCACAACTTTTAGCCATGTGACTTGGGGTAAATCAGATGGCCTTTTGGGCCTCAATTTCCCCATCCTAAAAATGAAGGCATCACAGAGGGTCCATTCCAGTACAATTCCATTATATAAAGTATAAGAGCCATTGAAAACTCAAATATGTCATGCGCAGCATTGAATGGTAACTCTCCGAAAGATACGTCCATGTCATAATACCTGTAACTTGTGAATGTGACCTTATTTGGAAAAATAGTCTTTGCAGATGTGACTAAATTAAGGATCTGGAGATGAGGAGATCATTCTGGATGACCCATGTGGGCCCTAACCCCAATGACAAGGGTCCTTATAAGAGGCACACAGAGGCGGCACTGTGACGGGTTCGAGGTTGGAGTGATGTGGCCACGCACCTAGGAATACTCACAGCCACCAGGAGCTGGAAGAGACAAGAAGGGTCCCCTCCTAAGGCCTCTGGAAGGAGCTCAGCCCTAATGACACCATTTTTTTCAAAGTATTTTTTCAAATTGAAATAGAGCTGCTTCACAATATTGTATTATTAATAATTTCTACTATACAGCAAAGTGGTTCACTTATACACATATATACATTCTTTTAAATATTCTTTTCATTACTGGTTTATCATGAGATGCTGAATATTGTTCTCTGTGCTACACAGTAGGACCCTGCTATTTGCCCATTTTATCTGTAATAGTTTGTATCTACTAACCCTGAAGTCCCAGTCCATCCCTTCTCCATCCCCCACCCACTTGGTAGCCACAAGTCAGTTCCTTATGTCTGTGAGTCTATTTCTGTTTCACAGACAGCTTCATCAGTGCCATATTTTAGATTCCACATATCATGTGATATTTGTCTCTCTCTTTCTGACTTCACTTAGTGTGATAATCTCTAGTGGCAAACATGTTGCTGCAAATGGTATTATTCTGTTCTTTCTTATGGCTGAGTAGTATTTCATTGTATATATGTACCACTGCTTTATTCATTCATCTGCCCATGAACTTTTAGGGTGTTTCCATGTCTTGGCTATTGTGAATATTGCTGCTATGAACAGGGGTGCAGGAGTCTTCTTGAATTGTAGTGTTGTCTGGATGCAGCTTCCCTGGCGATGCAGTGGTAAAGAATCCACCTTCCAATGCAGGAGATGCAGAAGATGTGGGTTCCATTGGGAAGATCTCCTGGAGGAGGAAATGGCCACCCACTCCCGTATTCTTGCCTGGAAAATCCCATGGACAGAGGAGCCTGGTGGGCTACAGTCCATGGGTTTGCAAAGAGTCGGACACGAGTTGTCTGGACATCTGCTCAGGAGTGGGATTGATGAATCATATTGTAGCTCAATTTTTGGTTTTCTGAGGAACCTCCATCCTGTTCTCCATAGTGGCTGCACCAATTTACGTTCCCACCAACAGTGTAGAAGGCTTCCATTTTATCCGCATCCTCTCCAGCGTTCATTATTTGAGCCCTACTGATATCTTGATTTCGGGCTTCTGGCCTCTCGTCCTGTCAAGGGAACAAATTTCCGTTGTTTCAAGCTACCAAGTTTGTGGGTAACTTGTTATGATAGCCACAGGAAACTAATGTTATGCCACTGGAAGAAGTTTGTAAAAGTGAAAGCATCACTTAGAGCATCTCACAGAATTCTCCCATGTATGAATTGGATGCTCCATGAAACAAGGCACTGTTTCCAGAGACCCATCCACCATCTGGCATGGGCATCCTAACAAGGTTCTATGCACGATTCAGGTAACACAGTCCCTGAGAACCACAGCTCTGAAATCAACACTGTCACTCCCACTGACCAGAAGAGATGCTTTAGGAGACATCCTGGAGGAAATCTCAGCCTGTTCTTAACCCCAGAGTAGGTCAGATTTGGAAGGGTACTTAAAGACCCAACCCTATTACTGGGAAGCTGAGCTCAGAAAAGGCATAGACTTGCTAAAATCATGGGGCTAGCAGAAGCTTGACTAATGGGGTGCCTGGTAGGCAGCCTCCCCACACCGTGGAGCTAGCCTGCCCCAGCCGTGGTGGGCCTGTACCTCCGCCTGGGAGCCAAGGCTACCCCCCTGCCCTGCACCGAGAGAAAGCACCCCAGACCCAGGGAAGACCCACCTGCCTTCTAGACTACCCTGGGTAAACTCCAGCCAACACCTTAACTTCTCTGAGCCTATTTCTTCATCTCTAATGTGGAAAAGCTACTGATTATAACAGTCACACCAACCTCACAGATTGTTTGGAAGATTAAAAATGACCCTGGGTAAACATGCATCATAAGAACATCAAGACCAAATACACATCGGCTTTCCCTGTCCCACGCTCTCACAGGGCTCCGGCAACACCACTTAGCTCTGTTACTGTTATTTTTAATGCTCGTCTTTACCCTTGGGATTAAAAACTCCCTGCCGCCAACGGCTTTGGCTGTTTTTTTTTTTTTCTTTCTTTTTTGCACTGTTAAATTCTCCATTTCGACATGATGCCTGATGCCTAAGTGTTTAATAAATATTGCCTAAATGAATATACAAACACTACTGTTAATAATACCAGATGGCGTCATGTATGTAAGATTATTAAAAAAAAAAATCTTTTGTCTTATGAGTACAGAGTTACATACTAGATTTTGTCTTTATGAACTAGGATCTTTTTCCTGGCAGTCTTTCTCTCCTCTTTGAATCTCTACCTCTTTCCACCCTTCCATCTTCAGCTCCAAGCTCTCCAGCAAGCTCAGAGTCATTGGCATAATCTTGGTCTGGTCACCTCCAAGCTTGCCCATAACCTCTCCTGGCCACAGTTTGGACAGGAGCAAGCAGGGACCTGCCTCCTCGGCCCTCCAAGCAGCCCCCTTCTTCCCTGTGGGGAACTTCCAAGCCTGGACCTGGGGTCATCAGGAAACCCAAAACCAGGTTCTAATGGGACTCAGCACTGGTCTAAGTGGCAGACTGAGGCTGAGTGCAAACCTCCTGATAGACATAAAAAAGACGTCAGGAATCTGAAAAAAGAAAAAAATGCTTTGGCTGGTGCCCTGCTTTAATCCCTCATGAGCTGTCTTAGTTAAAAGGCTTTTTTTTGTGTGTGTGCAGATTATCTGAGTACTGCTTGGCACTTGGGAATTTTCCACTGGCGCAAGCTGAGCCTGCCAGTGCCAAGAAAGGAGAGAAGAAATATCAGACAAAATGGGCCCTGCTTTCCTGCCAGTCTCAATTTGGGAGACTTTTTCCATCCTTGGGGCCATTTGTGAGAAATCAAGCTCTGAGGCCTTCTAGGGAAAATCTTTTGACTTTTTATTCTGCAGCGTGGAAATTCTCCACATTTGACTATTAAGTGGTGACATGAGAAGGGTGTAGGGCATCCAGGCCAAGAAAAAGTTGTGTGTGCCCTTTTTTTACTTTTATGATAGGGAAGCAGTGAGGGTTCTGCAGTCTGAAAAGTTTGATTCAAATTGTGACTCTGCTTCTTGCTGTTGCAGATTGGGTAAGTCGCATCATCTCCTGGTCCTCGCTTTCTGGTGTGTGTGTATGTGTGCATGTATGTGTGATGTGTGTGGTGTGAGCTGGGTCCTCAGCTGGGAAGCTGGGCCTTGGAAGGTGAGCTTTGGGCAGATGGGAGAGGAGACGGCCTGTATCTCTTCAGGTCATCCTTCATGATGGGCTGGTGAAGCTGGCAGGGTGCTCTTCTGGGTGGTGGGTACCAAGATGGAAGCAGGTCGGAAGCCAGGATGGCATATAGCCTGCTGAGAAAATGTACTGTTATTTTACCCCACACCCCCCAACATCTTCCCCCACAAAGATTCCTGTTTTGTAATCCTTCAGCTTCTAGGGGGAAAAATCTGGATAGAAATCCACTGCAGGATATTGAAAGGAAGAATCTTTGTGAAGAGGGTGACAATGAGTGGGACCTCTGAGCAGGCTAACAATTTTCCTCTTGGACTGATGTTTTCTAAGTATTTACTTCCTATTTATGGGAAGCGGGCGGCAGGCGTGGAGAAGGAGGACCCCTAGCGGCTGTCTCCGCATCTGCTCTGCAGTCAGAACAATTCTGCTCTGGCCCAAACTTGCAGGCTGCACGGGAGTAAAACAAGATTTCTTCAGTTAATGGGGGTGCTTCCTACTTGATTAAAGTTTAGCAACAATCCATTGGTCCTCAGGCCTGTCTTTGTCATTGTTGTCATTCGGTTGCTAAGTCGTGTCTGACTCTTTGCAACCCCATGGACTACAGCATGCCAGGCTTCCCTGTCCTTCACCATCTCCCAGAGTTTGTTCAAAGTCACGTCCATCGAGTCAGCGATGCCATCCAACCGTCTCATCTTCTGTCACCCCCTTCTCCTCTTGTCCTTCAGGGAAGTTCTGTGTTGTCTGGAAAATCCCATGGACAGAGGAGCTTGGTAGGCTATACAGTCATGGGGTGGCAAAGAGTTGGACATGACTGAGTGACTTCACTTTCTCCTGCTCCTACTTCTCATCTATAAAATAGGAATTATTATAGCACTTACTTTACTTGGGTGTTCTGAGGACAAAATGAGATGATATTTTGAAATGCTAGCACTGGTGTATCCTATTGTGATAAGCAGCATCATGGCACCCAGATATGTCCATGTTATAATCTCCAGGATCTGGGATGATGTCAAGTTTCATGATGTTAAGATAAGGAGTTAAGATGACAGATGGTATTAAGGTTCTTAATGTCCTTGAGATGAGGAGATGATCTTGGATGATCTGGGGAATCCTGTGTAATCGTTCAGTTCAGGTTAGTCGCTCAGTTATGTCCGACTCTTTGCGACCCAATGGACTGCAGCATGCCAGGCCTCACTGTCCATCACCAACTCCAGGAGTTTACTCAAACTCATCTCCATTGAGTCGGTGATGCCATCCAGCCATCTCATCCTCTGTTGTCCCCTTCTCCCGCCTTCAGTCTTTCCCAGCATCAGGGTCTTTTCCAGTGAGTCAGCTCTTCGCACCAGGTGGCCAAAGTATTGGAGTTTCAGCTTCAACATCAGGACTTTCAGTGAACACTCAGAACTGATCTTCTTTAGGATGGACTGATTGGATCTCCTTGTAGTCCAAGGGACTTTCAAGAGCCTTCTCCAATCGTAAGGCTCTTTATAGTGGAAGATGGAGGCAGAAAAGAGAGAAAGAACATGAGATGCCAGCATGAGAAGGTTTTCATCAAATCTGATGGCCTTGAAAACGTGGGAGTGTGTCACGAGCCGAGAAACATGGCAGCCTCTAGAAGGTGGAAAAGACAAGTGAACCAAGGAAACAACTTTTCCCTTAGAGCCTTCTGAAGGAAACTTTGAGACTGACTGTGGCCTTTTGATCTCCAAAACTGTAAGAGAATAATTTTGCTTTGTTTCAAGCCAGGAGCTTTGTTATGTGTTAACAGGAAACTAATACAACTGGGTGCAACGAACTCAAGCCCCGCAAGGACCTCCTGGAGCAGGGGAAGGGCAGTCTGCAAGGGAAGAGAGGTTGCTGCTGCAGGAAGGATGGATGGGCAGGGGGCTGGAAAGCTGCAGAGGCAGGACCCCATCACTTATCTGCCATCTGTCCCACCATACTCTCTCCCACCACACCGAACAGCACGTCCTCCCCCAAATCCTCCACACTGCCACATGCTCCTCCCTCTGCCTCCATCGTCTTCTTTGGAAGCCATTCTGCCTTTCCCCACCCAGCCCTCACCACCCACAGCCCCTAGCCCTGGCCAAGCTGCCTCTGCCTTCTGTGTCCCCATGACCTGCTCTGCTTCCAGGGATCAAGGCTTACTGGACTGGAAACTCACTGAGCCCAGGGACTGGATCTATCCATCTGTGTATTCCCAAGCCTAATACAGAGCAGGAGTTTAGGGAGTGAATGATCCAGGAATGAATGAGTGAATGAAATAATCATGGGGAAGGTTGGAAGAGTCATGGCAGGAAGTGTGAGTGAACAGGGAGGGACAGCTTTTCCCCAGCCCCTCAGTTATAGTGGTGGTTGTAGCGGCCATCTCTGAGAGTCCCATCACATCTTCCTGGACACCCCTGATTTTGTCCACAACCCCCAGTTATCTGTAAGCTCAGATTCACTTCCTTCTGAGGTATCCCTGCTCATATCAGCTCTGGAAATCTTTCTGCCCACGGTCTTCTCCCTGGCATCTCCCTTGACCCTTAAGCAGGTGCAACTCAGAGATGCAGGGAAGTTATCAACCCCACTCAGCCAGGAAGAATGGAGACTCCTGCAGAGATGCCCTGTCTCCTGTCCCTGGGGTGGGCAGTTCTGAGAGACTGATTTAAGTTTTTTGTGTAACAAATTACCACAAACTAGGGCTTCTCTGGTGGCTCAGGGGAAAAGAATCCACCTGCCGATCCAAGAGACACGGGTTCAATCCCTGGGTGAGAAAGATCCCCTGGAGGAGGGAATGGCTACCCACTCCAGTATTCTGGCCTGGGAAATCCCATGGACAGAGGAACCTGACAGGCTATAGCATCGCAAAGAGGAGGACACGACTTAGCAACTGAACAACAGCAAAAACAAAGATGACTTAAAAACAACAGAAATTTGTTGTCTCACGGTCTGGAGGCCAGAGTTGAAGATTAAGGTGTTGGTGGGGTTGAGCTCCTTCTGAACGCTCCAGGAGAGAAGCCATCCCCAGCCTCCCTCCTGGCTTCTGGGGGCTCCCAGCAGTTCTTGGTGTTTCTTGGCTTCCAGACATGTCACTGTAATCTCTGCCTCCATCATCATATGCCTTCTGCTCTCTGATGCTTTCCCATGGTCTCTTATAAGGGCACCAACCACTGGATATGGGACCCACCCTAATCCAGTATGATCTCATCTTAACTCCCTCAAAACTAGCCCCCTCAACACTTGGCATCACCTGAGAAGTCAGTGAAGCAGTGTTTCCAAGTGTGGAATACGCTGATTTCAGAAGCCAACGTGGCCTACCAGTGGCTGTACTGCTTTCTTACTGGTTGAAGGTGCAAAGTGCAACTGCTCGTCCTTTCCTTGAGAGGCTGTCCCAGCCTGCACTAGATCACCGGACCCCTGAACACTCCATCCATAGGCTGCCTCCACCCTTGGGAGCCCATGTATCTCAACAAGGCTTTAGGTCCCAAGGACACGGCGCTGTCAGTATGGAGGATAGGAATGGTAATCTGAGGTGCCACCGTGTGGTCTAAGTTCCTTCAACCTGTATTGTGACGGAAAGTGGGAAACTGACCTAGACCTGGGGGAAAGCAGGGGATGTACACTGTTGCTCACCCCCTGTGACTGCATGCCATTCCCAGTTCCTTTTCCTAACAGGTATGCATTTGGTATGCAGTCCATTTAGTCTATCAGTAGCCACACCGTACATATCAGAAAGCATGAAAATGTTAGTCTCTCAGTTGTGTCCGACTCTTTGCCATCCCATGGACTATAGCCTTCCAGGCTCCTCTGTCCATGAGATTTTCCAGGCAAGAATACTGGTGTGGTTTGCCATTTTCTTCTCCAGGGGATCTTCCCGACCCAGGGATCAAACCCAGGTCTCCCACATTGCAGGCAGAAATACTGTGCTGTCTGAGCCACCTGGGAAGCCCCATATCAGAAGCTGAATTAAATCTGCTCTAGTAAAGATACAAGCTCTGGAGCAACACCTGCGACTGGAGCAATTAATTGGGTAAATTTGTGGTAATCCATGGTCCTCTGCCATGATTCGTCTGGTGTTTTCAGAGGTCAGGCCTGACTTTAACATGCTCCAGCCTCATGAGAGAGCCATGATGGCACTTGGGCACTTTTCATTGTCAGCTTGGACTGTGTATGCAATCATCCTCAAAAGCTATGGACAGTTCTTTCCTCCAGGGTATGATTGGCCACACAAATGGTCATAGGTTCTTTTTGAGAAGATCTAGGGAAATCTTTCCTCTATACCCTTGTCAGGGCGATATAAAGCCCTTCCTTCTGGGAACTCAAGCTTTTTTTTTTTTTTTTACCCATCAGTGTATTCTTGAGTCCTTTTTTAAAAATCAGCAAAGGATTATGACTCTTTATAAGTCACAGTAGCTGACATGAGCCTTCTGATCATCTTGCTCCCTGATCTGTTTTGATTATATATTAATTAAATTTGGGGGGCTTCCTAGCCACGTTGCTTTAGCAACACCATGTTCTACTAGATATATCCATAGATATTTGTGGGTTAGGGGTCCCTGAATTGCCTATTTAAGGTAAGTACTCCCACCTTGTTTTTGATAATAAAATGCTGCCACCTCTCCTCTACTATTTGGAAATCCCATCATCCCCCTTTATGCTTTACAGCAGCATCTCCTACCATCAGTTCCAGATTACAGAAGGGGACCACTGACGAGTTTCTCAATGATGCTTCTGCCCCTCATACCAGGGCATTTGGTATGACCTTGTTAAATACAGCGTCCTTCAAGCCTTTCTGGAGAACATGGAACAACAGGTTTTATGGTCTGATATATAGACCCCATTATATTGTAGCATGCCCTCTTCACTCAGTCTTTTGTGCTCTTCTTCCAGAATCTTCCATCACAGTCTGACATCTCTACTTCATATAGTGAGATCCCTCAGTTTCTCAGAGCTTCTAAGAACAGCATATTAAAATCATTTCCTGGGTCTGTTGTCAAGATATTAAAGCCTGTATTTTGGGAGAGTGGCCTGCTGCCCCATGTCAACGAAATCCATTCCCCTCACCCAGCTTCATGTTAGATCTCCTGGACCCAGTACCCTGAAGTCCACTGCAGACGTGATTCTTGCTTCCTGCTAGAGGACATTGTTGTTATTGTTCAGTCTCTCAGTCGTGTCCAACTCTTTGTGACCCATGGACTGCAGCATGCCACGCTTCCCTGTCCTTCACCATCCCCCAGAGTTTGCTCAAACTCATGTCCGTTGAGTCAGTGATGCCATCTAATCCTCTCATCCTCTGTCACCCCCTTCTCCTCCTGCCCTCCATCTTTCCCAGCATCAGGGTCTTTTCTAATGAGTTGGCTCTTAGCATCAGGTGGCCAAAGTAATGGAGCTTCAGCTTTAGCATCAGTCCTTCCAATGAATATTCAAGGTTGATTTCCTTTAGAATTGACTAGTTTGAGCTCCTTCCTGTTCAGGGGACTCTCAAGAGTCTTCTCCAACACCACAGTTCAAAAGCATCAATTCTTCAGCGCTCAGCCTTCTTTATGGTCCAGCATTCACATCCATACATGACTACTGGAAAAACGAAAGCTTTGACTAGATAGACCTTTGTCAGCAAAGTAATGTCTCTGCTTTTTAATACGCTGTCTAGGTTTGTCATAGCTTTTCTTCCAAAGAGTAAGTGTCTTTTAATTCCATGGCTGCCGTCACTGTCCACAGTGATTTTGAGGCCAAAACAACAAAGTCTGTCACTGTTTCCATCATTTCCCCATCTATTTGCCATGAAGTGATGGGGCCAGATGCCATGATCGTGGCTTTTTGAGTGCTGAGATTTAAGCCGAGTTTAAGAATGTGTTAGCCAGTTCTGAAACTCTTCCCTTAGAAGACTTAGCACTTCCCCAGGTGAGGGTCATGTTGAGATTGACCGTAACTAGTAGTCTGATTGCTAGAAGGGAACTTGGGGAAGATTCTGATGTGGGAGAGTTTTATCTTCTCAGGCATCCCTTCTTGAGGCTTCAAGCAGGGGATCCCTTATTACGGGGGTGGGCCCCTCTCCAAAATCAGGGGATTTAGAGGGAATTTCAAAGTTCTCAGTTGCACCCACAGAGGTGTCTCCAATTCAGGTCTCAAGAGTCTGCTCTCTCCTTAATGTTGCTTTGACATTGGCAGAGGACGCTCACCCCAGCTGAGAATTCTACCTTCCTGGAAGTTCTCTCACCTGAGTTAAGCCTCCTCTTGGCCTTCAGCTCAGTCTGCCCCCCAGTGGCAGAGATAAAAGTCTCTGAAACACGATCATGGGAGCCTCTGACTCCCACATTTGACTTTCAGTTGGTGATTAACCCATCTGAGCCTGTCAGTTTTCCCCCTTAAATTCAAGGGGGAGGGAGGACAAGGGAGGAGTCCTGCACTTCCTTTTTGTTGTGTTCTCAGTATAACAAATATTCTAATTTTCCTTAAGTGTTCATTCCTCCATAATGCTAGAAATTGGCTTAATGGTGCATTCACTAGATTCACCAAATAAGTAAAAACAGATGGTTTCTAAGTCCAGTTGTTAAAATTGGATCAAAATAGAATCATTACAAGAACTTAGATGTTAAGTTATTAACATAGGAAAAACTGTTCTCGGCTTTATCTAACGCAAATAACCTAAGGGAAGTGCTGAATGGTGTTGGCAGGGGTGTTAGTGTGCCTTTTTGCTCACCTTCCTCAGGTATTCAGTAATGCGATGAAAGCAAATTTTTTTTCTGAAAATGTTATATACTTTATAGAAATAAGTCCAACAATCTGAAACATCATTTTATTTATTTATTTTTGGCCGTATAGGGTCTTTGTTGCTGCCTGGCCGTTTCTCTAGCTGTGGCGAGCGGGGACCCCTCTCTCGCTTCGGTGCGCGGGCTTCTCACTGCGGCGGCGCCTCTTGTTGTGGAGCGCGCGCTCTGGAGCACGTGGGCGTCAGTAGTCGCGGTTTCCGGGCTCTACAGCACAGGCTCAGTCATTGCGGTGCATGGGCTTAGTTGCTCCGAGGCATATGGGATTTTCCGGGACCAGGGATCGAACCCGTGTCTCTTGCAGATCCTGCATTGGAAGGCGAATTCCTTTACCACTGAGCCACCAGAGAAGCCCAGTCCAATTATTATTATTTTTTAAAATAAAATTTAATCAGCTAACAGGCAAATAACTGATAAAAAATATTTTGCTTCTAGCTGGTGATAGCAAAGCTGGAATATTGATTTCACTGCTGGTTAACAGCAGTCAGCACAGTTCCTGTTTCTCCTCTACGTCCACACTTTGGCAACATCATACAGGCTAATGCATCTCTCTACTGACTGTTCAAAATTCTGGTGAACCCAGGCGGAAGTGAGAAGCGTGAAAGTGTTAGTTGCTCAGTCATGTCCAGCTTTGCAACCCCATGAACTGTAGCCCACCAGGCTCCCCTGTCCATGGGATTCTCCAGGCAAGCATACTGGAGTAGGTAGCTATTTCCTTCTCCAGGGGATCTTCCCAGCCCAGGGATCGAACCCACATCTCCTGCATAGCAGGCAGATTCTTTACCGTCTGAGTCACACAGGTGAAATTCCCAATTGTGCTGCTACCGCCTGCCGTGGACTCCCCTCAACTACCAGTGATGAGATCTTCTTCTCCTCTGGCTGGAGAGTGATCCAACTCTAGATTCTGTCCTGAGAGTCTGTTTCTTAGGATCTGGTACCAAACCAAATGTGTTCCCTTGGGTTCCCGAGAATCAGAGCCCATACTAGGGAAACTCGTGCAAGTGAGATGCTGAGAGAATACTTTCAGATGACGTCTCTGACAGGGCCGGGGCCAGGGGTGCAACTTGGCCAGCCTGTGAGTTCAGCTAAATTCTAGGCACGGCTTGATCCCATGGGGAGTTCTGGAATATCTCATGTTGAGGCAAGGTGGACGAGAACTTTGTATATACATATTAGTCAGAAATTGGCTGCATGCAGACCCTGGCCAGCATGGGGACAGGGTGTAACTCCTCAAATACATTCCAAAAACTGAAGAGCAGTGCTCCAGGGGAGGAACAGCTGAGAATCACCATTGTGCACTTTCATGGCAGCAAGAGGGATGGTGCCCTCCAGGTGAATGGGGTCTGGCCAGTCACCATCAGTTTCTAGCATGGTTTATCTCTGAGTAAGTAGTATTTAGTCCTCTTGCCTTTTAAATTCAGCATCTTCACCAGCAATTTTGATTTTCATCCCAGCACTCCTAAAATGAAGTCAAACCAGTCAAAGGATGATCTGGAAAAGAGGACAGGAGCTACAGGAGGGACTGAGTGGGGACAGTGAAGATGTTTTGAGTCAAAAGTTGTGTCCAGTATATATATGGAATTTAGAAAGATGGTAACGATGACCCTATATGTAAGACAGCAAAAGAGACACAGATGTAAAGAACAGACTTTGGGACTCTGTGGGAGAAGGCGAGGGTGGGATGATTTGAGAGAAGAGCATTGAAACATGCATATTACCATATGTGAAACAGATTGCCAGTCCAGGTTCAATGTGTGAAACAAGGCACTCAAAGCTGGTGCACTGGGACAACCTTGAGGGATGGGATGGGGAGGGAGGTTGGAGGGAGCTTCAGGATGGGGGACACATGTACACCCATGGCTGATTTATGTCAATGTATGGCAAAACCCACTACAATATTGTAAAGTAATTAGCCTCTAATTAAAATGAATTAATTTTTTAAAAGTTGTGTCCAGTTGTTAACTAAAAATCAATTTTATTCCTTGACAGGGCTTCCCAGGCAGCACAGTAGTATAAAGAATCCACCTACCAAACCAGGAGAAGACTCTTGAGAGTCCCTTGCACTGCAAGGAGATCAAACCAGTCAATCCTAAAGGAAATCAGTCCTGAATATTCATTGGAAGGACTGATGCTGAAGCTGAAGCTCCAATACTTTGGCCACCTGATGCAAGGAACTGACTCATTGGAAAAGACACTGAAAGAATGAAGGCAGAAGGAGAAGGAGATGACAGAGGATGAGATGGTTGGATGGCATCACTGACTCAATGGACATGAGTTTGAGCAAGCTCTGGGAGTTGGTGATGGACAGGGAAGCCTGCCATGCTACAATCTACGGGTCTGCAAAGGGTCGGACACAACAGAACGACTGAACTGAACTGAACTGAACCAATGCAGGAGATGCAGGAGTGGGTTTGAGCCCTGGGTCAGGAAGATCCCCTGTAGGAGGGCATGACAACTGACTCCAGTATTCTTGCCTAGGGAATCCAATGGACAGAGCAACGTGGCAAGCTACAGTCTGGATGGTGCAGAGTTCGACACGACTGAGCACTCACGCACACACACAAATTCCTTGGCACTTTACAGTTTGTAAAACACTCTCAAACTTTTTTGACTCAAATGATCCACACAGCTCCCATGGAGTGGGGAGTCTCATTGTCCCCAGAGAGGTGAAGTGATTATTCTAAGGCCTTGAAGTTGGTAAGTGGTGGAGCCAGAGAGAGAGAGAGAGAAGCCAGTCTCTGACACCTCCTATCAGAGTTACCTGAACGTGTCAACCTCTATATGTTCATCTGGGGGGCATCCTTTGCTCTTCAACACACACTTTTTCCTTCACTCAGAGGGAAATACATCCTAGCCTGAAATATGATTTCCTCGAGCTATAATCAAATGTTTCAGAGTTACAGATGTGAGTGTTTCCAAGCTTTCAAGGTAACCGCAGAAGTTTCTTTGTCTATTTGTACACAGACGATAGCCAGGTAATAAAACAGTCTGCTTCTCTGGCTTCCCATCTGTCCAGCCCTTTCTGGGTTGAAATCAAGGTCTCTTTTTCCCTTCACGGGGGAAGAGAGCTGGGTGTTTTGACTCGTGGAAACATGTGGTTCCATTACCAGCTGACAGCCATTTGGCAGTGCTGGGGCAGGTGATGGGCAGTGCACAGAGTAGGCAGGTTTCTCCAAGAACTCGGACTGCAGCCGGGCAGGGCGCTGCATTCAGGGAGCTGTCTCACAGCTACAGTATTATGTGCAGCTGCGAATGACTACAGAATGTCCTTCACATTTTCTGCCCCCCAAACTGGGCCAGTAACTATTTCCCCCATCTCTGGGTAATAGAAAACTGCAAACTTGAACATCCCAGCCAATGTGCCTTCCTCCCACCCTGGCTGTGTAATTCCTACACTCCGGTGACCTCTGTTTCACAATCTGGACCACGTCTTGAAGCTCCTCTCCAGTTATCCCTCTGGACCCATCTCCTCTCTGCTGGCAACTCTGACATTTGCGCATCCTCCTAGTCACTGTCTCAACAACCCCTTCTACTGGGTTGGCCAAAAAACTGTTTGTTTGGATTTTCCTGTTACATCTTATGGAAAAAACCTGAACAAACATTTTGGCCAACCCAGTAATTTTCTGTATGGTCCGTATGACCATCATTTTCTAGGTTATGTATTTATCTGCTTCCTCTTCCCTCCACCCCACCGCCATCCCCATTTGAGAGTATAAGCTCCCTGAGGGCAGGACCTGGATGTGCCTTGTTACCTGACGACTTCCTAGTGCCCTGACACACAGTAGATGCTCAATAAATATTTTCTGAAGAGCATCCCTTAATCTGTAATCATTCCAGCCCACTCACCCCCACCCCACTGAGAAGTAGGCAGTGAGACCAGAGAGGAGACAGGCTTGGGGTTTGGGGGTTGAAGGCTTGCCCCAGTTTGCACAACTCACTCCCCACACTCTCCTGACAAGGTCACAGAGGCAGGGTCTCCCAGCCCACCTCAGGCCTGGCCTTGGCTGCCTGCAAACCCTCTTCTTCCCCTGGGGTGGCCCCCTCACCACCACTCTGTGCAGAGAGTAAAATGAGACACAGAGCAGACGGCAGCCACGTGGAGCTTCGTGATGGACAAAACATCACATAAGAGAAGGGAGGCAAAGATGAGGCAGTACCCGAGTTACCGTGACAACCAGGTGACCCTAGGTGAATCCAGGAAACCCCAGGTCAATGGCCATGAGCAGGACACCCCTACAGGCACACCAGATATTTGGTCTGTGGAAGGAAAGCCATTCCTGGCCCTCATCTGCCAGGGTCAGTATGGCTTTTATGACATAGGAGATGTTTGCTGAGTGCATTAGGTACCACCCTCCATGAGGCAGGCTCCGTGTTGAGCCCTGTATCTCCCTGCCTGGTTATCATCTAACTCTCCATCTCCAACTTTCCCTCAGGAGATCTAAAGTCATGCACAAACACTCAAAATCCAACTTGGCTTAAAAATGAAAATAAGTATCAGGTCAAGAGGAAAGGGAGGAAGGAAAAATCCAAGGTGGGCGAGGTGAAATTGGCCCACAGTTTGCCCAGCGAGGCTCAGGAGAGTTGGCAGTGGGTCACGGGTGTGAGTCTGAGACCTCCAGCGTCTGGTGCAGAGGGACAGGGGGCCAGGCCCGTGATGCTGGGTGCCCCAAGGTGAAGCGGAACGGCCGCTGAGCAGCCAGGGGAGTAGCACAGAGTAGCACGGCTCTTCCTGGTCCTGAAGTGGAGAGAACATCTCCCTTCAGGCCTCAGAAGGATGGCTCAGTGGGGAGCAGGAGGCCCTGTCCTCACCTCTCAGTAACTACAGCGGATTTCCCTCACAGCATCCCTGAATGCACACCGCACTGAAAACACAGTAACACCTTTGCGGGGTGGGGACTGAGTGGGATAAACTTTGAATATTTAAGAGAATGTATAGATGCTAATCTGGTGGCTTAGTTGGTAAAGAATCTGCCTGCAATGCAGGAGACCCAGGTTTGATCCCTGGGTGGGGAAGATCCCCTGGAGAAGGGAAAGGCAACCCACTCCAGCATTCTTGCCTGGAGAATCCCATGGACACAGGAGTCTGGTGGGCTACAGTGCCTGGGATCGCAGAGTCAGAAGTGACTTGGCACGCAGGCCCACACGTAGACACTAAGTCCCCAGGAACTCTTCCATCCATAGTCTGCTTTTGTGTCAACCAGGCTTCCGATACCTTTGGGTGGTAATCCTGGAGTTCTGTTATAGGTTGCAGATGATACATCAGTGACCTGTCCATTTGTCATCCAAGTTGATCTTTGTTAATCCTCCCACCCACTCTGTGGGATAAATATCGCTGTCTCCATTTCCAGTGGGTGCCAGGAGGACGAGGTAACTTAACCAAGTTACCCAACTAGTAAGTAACAAACCTGGGTTCCAAACCCAGGGTCTGCTCCTCTCAGGGAGCTGGTCTAGTCTTACAAAATGGCGGCCAAGCGGCTTCCATCGGCTCAGGCCCCACTTTCTCCCTCTTGCATGGTTCCTGGGAACCCAGGGAACAGCCTGTTCTTTTGGCTGAAAGGAAACCAGGATGAATTTCAATATTTTCTAATCAGGCCTCGCCCTTCTCACTCGTGCCTTTGTTTGCAGATCTTCAGTTTTCCAAACTCAAACCCCCTGATTGACGGTGGGCAGCTGCCAAACACATCTGGAGCAAAGGAAGCCCAGAATCGCAGTCAGTCATCCAGGTGTTGGGAGGCCCAGCCAATGGGTCATTCACGGTCAGCCGGGCAGCCTCCTGGTTGGTCGAGGGCTAGCCCTCCCTGCTTATCTTTGGGGCCTTCCTCCTGAGGACAGGCCGTCAGGGGGAGGCTCAGGCAGGGGGACTGGGCCAAACATTTGGAAACGCTTGCCTTGCAAAGACTCAGCCAAGAAAGGAGATTCAAACATTTCTTCTACCCGCACGATTCAGGAAAGCTTGGCTTGGAATTCCCTAATTTTTATGCTTAATTATGACACAGTGCTGTCGAGGATGTGTGGGAAGAACTTTCGTTAGGCCCACAGAGTTAGGAATCACCAGAGACCCCTGGCAGGGGGAAGCTGGTAGAAACCACAAAAGCTCAAGGACAAATCCTCTTATGTAGATGAGGAACCAGCCCAGAGACAGAAGGGGACTTGTCCTTGATCAAACAGAGAGCAGGTGGCTGAGCTGGGATTTGACCCTTGGCCCCAGGAAAACCAGTCCCCATTCTCTCCATCTCTCAAGTCTGTCAATCAAGGGTACGAGGGAGCTGGCCCAGGGTGGAGAGTGCTGGTGGAGCAGGAGGTGGCCACAGAGTGCCAAGGCTTTGCTCAGAAATGACACTCTCTGTCTGTAGATCGCTGGCCATCCATTCCCAGAAAATGCCTTTGTTTTCAGATAACTACCAGAGTCCCAGGGGCTGCAAGGAGACCAAACCAGTCAATCCTAAAGGAAATCAACCCTGAATATTCTTTGGAAGGACTGATCCTGAAGCTGAAGCTCCAATACTTTGGTCACTTAATACTTTGATCACTTAATACTTTGGTCATGTGACGGGAAGAGCTGACTCATTGGAAAAGACCCCGATGCTAAAGAAGAGGGTGGCAGAAGATGAGATGGCTAGATAGCATCGCTGACTCAATGGACATGAATCTGAGCAAACTCCGGGAAGTAGTGAAGGACAGGGAAGCCCGGCATACTGCAGTCCATGGGGTCACAAAGAGTCTGACACATATAGCAACTGAACAGCAACAACAACCTTGTTTAAGTTTAGGCTCAAAGCGAGTGGGTTTCCCCAGTCAATTTGTCTGGAAGCTTTAGACATTATCATGAGTCATCTCTGGTCCCTTAGCCCTCTGACAGGACAGATGAGGAAACTGAGACATGGAAAGACTGTGATAAGCAGTTGGGGGAAGAGTGGGGATTTGCATCCAGATAGTTTCCTCTTAAGGCTTCCCTGATGGCTCAATGGTGAAGAATCTACCTGCAATGTGTGAGACCTGGGTGCAATCCCTGAGTTGGGAAGATCCCCTGGAGAAGGGAACGGCAACCCACTCCAGTATTCTGTCCTGGAGAATCCCTGGAGAATCTGACTGGAGAGTCACACATGACTGAGTGACTAACACTCTTGGGCTCCCTCTTTGGCCTTCCCTGGTCACTCGGTCATAAAGAATCCACCTGCCAGTGTAGGAGACATGGGTTTGATCCCTGAGTCAGGAAGATTCCCTGGAGAAGGAAATGGCAACCCACTCCAGTATTCTTGCCTGGGAAATCCCATGGACAGAGGAGCTCGGTGGGCTACAATGGGGTCACAAAGAGTAGGACATGACTTAGCTACTAAACAACATTTTCCTCTTTCTTCTGGCCACTTGTGAGACTTATTAATAAATGAATACAACTTGTGGAGCTAAGGTTCTGCAGGAAGCAGAGGTCCACTGAAATAAGTCCATTCAGATGAGTTTTCATGAAGGGCTGTGTATAGAAATGAGGACGCTGGCAGCGATGTACAGTCTTGGGGCAATAGTAACGTGTGTGATCATTGCCTCCTGTTCTGAAGAGACAAGGGGAGGATGCCAGGGCACTGGAATCCTGCAAGGCCAGCAGCCCTGGGCCAGGGGCTGCCTTGGTGTCAGCCGCTGCTGAAGCTCACTTCTTTCTTGGAGATGTTTAAATTTGCAACCTGGTCATCATAAAAACAACCCCTCTCTCCTTGTCTCCCTCCCCCAACCAGCACCTCCCAGAGCCCTCCGCTGGCTGACCCCACCCAAAAGCCAGGGTGCATAGGTCCCTGAATGATGCAATCTATGGTTCAACCCCTAAAGACATGCCCTTGTTGTTCTTCAGTCACTAAGTCATGTCTGACCCTTTGTGACCCCATGGACTGCGGCGCGCCAGGCTTCCCTGTCCTTCACTGTCTCCCAGAGTTTGCTCAAACTCATGTCCATTGAGTTGGGGATTCTATGTTTGGATCAAATGGTGCTATGCCTAGTCTAGAGAAAAAAAAAAAAAAGCAGATTTAGTTGCCAATACTTAATATTTGGAGCCATCACATAAAAATCTGAATTTGAGGCTTCTTTTAAAAACGCTTTGGAACCATTGGTCCCACATGTCTGCTTGGCTGGTAGAGGCAGGACCAGAATCACCTGCCCCTTTACCTAAGGGTGGCATGCTTGCCAGCCCCATTCCCTTGTCTTATGCCCTGGGTCCTCTGTGCCCCTGATCATACTCCCTGGGGCTTAGAGTCTGTCATGTGGGCAGAGAAAAGGTGGGGGAACTAGAGTCAGCAAGAAGTGACTTCCCCAAGGTCACTGGAGCCAGGACTGGTATGCAGATCCTGCCCTAGATGAGTGTTCTTTCAAGGCACGTGATGCTGGGCCTGGGACTCTGTGGGCCATGCCCCTTGCAAGACTCACCCTGCTCTGAGCTCAGGGAATCATGTTTCACATCAGGTCAGCATGTCCCAGGCATCCAGCCGAAGGAGATGCCAGACCCCTGAGTCTGCAGGGACATCTGTCAGAATCTGGGCTCCGTTTCCGTGTGTTTAACAATGAAGATCCATTTCTTCGCTCCTGGTGTCCCTCACGAGCTCTAGGACAACTCTGCTAGTAGCCTTCAAGATCACTCTGTTTCTGGAAGAAAGGAGAGGGCTCAGAGATGATTTGTCAATGGCGGTGCAGTAGGGTCTGAGACCATGCTGGAATTTGACTCCCAACCTGTGCTATTGGGGTTTTACTCCCTGTGTCTCCCCAATAACTGGCTTCACTGGATGTGGCATCATTGCTGTTTTTTAGTCGCTTAGTTGTGTCAGACTCTTTGTGACCCTGTGGACTGTGGGCCACCAGGCAGTGGGATTTCCCAGGCAAGAATACTAGATGGATTTGCCAATTCCTCCTCCAGGGGATCTTCCCGACCCAGGGATCAAACCGGGAAGGAGTTGCCAATTTCAGCTCTCCGGTGTCACCAAGTTGGCTGCACCTCTGCCCCATGTCCATTCACTGAATGACACAGGCCACAGGGAGCTGCACCCAGACCCACAGAGAAGCTGGAACAACCCTTCCACGTTCTCAGATGCCGCCGCCCCCGCCTGTCTCTAGGGTGTGAGGCTGTGTGCACTGTCCATTCGCACCAGGTCTTCTCAACTCAGGCATCCAGTGGCTTCCATCAATGATCTCAGCTCCAACTTGGAATCTGCAGAAGCAGGGCTGCTGCTGCCCTGTTGGCTACGACATTCCAAAATCTCCCTGACCTCTCGGATAGGTCTTCTTGTCCGAGTCTGAGATACCCTTACTCAGCTCTGAAACTGACCTCTTCCCCATTTTTGGTTCAAGATGGAATAGCGCCTAACATCTTCTATGTGGGCTTCTGCAGGCAGGGCAGGGAAAAGTTGCTCTTTTGCCCATCACAGGCTCTGAGTCCCTGGAGAGCCAGGCCTCCCATCACCTTTGATGCGTGATTCCTGCCCAAATGCTTCATCATCAACAGAAGGATGGGGGCCGGTGGTGAGCTGGATGCCACCCGATGGAATGGAGGCTCCCTCTGCTCATGCACAATGGGACCCCCTCAGGCTCCTGGTGATTGCTCAGCACATGCTTGCCCACAGACTGTCACTTGCTCCTTCCCTGCAAACCTGGTTCCCAGGCTTGCACCTGTAAGGGCCGGAGATTTGCTTTGAAGGAACGTGCGTTTTGAAATCGGGCAGGCTTGGGTTTGAATTTTACTTCCATCCACAGAAGCTGCAGGAGGGACTTCCCTGGTGGCTCAGCGGTAAAGAACCTGCCTGATGGTGTAGGGAACATGGGTTTGAGCCCTGATCCGGGTTGACCCCGCATGCCATGGAGCAACTAAGCCTGTGTGCCACCACTACTGAGCTTGTGCTCTAGACCTGGGGAGCTACAACTGCGGAAGCCCACTTGCCTTAGAACTGTGCCCTGCAACAAGAGAGGTCACCGCAGTGAGGAGCCCGAGCGCTGCAACCAGAGAAAAGCCTGAGCAGCAACGAAGACCCAGGACAGCCAATAAGTAACCACAAACATGGTTTTAAAAAAGAAGCTGCAGGATTGGGCTGTTCTCAGAAACCCTGGCCGTCATTTCCTGTATCTGTCTTGTGGGGACAGGATGTCCTACCTGGCCAGATTGGGGAAAGGCTGTAGGCACACCTCCTCTTCTCTCTTCAGGCATGTCTTTGCTCAGAGGGCCAACCTGACCCCCCATCTAAATCCCACCTCCTGTGCAGCTTCATCTTCAAAGCCCTTGTCACCATTTGCCACAAGATAAGTTTGTTTTTCTTAATTAATCTTGATTGGTGTATAATTGCTTTGCAAAGTTGTATTCGTTTCTGCCATAAGGATATGTTTATTTGCTTATATGTTTTTGCTGACTGCCTCCTCCTCTTCATAACATAAATTTTATCAGGGCAGGATATACCTGTGTCATTCAATACTGTATCCCTGGTGCCCACAAGAGTCAATGCATATAGTAGGTCCTCAAGAGTATTCGCTAAATGAATGAATATACATCGTGTATTTGCCTCTTGCTGGGGGGTGGGAAGGGGCTGCCCCTCACGTGTTCTCACCTGTCCCCACAGGTCCTGCCTCTTGCTGTCAGTCCCACCTTTCCCTCTGGCCTCACATTTACTTAGAACTGAACCAGAGGCTGCCAGCCCCCTGATCCTGGTCACTTCCACCTTCTGGAATCCCTGAAGACATGTTCCCTACTGGCTTGGGCCAACATGGGCCACCTGTATTAGTTAATAAATGCAACAAACATTCCCCCTCCGATAGGTTGGGCTCTGCTCTCTAAGCGTACCATCTTGGGGGTGGTGAAGGCAGAGAAAGACTATCGGATAGGCAGATTACCATGTACGGGGTCCGTGCTGGGCTGGCATTTGGCCCCAGTCCTGGAGGTGCCTCAGGGGAGACCCACAAGGTCACATCCTTTTGGGAACTGGATCCTGGCTGGGTGTCGTGTGTGAGACTGTTTTGATTGCCGGTGCCAGAAACCGAACTTAGCCCATTTAATTAAGAGGAACATTGCTGGCTCAAGGTATGAGTTATAGGAAGAGCTGAGATGAGACTGTGGAAGGGACAGACACAGAAACCCCAGGCCTCTCTTTCTTAGCCTAGGGTATCCATTTCTCTCTGGGGGCTATTTTTGGGTCTCTTGTATGTCTATTTTCTTCCACTGTGGTCTCTGGGGGAGACACGGCCCTGGGGCTCTGAGATCCAAGAGCAAAAACGATCTCCTCTCCCACTCCCTCCTGATAAATTCTGGAGAAGGACTATGGTCAGCTCAGCTGTGTCCAGAGCTCCCACTTGGACATGTCACTTGGGTCGAGGAGATCAAGCACTCTACAAGACATTCCACATCCACCCTATTGACCGGGCTGTGTCAGGAAAAGGGAGAAACAGGGATGGGCCAACACAGTGGGGTCTCTCCGGTTGCTACCTTGGATCTGGGTCTGTAACCCCAACATGCCTCCCGCCCTGTCCTGGGGTTTAGATGCCCTCTGCTCCCACCTCTGCAACAGAGACTTCCTACTTCGTGCTTCCTGTTCCGAGGTCCTGTTGCTACTGTAGCCCCACCTGCTTCCACACCCGCCCTTCCGCGGTCGCCCCGCCTAGGGAGCAAACTAAGAGTCAGACTCTCCATTCTCAGGTGTTCTGGGCTGTTGCTACCCCCATCCCCACATGCTTCCCTGCGCCTCTGAGCTGCCAGGCTGGGGCCTGTGCGCAAAGCCCTGAGAAATTTGTGCCCTGGAGCTCAGATCGACCAAGGAATTCTTTGGAACTTAGCAGAGGCCATCTCCGGTCTAGTGTCTGGACTGGTGGTATGCCCTCTCTCTGCCCTGGTGCACCTCTGTTTGCTCCCTGTGCTCAGGGGAACCCAGGCAAATGATGTGCAAACACCCTGGGGCCAGAAAACCAGTGGAACTGAAGGAAAGGCGCTGTGTGGGGGCTCTGATGTTCTTCTCCCTTCATCTGAGTACCTTGGAGGCTCTGGGGATGCCATCTGGCTAAAAAGGGTGGTATTGTTCTCCAAGCCCTGGTGATCCAGAATTCCTGGGAGATGGACATCACTGAGAATCCAACTCCTTGAGCAGCTTCACCAGGATTTAACTCATTGAAAGCAATGTTGAGTTCCTGAATCAAGTTGTGCCTGACAGTTGCCAATCAGAGCTATCCAGAGAAGACCCATGGGCAGCACCTAGGATGAGAAGCCCTCAGAGGGCAGAAAGAACCAGTACTCAAAGTGAGGGGAGTGGGCGGGGAGTGTAAAAGGCGCTGAGAGCATGGCAGAGGTGGCAGCCACCCAGCCTGTGTCCTGGCACCTGCTGTGGGCCAGGCTTCCAGAAAGTTTGCACCTTCCCTTCAGGGAGCTGACGGTCAGATGGGCTGCTTGGGTGCTGGGGCCCTGACTCAGTCACCCCTGTGCAGCCCATCTGAATCACGGTGCCTCTGGTTGCCCGGGCCAACCCCTCTGCACAGCTGGGTAACATTAAGAACTTGGCACCTCTCGCAGCATGCATCAGATCCTCTGGGCCTTTTTTTGTTGTTGTCGTCAAATGCTGATGGGACTTTGGGAAGCAAGTGAGGAATGTGTTCGTTCGGGGCCAAGATGAAGCTGGGCTGCAGGGCAGAGTCAGCCTGAGAGGGCAGCCTGCAGGGCATCAGGTCTATCTCCAGGTGGTGTGCTCTGAGTCACATGAACAGACTTCCTTCTCCAGCCCCCATCCCCCCATCTACAAAATGGGGACAGGGGACAACAGCAGGACCCACATCCCAGGCCCATGGGAGGGCTGAGTGAGAGAGAGCATGCGTGGAGAGCGCCTAGAATAGCACACAGGGGCGCTCTGTGCACCCTGGTGCTCCTTGTGCCTCTGTCTCTCCATCCATGCCCTCCATCTGCACTCCTCCTCTGCTTCCTCCTTCCCACTGGCACAGTGTGAGGCCATACGAGGTCCTCAAAAGACCCCATCTTGTCCCTAGCACCCTCTCTAGCCCCTCTCTCCATACGTTCTCCAACAGCCTAGCCTTACAACTCTAGAACATCCTAGGCTTAGAACTAAAGGTCATTCCAGACCCTAGAACTGTAGAACATTCCAGGGCTTACAACTCTAGAGCATTCTAGGTCCTAGAGCTCTAGAATATTCCAGGGCTTACAACTCTAGAACACTCTAGACCCTGGAACTCTAGAACACTCCAGGGCCTACAACTCTAGAACATTCTAGCCCTAGAACTCTGGAACATTCCAGACCCTAGAACTAGAACATTCCAGGCCCTGGAACAGACATGAGCACTTCCCATCAAGCACACCTCTGTGCTTTTGTTGACCTTGTTCCCTTCAAATGCACCTCCACCTTCTTCAGCTGGCTGACTCCTCATCTTCTCGTGGCAGGGGGTGACGGGATGAGATTTTGGCTCAAATCACCTCCTCTGAGAAGCCTTCCTGGACCACCTCACCTGCCCGTCAAGCATTCTTAGCTGAGCCTCTCCTGTGCCCCATGGAGACTGGAATGTATAGCCTCCACCAGGGCCCCCATCTCCACACTCCATGCCCACCTCTGTTTTTCTCCTTGGCTGTGAGCGCTGGGAACACGGAGTCCCTGTGCCATCAGGGCAGGCCTGTAGGGGGTGTCCTCTGACTCTTTTTGAGAGACTAAATGAAGGAGATGGGACAATGCTGGCCTCTCAATTAGGAGAACAGAGCTTCTACCCCCAGTTTTTCGCCCAGATTCTATCAGGCCTCACTTTCTGTCCAAAGACCTCAGGCTCTGAGAAGACCCAAATCCAGCCCTGCTCACCCAGCAGCTGAAAACCTTGGACCATCAGAGAACATTGAACTTCTGCTCCAAGCTCTTACACAGATTGTCATGGTGAACAAGGAGAGAGATGCAATTTGAAAGAGGCCTGAGAAAGTCACCGTGAGAGTCCAACTAGCAAAATCTTTTGCCAGTTTTTCTCTTTGAGTCCATGTTGGTGTGCCTTTGTAGGGAGGTGTGAGACTGAGGTAGGCAGGGGATATTGGAGGAGGTGCTGATGAACATTTCCTAAGATTCTTCAGGGTTAAATTTTTTTTTTTTAAGTTATCCAAAGATACGCCAAAGTTTAGAGTTTGACGGAGATGGAGACGGAGTTGGTCCCCCTAAACCTGAACGCTGAGTGGCTGATTTGTCCAAGCCAGATTCTTCTTCCAGAAAGACGGCCAGGCCCTTGGGACTCTGCGAGTCAGGCTTCTGTGACTCTCAGCCTAGATCAGCGTAGATTAGGAACCCACGCCTGGCCAGCCTCCCCTTCCTTCTCGTCTTTGTCTGCCGACCATCCCTGCATCCTTTGTTGCTGTGAGGGTCCTAATGGTCTCTGGATGACCTCAGCAGTGACTCTGGACTTCAGCTTCCTCTCGTAGGAAATAGAGAGATAGCCCCTTCTCTGCCATCCTCACAGGGAGGCTGTGAAGACCAAGTTGCTCAAGTGTGAGAAATAACTGTTTGCCTCTTAAGTGTGAAATGAGTAGCAGAGGAGAGGCAGCGGGCTGGGAGCCAGGGCGTGTGGATCTGAGCCCTGGCCTTCTCTGATCCGTGGAGAGATGGGCCCTTGGGTGACTCACTCACACTCTCTGGGCCTCCATTTCCCTCATCTATGAATAAGAGTTTTGGCCCCTGGCCTAGGCTGATTTCAAGGGCCCTGACAGCTCCAGCCTTCCAGAAGCCTGCACATCCCGTTTCTTCTTGAATGAACTGTACCTTTTTGTGGGGAGGGGAGAGGATGGTCCCTTCAGACTCAGTGCCAAATTCTTCCCAAAGGGTGCAGCCACAGAATGCTGGCCCAGGATCCACCGTGGGGCTCAGACTCTGTCCATCTCATGTGCCATGGCAGCTGAGACTGTGGCCTTCCAGTTTGCCAAGCGTGTTCTGGAATCTGACCTGGCCTGGCTTCCCTTGGCAGATGGGCTGCTCCTGCTGACTTGGCTGGTTGAAAGAGGACACTTTCCCTGAAACTGACTCAAGGTTGTGAAAGTCATTCATCACTGTTGAGTCTTCATGGGTGGGGCTGTCTATTCCTGGTAGAATTTCCTCCGGGATTGACTCTCATTGTGATGGGCTCTCACGCTCATGCCACTTAGAAGGTCATCACGATGAAGACGGGGACTTGAGTTCCAGTCCTAGCTCTGCGACTTCCTAGATGCATAGCCTTGGAGAAGCCACTTGACACCCCACCGTCTCTATGTCCTCAGAGGCAGGACATTAGGAAAGAAATATCCCTGCCCATCTCATAGTGGTGTGGGGCTCAGAAGAGATGGGGCGGGTATGGGCTTCATGGTCTGTAATGGGTTGTGGTCTTTCTTGCAAAGGATACTATCTCTTTGCCGTGGTTACTTAGCAGTGGCAGCTCTAAACTGTGACAAGTCCCCCAGTCAGTTCATAGTGCTAAAAAGGGGAGTGGCGAAGGTGGGCAACCTTTCCTGATGTGATGCAGTGAAGAGACCACATGGGCGACAGTTATTTCCATTCTACTTAGCACCTTTGCGATCAAGGTAGATCCCCAGGCCTGGTGGCACCCAAACCTGGCTGCTCTACCCATAAAATGGGGACAATACATTTGTCCAATAATTACATTGGGCTCCTCTAAAGCAGACTCTCAACACATAGATTGTGTGTGTGCTTAGTTGCTTAGTCTGGGTCCAATTCTTTGTGACCCCATGGACTGTAGCCCCCCAGGCTCTTCCGTCCATGGGACTTTCCATGTAAGAGTACCGGACTGGGTTGCCATTTCCTTCTCCACAACACATAGATTCAAGTTGCCCCCAAAAGGGGGCCAGGAACCTAGGAAGTTTGACCACAAGCTGTAGGTTGATCTTGGGGTGTTAAAGCCCCAGAACCCTCTATCTGCTTGTGTGTGGGCCATAGATGGCCCACATGACCGGAGATGCAGGAAGCCAGGGGACTCTGGGTCAGCCAAGGGTGTGCAGGCCAGGTGCTGACAGTGACTTCCTGGGCTGTGTGGCTGAGGGTGACAAGAGGTACTAGAGGAACAAATGGTGTCTGGCCGCAGTGAGCATCAGAGAGCTGCTTGCTCTCCTCACTATCTATCCCCCTACTTCCTCTGTCCCCAGCAGAACCTTCTCCTGTGGTCACGGCTTTGAAGGAGGCTGCCTCCAGCCCAGCTCCAGGGCTGTGGTCTTGGTGGATCTAAATCAATGACAGTGCCCCAGGGCCCTTGCACGTGATTGGTTTAGTCATAGACCTGGGACACCTTTATGGTCTACGAGACACAGGAAGAGGAGGTTGGAACCTGGGAGAGACTCAGGAAGATGGTCTCCTGAAAACCTCTGCTTGTTCTGAGCCTGGAACCGCTTCTGGGGCAGGAGCTGCCATCTAGTCGTGGTTCAGGTGGTCCCGGCTGGTGGGGCACCTTCCAGTAACTTCTAGAAGATGGCTGGAGTCTGATAGTTCAGCATCTAAAACTTCTTTCAGTAGGAGACCCAGAGCACAGGTTGAGCTCTAAGATCAGCTTCCCATAGAATCAATATGCGTGTATTTCCTTCTTTAAGAAGGAAAGAAGAAAGAATACTCTGGCATTTTCCCCTTAGAACCACCCTCTCTGTCTCCACAAACAGATCTAATTTGCAATCAACGTGCACTTTTCCCTTTCTAAGGTCTGGAGGGCTGGGCCTGGAAAGTGGTCATTTGTGATGGAACCAAGAAGGTTGGAGAAGCTTCCACATTCCTACACATTTGCACCTCTCTGGTGCAGGACTGGCATGCTGCACTTAGCCGTGTCCTAAGGGTTTTCCAGCTCCTTCTGGGAGCCTGGGAGGCTGGATGAAATCATTGGGTTATGAAGCAATTTCACTTGGAATGAATGGCAAATTTTGTTTTCCTTTGACAAAGAAACACCAGCCTGTAGCTGACCTTTTTCTTTCTCGGTAGTTACTTTTAGGCAGGACTTTTGAGTGCAATCAGGATGAGGTTAGACAAGGTCACACATGGTGTACTGTCTTGGAGCCGTGGAGTCCAGGAATGGCTCTAACAATGGCCAGAGGGAAGGTTTATAAGAGACCTGAAGCCTCAGCCCTGTGGGAAGGACAGGAGGACTCAGGTCCAGGATTTGGGGTACCCCAGGAACTATGGGTCTTCCCTGACCCCTCCCTGGAGAAACATCAGAGAGAAAGCTTTTCACTTCGGTTGCTTTAAAACGGGCTGACAGAGCTGTCCAAGCCCTCCTGGTAAACTGAGCACCTTGGATGTGGATAAAAAAGGAGCCCAGGAAGGGAGAAATTAATACTCTTTTTTCCCCCAAGGGCAAATATGTTTATTCACAAACCATCTATACCCTCCCTCCCGGCATGCAATCCTTGCTTTCATTTAAGCAGCTCTTTCTCTGGCCTCAGACACCTGAGACCCCAAAAACACCAGGAGGGGTGGAGCCTGGCCAGGTCCAGAAGGACACACTGGCCCTGCCCCCATACCCAATCCTGCGGTGGATGGTGTTGGAGGGGTTCCTGTTGTTCAGTCACTCAGTTGCGGCCAACTCTTTGTGAGCCCATGGAAGCACACTAGTTTACTTCATCCTTCACTATCTCCCAGAGTTTGCTCAAACTCATTGAGTTGGTGATGCCAGCCAACCACCTCATCCTCTGCCATCCCCTTCTCCTCTTGCCCTCAGTCTTTCCCAGCATCAGGGTCTTTTCCAATGAGTCAGCTCTTCACATCAGGTGGGTAAAGTATTGGAAATTTAGCTTGGAGGGATGAATGCTCTCAATAACAATGGTGATAGTTATTTCTCACAAGGCACCCTTTTGATTCCCTCTAGCTCCCCTGGAAGGCAGACACCATCACTCCCATTTTTATATGCAAGGAAATTGAGGCTCAGAGGGGTTTGTGTCCCTTACCCAGGGTGACCTGTCTGGTAGGAAGGTGACCGACTTTCCCAGCTGGCCCTGGGTTGGTCCTGGTTTTAGCACAAAGATTTCCATCTCCCTGGAAGCCTTCAGCTCTAGGTACACAGGACAGTTGGTCACTCCAGAGGAGTCAGAACCAAGAGTAAAGCCAGCTCCACCTGGTTGGTCCTCAAGCCCATTGTTCTCATGCCTACATGATGCCAGCTGCTGGCTGCCAGGCTTCAGACGATTCTCACATCAAGATGAAGCTGGTACCCAAAGCCATGCAGTGAGATTCTGGGGAGGACAAGCTCGAACCTAAGACTATATTTCCTCAGAGTCTCTTTTACTTCTAAGCTCACCTCTACATTCTGGTGGACGATTCCAGAATGGCTTTAGCCCTGTGGTGCTGCTGTGAAAGGGTAGATAGGTCCTTCCAGGGGCTGTGTGCACATTCTGGAGGAGAAGGTCTTTGCAACGACTGCCTCCTTGCCCGGCCTGGAGCCCTGCCTGGTAGAGAGCGCAACGCACTAAGACTTCACCACGTGAATGAGAAGCGAGATCGCACATGGGTTTGCTTTCATTTAAGCAGTAACACAAACTTTCAACAACCCAATAATTGGCAGACATAAATACAGACATAAAATAAGGACTGGTTTTAAAAGAACTCCAAACATACGAATACAGTGTGGTAACTTTTCTCATTAGCATCAACTGTTGTCCTTCATTATGTGACATAATCTAACTCTGATGTTCTTCCAGGGCTGGGCTGAGTTGGTCTCTCTCTCTCAAATCTCTCTCTCTCTCTCTCTCTCTCTCTCGTGTGTGTGTGTGTGTGTGTGTGTGTGTGTGTGTGAGTGCGTGCACGCGCACGCATGCGTGCGTGTGTGCGTGCATGTCTTCTGTGAATATATTTATATTCACAGAAGTTTTTCGAGCTGTTTCTCCCTCGTGGAAGCTGTTTTGAATTTATGAGCAACTGCAGTGGAAAACTTGCTCTTTCGTCGCAGCTGGCATGAACCATCACATTTAGCTGCTTGTCCTAATTAGCCTAAGATTTGTTTCTGTGTTTTTGCTACTCCCCAGCATCTTGGTCTTCCTAGCCAACCTGGTTCCAGGCCCAAACGAAAGAGCGTGCCAGCTGAGTTTATTTTGAGTGATTTCTGAGTCTAGTCTCTTGGCAGACAGTTGGTGTATTCCAATATTCATTCTCCTCCTATGGTAAGAGAAGCCTGACATTTTGGCTGAACCATACCCACCCCCAAAGAGAGGACTACTTTTCTCGGCATTTGCCTCTAGCTGTGACTATTTGGCTAAGTTCAGCTCCAAAGATATGAGTGTGATTGGCATAAGCTCCGTGTTGTGCCCTTCAGGGCAGGGCTATACCATCTTCAGCATCTTTTCTTCACTTCCCATTGGTTCGTATAAAAACAGAGTGCTGGTGGACTCAGCGGAAGCATTTGCTCATTTATTTACTTAATATAACAAAACAAGGAAACAGGACTCCATGAGGAATAATCCACAGAAGTAACAGACAGTAGAAATAGACCTACAAAGACATCGGATGTTGGAATGATCAGAGGCAGACAATTAAACAACACTTTAAATATAATATAATAACAAGCTAGGGCATCTGAGCACCGAAGAATTGATTCTTTTGAACTGTGGTGTTGGAGAAGACTCTTGAGAGTCCCTTGGACTGCAAGGAGACCCAACCAGTCAATCCTAAAGGAAATCTGTCCTGAATATTCATTGGAAGGACTGATGCTGAAGCTGAAACTCTAATACTTTGGCCACCTGATGCAAAGAATTGACTCATTGGAAAAGACCTGATGCTGGGCAAGATTGAAGGCAGGAGGAGAAGGGGATGACAGAAGATGAGATGGTTGGATGGCATCACTGATTCGATGGACATGAGTTTGAGCAGGCTCCAGGAATTGGTGATGGACAGGGAGGCCTGGTGTGCTGTAGTCCATGGGGTCGGAAAGAATCGGACAACTCTGAGCAACTGAATTGAACTGAGGGTATGTGCAGCATAGCGGCTTCCTGGCTAGCTTATGTATGTAAGAGAAAGGAATGCTTCTCTTGGAGCCTCTGCTGTAGTAACTGACTGCATGTGAAAGAAAGTGTTAGGTGCTCAGTCATGTCAGACTCTTTGAGACCCCATGGACTCAAAGCCCATCAGGCTCCTCTGTCCATGGACTTCTCCAGGCAAGAATACTGGAGTGGGCTGCCATTCACTTCTCCAGGGAATCTTCCCAACCCAGGGATCGAACCTGGGTCTCTTGCATTGCAGGCAGATTCTTTGCCATCTGAGCCACCGGGGTAGCCCCCTTTCTGTAACAGCTATTTCTTTCTAAAGTTTAATATCACACTTAGAGCAAGAACATTGTCGTGGAACATCTTTAGCAGACATCAAACAAAATATTCACGTCTAGGGTTTTTTGATCAGAAAAAAGATAATGATCAGAATCTTGCCACTCCACTCTTTTCCTTTCTTTCATTTTTTTTTAGAGCCATAAGTATGAACAGAGTGATTTTATTTGAAGTCATGATTTTAGCATCTTAAAGATGGTCATGAGAGCCAGATGTGTAGGATCTCCAGATTTAATTCTCAGTCACTTAGTCCTAGTAATTGGAGGACTGACAACTGCAGCCACTCCAAAATGAAGGCAGTTAGGGGAAAATGAAGGCAGCTAGACAGCAAGGGGCTGGTAATGGGATCTAGAACTGGTTGGAGGCAGTCGAAAAGGAGAAGGAGATAATGATGGTGGAGAGGAAGAAGAGGAGGAACAGGAGAAGGTAGCTTGGTAGCACCTGAACTTTACTGAGCACCGTTTGTATACTTGGAACATACTTATACTAAACATTATTTGTTGTTCATGTGAAATTCAAATGTAACTGGGTGTTCTATTATCAGGCAGCCCGATTTCTATTTCAACCTCCTGCTTCATTGGGATATTTCCTACTTATCCTTCCAGACTCAGCTCACATGCGGATTCCTTGGGGAAAGCATTCCTGACTCCTAGTCCAGACTGGACCGTCATTACAGCTTCTCCCGGGATTGTGCTTCTGCCCCCAGAGCACTTATCTCCATTTGACTCTTCGATTAACCTCTTACTTCAAGTGGACTGAGTATCTGATGATAGGTCCACCCTTGCTTTTGCTCACCATTGTCTCTTCTCCCACTTCTGCACCATGACTGGCACATAGTAGGTATGCAATAGATAAATGTGCAGTGAAATAAAGGCTGGCTGAGGAATTTGTCTTGGGCCAGCCATTTGGCTAGAAGGAGAATTAGGATTCAAATCTAAAGAACAAAGACAAGAGCAGTTTAAAGGAAAACTGACTCCATAACCTGGCCTCCATGGTCCTCTGGCTGCTTCTGCAGCTTCCTCTGTGGAAGGCAGCTCAGCGGGTTGGGCAGGGCTTTGGAGCAAGACTGCCTGAGACTGAATCCAAGTTCAATGACTGATTATATGGGTGGCTGTGAGCTAGCCACCTAACTTCTCTGGATCTCAGCTTCTCTTCCAGAAAAATGAAGATTAAAAAAAAATAATAATAGCTCTCTCAAGTGATTGTTGTGAGGATTAAGTGAGTCAGTACATCCGGAACCCTTAGAAGGGTGCTAAGGGCTCAGTAACTGTGAGCTCCTTTATGCCATCTCTGCCCTTGCTTGCTGTAGTCCAGCCACATTCATGGAACTCATTCCTACCCCAGGGCCTTTGCACATGCTGCTTCTTCTGCCATGGAAGCCCTTCTCGTGCCTTTTTGCCTGGCCGGCTCCTTCTATCTCTGATAAATCTCAACTCCCTTTTCAGGAGGTCCTTCTCTTCTCCTACCTCTCACCTCCCACCCTATGCAGTCTCCTCAGAATCCTGACCACAATATGTAATGAAACGTGTATTTGGTATGCGTCTGGCTAGGGTCTGCCTTCCTCTGCCTGACCGTAAGTTCCATGAGGGCAGGGGACCTCTTTCTTGTTCCCCACAAGATCCACGGTGGCCAGCACAGTGCTAGCCACACTGTGTGCAGTCAGTCAGTGTTTGGTGAATGAACATGTGAAGACAAAGTCAGCAGGATCTGAGGGCACCAAGAGTGGGGTGAAGAGAGGGTGGTGAAGGGGCCTGGGAAGTGGGGAGCAACTTTGCCTTTAGTGAAAACAGGGAGAGACCTGGCCTCTGTTCAGTTCACTCAATGCTTGTCCAGCCTTCTGTCCTTTGCTGTACTTCTGTCCTGTTACTCACTTACTCCAGTCCATGAAAAACATCTTGGGGCCAAGTTGTACAGATGAAAGCTCTTACGACGTTAAAAGCTATAAATATTTCTTCATTGTGGCTGCTTTCTGTGTGTGTCTAGGGTATGGATAAAAACAAGGATAACCGTCACTGCCAGAACTACCAATTAAAAAATAAACATTACATAAAAATTAAAATATACATCATATAAAATTCTTCTGTAAAATCCCACGAGGTACTCCTCCTCATCCTACATTTTACAGATAGGCTGAGTCTTAGAAGCAATAAGTGATTTACCCACAGTCGCAGAAAGTAGCAGGACTGATGGGATTAGAACCTTGCCTGTCTAGCTCTGAAGCATGTACCCTTAACCTGTCCACTCAACAGCCTCTGAAAAGCTGGACTTGGATGTGATCAATCTGGCTACCTACCCTCAGCACAAGGCAATAAAGGCCAGCGGGTCTCCGGGTCCATGCTACAATACCAACAAATGGCATGCCCACCAAGCCCTGCTGTAGGGAAGGAGGGTAAGGAGCAAACTCTAGCTGGATGGTAGCTTGCGTTACTCTAGCTTGAGACTCTTTGTTTTACATCCTTTGATCCAGCCTATTCATTCATTCAATAAAATGAATTACACGAGGCAGACACATGCTTAGGAGATTGCAGTGACATGTGACTACCTGGGAGTAGTCACATCCGGGGGGGTTGACACGTGTTGCCAGAGTTCTAGGATTTGGCAATCAGACAAGCCCTTGGATTTCTGGTTTGGGGTCTAATAATGGAGATCCATGGAAGACATCAGCTTGTATGAGAGCCCTGGGGGGCCCAGGCACATTTCACCTCTGGTTAATCTTTGCGTCCTCATAGTCTCAACAAGAAGCAATTGCAGTGTGTGTGTGTGTGTGTGTGTGTGCGCGCGCGCGCGTGTGTGTGTGCCTATTCCCTTTAAAAAGAGTAGCCAAGAGAGATTCAATTCAAAACAAGCATCTCTAAAAATATGTCTCCATTGAATGGGGATCGATTAATGGTGCAAACAAAGAGGGTACCAAGTCAGAGGTCATCTGTTCATTCAGGAGGCACTCACTGAGGAATCCTGGGTACCAGGGCCTGGGTCTCATGGCTCCACAGTCTAGAGGGTGGAAGGATGATAAACAGTGACCACAAGGTGACCCAGGTGCTGGGAGGGGGATGGACATGGAGCTGGGAGCCCAGGTCTGTGGTTGTAACACCTGTCTCACACCTGTCTTTGCTCTGGGTCCTCAGGGCCCTGAGGGCGGGGGACACCTCCTGGTCTTGTCTGTCTCCTTGGGCAAAGCCAGCTGGATGCAAAACACAAATGAGAGGCCCCTTTTTCACAAACAGGGGAAAATGCCTTCAAAGCCACTAAAATATAAAGCTTCTCTTGTGGCCTCTTTCTTGAACTCTCATGGTGTTTTAACAATTTCACCATTTAACAGCAGTCTAAGTAAAAATTATTAGCATGACTTTCATCATTTATCTTTAAATTGTGTGATGCCAGTTTTCAGGGCAAATCTAAGAGCATTTAGCTCTCGTGCAGAATGTCAGGAACTCCATGCTCGTAGCTCAGATGCGCACATGTGGTTCATCCTTACCGGAACAGGGGAACCTGCCTTAAAGTAAGTCACCTCTTCTCATTTCACCTCTTGATGTGCATACATTCCACCGATGCTCTTAGTCTTCAGCTCACTGATGACTGAGGAAGGACAGAAAGGAACCATGGGTCAGTCGATCTTTCCTTTCCTTGCATGTCATCACTCTCAGAGTGAGATTGGCTGGTGCAGGGAAGTGACAGGAGATGGAAGGAATGTGATGGGATTTCTTGGTCATTAGTGCTTCTTAGAATACCACTGCCTTCCTTCTGAACTTGACACAAGTTCCAGTTACAATAAGAAGCATGGCCTCTGGAGGCTGTCAGAGACCCCTGCTGCTCAGTCGCAGATGCAACACGCTTACCTTGAACTTGCTTTGAGTCTTGTTCAGCTCCTGCATTGTGGGCGCCCAGGGCTTCTGTGCCCATGGGGCCTCATGAGCACTAGGTGTGGATGGTGTGACACGGAACGGCAGGCACACAGAGTCGTGGTGCCTCCTCTGCCCTGGGCACTCTCTATGGCCCATGGGATTTCACTTATGAAGCACCAGTTCAAAGACAAGAATTTCCAAGAATGAAGAATTTCAAGACGGTGGTAGTAGAGCATCAAATCAAGCCGTGGGTCCTTCCGGGTATGGGATCCGTGAAACTGACCAAGTTCCATGTCCATCAAGCTGGCCGTGTCCCCAGGGCCTTGCTAAACTTTTACCGATGAGTGAAAATCTTGCCCAAGGTGATCAGAGTTGACTCAGGATTGAGTGGTCAAATGGAAATCTCCCAGGCAGAGAAAGGGAGACGTGACAAAGACAGGAGAAGGTACTACGGGAGGGAAATCGTGGTCAAATCGGCATGACTCGAGTGTCCTGTGCCAGGGAGGGAGGGGAAGCAAGGCGCTGAATGGGAGAGCTGGAGCCACATTGGAAAGGTCTTTGTATTCTAGATTAAGGAGCTTGGACCTCTCCCACCGGCAACGGGAGAACACTGAAGAAACCATTAGCTCTTGGGCTCAGAAAGAGGGATCTGTTGTAGAGCAGGCAGAATGGGAGGGGAGTGGCCGTGAGGCTGGCACAGACAGTAAGGCCAGAGGCAATGGGGTCAAGACGTGGGTTGCAGGGCAGGTAGGGAGGCTCCCTTGAGGGCAAATATCCAGGCACAACCCACAGAGGTGGGTGCGCTTCCTGCTGGAGGCAGGGCAGACAGGTGGAGGCTGGGAGGAGGAGCAGGAGTGGGGAAGGAGGGGAAGTGGGGGCGTTGAGCCTCGGGTTTCTCATTTGGGCAGCTGGGTTCTCTAACTTCTAAACCCAAAGGGCTTGGAGATACCACAGAGTCTCGAGACTTCGATCCACGGTCTGCAAATTCTTCCATTTATTATTTTCCCCTGCTGAGGACGAGAGCATTAAAGCACAGAAAGGAAAACACAGCAGAGGGTATGTTAGTTTTGAGAAAGCCCAGGGCACAAATAAAAACACAATATTTCAAGGCTTCGTTTATTTGCAGGGAAGAGACCGTGTCGGCCTGAAGGTTCTGGACAGTGAGCCAACCCCCACCGGCCTCTGTAAACACTTCTGGACAATAAATAATAGTAGCACCAGTGTTAAAGCCCCTCATTAGGGTCTTGGCACAAGCATGCTGTGATTTCAGAGGTCCCCCTGAGTCGTGTGTGCTTCTTTTGGATTCCAAGAGATGGATCTTACTGCTTGTAGTTCCTAAGCAGAGCAATGGCCAGAGGAAGGTGCAGGCTTGTTTGTGCCAACAGAAACTTCTCATTGCTGCTGTCATTGTCATTTATTGATTAGGTCTTAAGAAGCATCCATACCTTAAACTTGCAACAGAAAATCCCTTATGCTATTTGATTTTCCTCACACTCCTGCACGGGAGCCCGGAGTCCATTTAATAAATGAGGAAAAAGAAGACTAGGGACTTGCCTAAGGCCATATGGTAGAAAACTCTAGAATCCCTGTGCTTCTTAGTCCAAGTTCCTATTTGATCAGTGCTTCATTTTCTCACCAAAGTACTCGTATCACAGAGAGGTTGTCTTCAGTGGACTCCTTGAATAAGGAAAATGTCATCAAGGTCTAATGTCTTCTGTTAATTCATACAAACCTTGCATCTTGTGGTGTTTTATAACCAAATACAGTTTTTAAACACAGCTATAATGCTTTGACTGTCTTATCTAGTAAGATAGATGCTCTGGGAAGATCTGCTGTATTTATCTTTGTCTGAGCCCCTGAGTGGGTCCTTGGCATATTGAAACTTACCTTGAAGAGAACTGCATGACACTATAGCTACCACTGTGATCTAAAAACAGGATGAGATGATATACAAGCTACCCACAATAAAGCTGCATAACAAGTAAGCCCAGGATTTCAGTGACATACAACAGTAAGCATGTATTTAGCTGAAGGATCAGGTGGAGGCTGGCTGATCTTGACTGGGTTTGGTCATAGGTCTGCTGGGCCATTAGTCTCAGCAAGAATCATCTAGGCCACTTGGCTCTGCTCCACGTGCCTCTCATCCTCCTCCAGGGTGTGGTGTACTAATCCAGGCCTGCTCTCCTTGTGACCACAGCACAGGAGCCCAGTCACGCCACTGGTCATATTATACCTGCCAACTTTCCTTTGATCAAAGCAAGTCACATGGCTGTACCTAAAGTCAAAGGGTAGACAAGATTCTTTCCTTGGAAGGAAAAAACTTTCCAAATGGAACTCATTCATGACGGGTGTAGATACAGGGAGGGATGAGGAATTGGGCTGGTAAGGAAATCTTCCACAATGACGGGAGGATGGGTCTAGTTATTTTGCGTCACTCTCACTAACTTGGGGCTTCCCAGGTGGCGCAGTGGTAAATAATCCACTTGCCAATGCTGGAGAAGCAGGACACTCAGGTTCAATTCCTAGGTCAGGAAGATCCTCTGGAGAAGGAAATGACAATCCACTTGAGTATTCTTGCCTGGAAAATTCCATGGACAGAGGAGCCTGGTGGGCTCTACAGTCTTTGCTGTTGCATAGAGTCAGAAACACACTTACTAATTTGCATCAGGGAATCTGGAACTTTTTACTTTCTTAAAAACATTGAGGTATAGTTGACTTATGATATTGTATAAGTTTCAGGTGTACAACATACACAGTTTTTAAGTGGTAGACTGCATATATAGATATTATACAATATTGGCTATATTCAAGGGAATCTGGCTTTTAATGGCAGCTCAGCCATGCGATGACAGATAAGTCTTGTATTCTCTCTGCACTTCAGTTTTGTTATCCATAAAATAGGAACAATCATTCCTTTTCCACAGTGGTGTTACTAAGGTAAAATACGATTATAAGGAACAGCACTTTATGAGAAAATGGGATGAAGATACTCTGAACTGTTTCTCCACTGAATGTTTCCTGAGTTCCTCTACTTAGCGCCAAATAATTTTCGACCTCCAAAACAATTAAATCAGGCTACTGAATGCTTTGGAACATGGATATCATTATAAAAAATAATGAAGACAACCACCACCACAGCATCAATGGTAAAATCACAACAGGAACACATTTTTCTGTTTTTTGTTTGTGTGTGTGTGTGTGTGTGTGTGTGTGTGTGTGTGTGTTTTGGCCACACCAGGCGGTATGTGGGATCTTAGTTCCCCAACCAGGGATCAAACCCATGGCCCTTGCCTTGGGAGCCTGGAGTCTCAACTCCAACAACATGAACACTTGGATATTCACAATCGCCTTTCCTAGTATCTCCAAAACTGACACAAAGCACTTACTTCAACAAGGTTTTGCTGAATGGATGATCAAATCACCAACAACGATCATGTGCTTTAACATTTCTCCATTTCTAAAATTAGTTTCCAAAGAGGAACTCTAGAAAAATCTTTGCATGAGGGAGCCAAGATTCACTTGCTTTGAAGAGCAGTGGCTCCCCTCTCCAGATACATGGTGAATGTTTTCTTCTGCCGTTCCCAGCACACACAGAGAGCCACTCAAAGTGGCTCTACTTTGCAGCCAAGTCAAACAATTCTGGGAGCCCGAATCCTTGTCTTTACTCTCCACGGCACAGTCAATCAAACACTATGCCTTGGTTCTCTTAGGAAAGAGAAATGTGCATTTCTTGAGGATCACAGAGGCTTCCCTGGTGGCTCAGATGGTAAATAATCTGCCTGCAGTGCAGACTACCCACTCCAGTATTCTTGCCTGGAGAATTCCCCAGACAGAGGAGGCTGGTGGGCTGCAGGCAGTCCATAGGGTCCAAAGAGTCATACACAACTGAGCAACTAATACTACTTTCACAGACATGTCAGGCAATTCCATATATGTTAATTTCTCTAGTTCTCACCACCTCCAAAGGAGACATTAGTATCCATGATTTTTAGCTGGTACTCTGAGCTCAGAGGGCTTCCCTGATAGCTCAGTTGGTAAAGAATCCGCCTGCAGTGCAAGAGACCTCAGTTGAATTCCTGGGTTGGGAAGATCCACTGGAGAAGGGGTAGGCTACCCACTCTAGTATTCTTGGGCTTCCCTTCTGGCTCAGCTGGTAAAGAATCTGCCTGCAATGCAGGAGACCTGGGTTCAATCCCTGAGGTGGGAAGAGCCCCTGGAGAAGGGAAAGGCTACTTCTCTGGTCTGGAGAATTCCATGGACTATACAGTCCATGGGGTGACAAAGAGTCAGACACGACTGAGTGACTTTCCCTTTCCCTTTCTTTCTGAGCTCAGAGAGATTGTGGGATTTGAACTCAAGGACTAGCTTAGGCACGCATTGGCATTAAATACTGGTTACTTGATTGCCCTATCAGTGAACAGATTAGAAGAAGCTACTGCTAAAGTAACAGTCATTTGGCAGGAAGCAAAGTGTGAGACAAGTCAACATGACACCTGTCTGCTGCCCTGCCCTCTGGAGGGTGTCCTTTCCCCAGCAGGGCTCAGGGAAGGTGCATGGTGACTGTCACACTCTCGGGAATAGAATTCTGCAACGGGCTTCTCTTTTTATCAAGCTCAGGATTTTAAATGAGGCCAAGCACGTCCCGAAATTTCTAGGATTCCTCTGGGTTTGAAAACACGGAGGTGATCCAAACTCTTCATTTTCCAGATGAGAAAACTGGAGTTCCAAAAATGTAAGTGACTTTTAGGGTCACCGGGCTAGTTAGTGGCAGAGCTTGAGTTTGCCAGAAAGGACTTTCTCTCCGTCTCTCGCACACGCGCTTAGCCACACTGGTGCAGGGGTGGGGTGCTGGGTGCAGGCAGCTGCTTCCAGTGAGTCAGAATGCCCATTCTCACCTTTCTGAGTGACGCTGAGAAGCTGAAGGCTGAAGGCCTCAATGCGCTGGAGGCCCAGGGAGTCTGTGAACACTTAGCACATTTAGACGTCAGCCCTTCAGACCATCCATCTGTGCAGCTTTCCGTGGGACTGATTCCCCCCTCTCGCCCCCTGTGGTTCCATGGGATCCTGATTAGAAGCACGGCGGAGCTCCAGAAGCTCCAGCAGGGCTGGCAGGCAGGGGACCTGTTTGAGAGCAGTGACACGGTGGACGGCTGAGCTGTCAAAACAGGAAATGGATTTGCGATGGTTGTTTCGGGCTGGTTGACCGCGTGTGCGAGGGAATCAGCCCGTGGCGTGAGGGGCTCTGTTTTCAGGCTCTGAGCCACTGGGGTGGGACTGCGGTCCATCACACATGCTGGGGGCCTTCAGATGGTCCAGATGGCTGCTGCCTTTTGCCTCTTGGAGTGAACGGGTGGGCTGAATGATTCTGCCTAAGGAACAGCTCTCCTGCCTAAGACAGAGGGCCCTGGGCCAGAGCCTTGCAGTGTGTACTCAGCTTCCCCACTCACTGCTGTGGGATCTCAGGCAAGTCACTTAAACTCTCTGTGTCTCTGTTTCATCCTCTTGAAAATGGAGACAACAATAGCAGAGACAGAATGTAACTTGTGGGTAAAGAAATCACCCCTATATCTTAGCAGAACTCAAGGCCCTGTAGGGCCTCCCTGGTGGCTCAGATGGTATAGAATCTGCCTGAGAGTGATTCTCACTGCCGGAGACTCAGGTTTGATCCCTGGGTTGCGAAGATCCCCTGGAGAAGGGAATGGTTACCCACTCCAGTATTCTTGCCTGGGAAATCCCATGGACAGAGAAGCCTGGCGGGCTATAGTCCGTGGGGTAGCAAAGAGTCAAAGACTGAGCGACTAACATTTTCACCTTCAAGTCACTGCATTTAATTCACAGTTAAATAACTCATCCACTCACACTAGGGGACACAAAACTATGTAACTTAGAACTTGGAACATTGCAAACAGAAGGCAGGCAGCAGATGTTGGTCGATGGTCTCCCCATTTCTGACCTTGAGGTCAAGGAAAGAGAGCTTTGGAAGCTTCAGCTCTGTCCAGGAACATTGACCTCAAGATTTTGAACCTAAGCATCCCTACTTTTTTCCTAAAATTAACATCCATCACTAACTGGCCACCGCCTGCCATATGCCCGGCATTGTGGTGGGTACTTGGACACAGTACCTCATTTTATTGCAACAACGAATCTATAAAGTAATGACTCCCAAACTAAAAATAGCCGGTGAGGTGCATTTGGACATTCAAGGTGCACTGTGAACACTTTACATGTATTAACTCAGTTAATTAGGTTCTATGTCTTATTTCCCCCATTTTGCAGAAAAACCTGATATTTAGAAAGCTGAGATGAAAGGAAAAAAAGAAAGTTGAGACACACAAAGCAAGCTGCACATTCCCAGACACCAAAGATCTTGGAAAGGCCCAATTTCCTCTGGACAGAAGTGATTATACAAACACACTCTCACACACATCTGTGTGCAGCCGTGCACAGAAACTCCATTGCCCATGATAGGGAAGTGGTTCTGTGGGCTGATAACAGTGATCTTCTTTGTTTAAGCCCCGAATTCTGATGGGCTTTGTCATGGCTGCCCCAGGAAATTAATACCACACATTGAAATAACTTGCTTATTGTCACAGGTCCATTTGTGGCAGAGTCTGGACTTGAACCCAGAGCAGTTTACTCCAAGATCTGTTTTGGGTGAAGGCTTGCTGATTTCCACACTCTGTACATCTTTCTTACCAGTTCCTCCATTTTCCTTTTAGAATAAGAGTTGTTCTTTTGTTTACTTAATTTCTATCTACTGCTTCTATATACAGAGTTGATTAGACCTGGGGAGAAGGTGATCCTGAAAAAGAATGGTGACCGGATACATTAAATCAAATGGAAATCACATCTGTTTATCATTTTATGTGGATTAAACTTTTATTGTAGAAGCCGTAAACCTACATTGACACTATCTGCCAGTAATGAAACTTATCTCCATGATGAAAGCTTGAGCGCTGCATTGGACCAAACATGTCTGCCTTAACTCCTTTGCATGTAAACCAAGGAATTCCGGTGGACACATGAGGGGTTGATCAATGATACTTTCAGGCCTGAAGACGGCCTCCAGACCATGATGGGTCAAAATGTGGATGGTGGTTCAGGATGTAGATGATGGACAAAGACCACTCAGCTCAAATCCCACCTTCACTGATTTAACCTCAGGCACTGTGATCCATCTCTCTACGAGTCAGTTTTTCATTTTAAGCATGGGGCAAAAATAGTATCTATTTCTTATATTTTCTTTTTTTTCCCTGTGTGGATTAAGTGAGATGGGTTGCATATACAATACACGTAGAAGAGTGTCTGGCCTACTCTAAGCTCTCTACCAGTGGGACTCATTGATAGAATATAGGGCTTTTCCAGTGGTTCAAGCAGTAAAGAATCCACCTGCAATGCAGGAGACACGGGTTCAATCCCTGGGTTAGGAAGATACCCTGGAGAAGGAAATGACAACTCACTCCAGTATTCTTGCCTGGAAAATCCTAGGGACAGAGGAGACTCCAGGGGGTTGCAGAAGAGTTGGACATGACTTAATGACTGAGCAACGAAATTGATAGAATATTAATAATAGTAGTAATATTCTACTACTATATCCTATGTAACAATACTAGTATAATGATATTGTAATATTAATAACATAACCATTAATTACAATATTAATAATTAAATTAATGTTTTAAAATATAATATTAATAATGCTATTGGAATAACAGTTGGATTGTTGCTCCAGTTATTACTGGTAAGTCCTCCATCGATGTGGGTTATTGTTTTGGTGTTCTTATTAGTGGTTTTATCGATGGCTCCTGAATGTCTCAACAGGTCAAAAGGGGATGCAGGGAATATTATAAAATTTTAAAATCGCTTCTTATTACATCAAACAGTATGTATGTGTATTAGTCTCCCAGTCATGTCCATCTCTTTGCGACCCCATGGACTATAGCCCACCAGGCTCCTTTGTCCATGGAATTCTCCAGGCAAGAATACTGGCATGGGTAATACCCTCCTCCAGGGGATCTTTCCAACCCAGGGATCAAACCCAGGTCTCCTGCATTGCAGGCAGATTTTTTACCATTTGAGCCACCAGGGAAGCCCATTAAACAGATACACTTCAAATATTTGACTTTGTATCTTGCTTCCAATCACCATTTATATGGGAATATAAACATTTGCATGACTATACCACTTTCCCTGTGATCACAAGATGTGGCTCATTTCTGAACTGCCTGTGTGCCTGCTTGGTACCTCGCATGTGTGTGATAACCTCCTCAGTTCAGTTAAGTTCAATTCAGTTACTCAGTCATGTCTGACTCTTTGCAATCCCATGAACTGCAGCATGCCAGGCCTCCCTGTCCATTACCAACTCCCGGAGTTCACCCAAACCCATGTCCATTGAGTTGGTGATGCCATCCAACCATCTCATCCTCTGTCATCCCCTTCTCCTCCTGCCCACAATCTTTCCCAGCATCAGGGTCTTTTCAAATGAGTCAGCTCTTCGCATCAGGTGGCCAAAGTATTGGAGTTTCAGCTTCAACATCAGTCCTTCCAATGAACTCCCAGGACTGATCTCCTTTAGGATGGACTGGTTGGATCTCCTTGCAGTCCAAGGGACTCTCAAGAGTCTTCTCCAACACCACAGTTCAAAAGCATCAATTCTCCAGCACTCAGCTTTATAGTCCAACTCTCACATCCATACACGACTACTAGAAAAACCATAACCTTGATTAGATGGATCTTTGTTGGCAAAGTAATGTCTCTGCTTTTTAATAAGCTGTCTAGGTTGGTCATAACTTTCCTTCCAAGGAGCAAGCGTCTTTTAATTTCATGGCTGCAATCACCATCTGCAGTGATTCTGGAGCCCAGAAAAATAAAGTCAGCCACTGTTTCCACTGTTTCCCCATCTATTTGCCATGAAGTGATGGGACCAGATGCCATGATCTTAGTTTTCTGGATGTTGGGCTTTAAGCCAACTTTTTCACTCTTCTCTTTCACTTTCATCAAGAGGCTTTTTAGCTCCTCTTCACTTTCTGCCATAAGCGTGGTGTCATCTGCATATCTGAGGTTATTGATAGTTCTCCTGGCAATCTTGATTCCAGCTTGTGCTTCTTTCAGCCCAGCGTTTCTCATGAAACACTGCATAAAAGCGTTTCTCATGTACTCTGCATAAAAGTTAAATAAGCAAGGTGACAATATAGAGCCTTGATGTACTCCTTTTCCTATTTGGAACCAGTCTGTTGTTCCATGTCCAGTTCTAACTGTTGCTTCCTGACCTGCATACAGGTTTCTCAAGAGGCAGGTCAGGTGGTCTGGTATTCCCACCTCTTTCAGAATTTTCCACAGTTTATTGTGATCCACACAGTCAAAGGCTTTGGCATAGTCAATAAAGCATAAATAGATGTTTTTGTGGAACTCTCTTGCTTTTCCCATGATCCAGTGGATGTTGGCAATTTGATCTCTGGTTCCTCTGCCTTTTCTAAAACCAGCTTGAACATCTGGAAGTTCATGATTCACGACTTCACGGCAATTCTGTGAGTCAGGCAGTCAGGAGGTTCATGTCACAGAGCAAGAAAAGCCTCCGAGACTCACCTAATGCCCAGTCTTGGTGCCAGGCAGAGCCCAGGGTCTGACTCAGATTGCTCTGGCTCCAAAGCCCTCCATAGGTGTTATCACTGTAGGACCAGTCCCAGGAGGAGATGAGAAATCATCTCCTTTCAACCTCTGTGATTCTTTCTGGAGCACTGAGGAAGCAGTAATTCCTCAGAAACCCAATGTCTGGATTGAATTAATGACAAAAAAAAGCAAGGGGTCCCACTGTGGCTTGGAATGTTGAAAGTTCAGCATCTTCATGCTTTTAATTACTTAAACCAAGTGAAGTTGTGGTAGAGTCTGCATTCAGATTGAGCAATGTGATTCTGCATCTCTGCTGCAGGTGGGTGACCTGGATGGACCTCACCATGGAAGGCTGGAGAGGGGACTTGGTTGGGGGTAAAAGTTACAGCGTTGCCTCCATCAAGCCCTCATCGTGAAGGAGAACAAGACACCCGTGTCTTTCTGTTACCCCAGGAGGTTTTCTGTGGTTGTCATTTGTTCCTGGGACTAACGGCTCTGTTCTTCCAGGAATAGCTTGGAGGTGTGACCACCTCCAGAAGATGGGAGGACAGAAATACTTTGGATCCCTCAAGGTCACCTGCTAGGGAGTCGGGGGTGAGATATAATGCCCATCAGCGCCTCAGAGCAACCAGAAACAAATGCATGTCTCAGGGGAACAATGAGAGACGCTAAATATGTGCCAGCTGTAAAACCACCATGGAAGCCATGCAGGGCTTATAAAGAATGAGAATTGCTAGTAATGGGAAATGATGGCATGGCCTAAGAGTTATAGAGGAAGATATAAAAAGTAAATGTAAGGGATTTAATAACAATGGTAAAGTAACAGCAATTAGGGAGACCAGCTTGTCTTGGGTCCCCTTGAACAGTGTTCGTCTTTTGTTTTTGATTTTTCTTCCAAAAGGCCAGTGTTCCAGAAAGCCCCTCAGTGGTGGTCACCCCAGTCATGAGCATCTCAGGCAACATTTGTGGTTTTGTTTAGTGGCTAAGTCCTGTTGAACTCTTTGCCAGGCTCCTCTGTCTATGGATTTCCCAGGCAAGAATACCGGAGTGGGTTGTCATTTCCCTCTCCATCTCAAATAACATAAAATTCATTCAAATGAATTAAAAAGGATCCCGTTGCAACACTTTATGGACAATGGCTGAAACACGTGTTCCAACTTATTTTGGGGAGGGACTCTTTGCTGTCCTTGGTTGGTGGCACCGCTGTGACACCTGGAAAGCCTCAGTTGATTTCAGCCTTGGTCGTCCATCAGAGCCAGCTGCCTCGGGGACCCATCCCCTGAGACCTCAGGACTCCCCAGGAACCCTGGCCTCCCCATCACAGCCCTTGCCATCTGCAAAGTGACTTGTCACCTACTGTTTCCTTTCAGTCTCTTGGAAGCCTAGGGGAGTGGAGGTGGTTGTTTGTTGTTCACTCCCTAAGTCACGTCCGACTTTTTGTGACTCCATGGACTGCAGCACTCCAGGCTTCTCTGTTCTTCACCATCTCCTGGAGCTTACTCAAATTCATGTCCATTGAGTCGGTGATGCCAGCCAACCATCTCATCCTCTGCTGTCCCCTTCTCCTCCTGCCCTCTATCTTTCCCAGCATCAGGGTCTTTTCAAATGAGTCAGCTCTTCACATCAGGTGGCCAAAGTATTGGAGCTTCAGCTTCAGCATCAGTCCTTCCAATAAATATGCAAGATTGACTTCTTTTAGGATTGACTAGTTTGATATCCTTGCTGTCCAAAGGATTCTCAAGAGTCTTCTCCAGGACCACAATTCGAAGGCATCAATTCTTTGGCTCTCAGTCTTCTATATGATCCTGATCTCACATCCATATGTGACTACTGGAAACACTACAGCTTTGACTATACGGCAAAGCGATTTCTCTGCTTTTTAATATGCCATCCAGGTTTGTCTTAGCTTTTCTTCCAAGGAGCAAATGTCTTAATTTCATGACTGCAGTCTCAGTCTGTAGTGATTTTAGAGCCCAAGAAGATAAAATCTGCCAATGTTTCCACTTTTTTGCAATCTGTTTCGCATGAAGTGATGAGACCAGATGCCATGATCTTAGTTGTTTGAATGTTAAGTTTTAAGCCAGTTTTTTCACTCTCCTCTTTCACCCTCAACAGAAGAATCTTAAGTTTTGGCCATAAGGGTGGTGTCATCTGCATATCTGAGGTTGTTGATATTTCTTCAGAAAATCTTGATTCCAGATTGTGCTTCATCCAGCCCAGAATTTCATATGATATACTCTGCATAGAAGTTAAACAAGCAAGGTGACAATATACAGCCTTGACTTACTCCTTTCCCAATTTGGAACCAGTCCTTTGTTCCACATCTGGTTCTGTTGCTTCTTCTTCTTTTTTTTTTTTTAGAAAGCACAATAACACTTTATTTTGCTCTTGTGAGTTATATAGTGCCTAATGTACACATTTATTTGCTTAATTTCAAAAGGGGAGGAGAATAATTACTTGTTGTTTTTTTTTTTTTTCTGTTGCTTCTTGATCTGCATGCAGATTTCTCAGGAGGCAGGTAAGGTGGTCTGGTATTCTCACCTCTTTAAGAATTTTCCGCAATTCGTTGTGATCCACACAGTCAAAGTCTTTGGCATAGTCAATAAAACAGGAGTAGATGTTTCTCTGAAATTCCCTTGATTTTTCTATGATCCAGCGGATGTTGGCAATTTGATCTCTGTTTCCTGTCTTTTCTAAATCCAGCTTGTACATCTGGAAGTCCACATACTGGTCCACATATTGTTGAAGACTAGCTTTGAGAATTTTGAGATTTACTTTGCTAGAATGCAAAATGAATGTAATTGTGTGGTAGTTTGAACATTCTTTGGCATTGTCTTTCTTTGGGATTGTAATGAAAACTGGCTTTTCATCCTATGGCCACTGCTGTGCTATCCAAATTTGCTGGCATATTGAGTACAGCACTCTAATAGCATCATCTTTTAAGATTTAAAATACCTCAGTTGGAATTCCATCATCTAATAGCTTTATTCATAGTAATACTTCCTAAGGCCCACTTGACTTCATAGTCCAGAGTGTCTGGCTCTAGGTAAGTGACCACATCATCATGGTTATGTGGGTCATGAAGATCTTTCTTTGCATAGTTGTTCTGTGTATTCTTGCCACCTCTTCTTAATCTCTTCTACTTCTATTAGATCCTTGCCATTTCTGTCTTTAATTGAGTGCATCTTTGCATGAAATGTTCCCTTGGTATCTCCAATTTTCTGAATGAGATCGCTAGTCTTTCTCATTCTATTGTTTTCCTCTATTTCTTTGCATTGTCGACTTAATTTAGGCTTTCTTAAGTCTCCTTGCTATTCTCTGAAACTCTGCATTCAGTTGGATATAGCTTTCCCTTTCTCTTTTGCTTTTCATTTCTCTTTTCTCAACTATTTGTAAGCCCTCCTCAGACAACCATTTTGCCTTTTTGCATTTCTTTTTCTTTGGGATGGTTTTGGTCACTGCCTCCTGTAAAATGTTACTAGCCTCCATCCATAGATCTTCAGGCACTCTGTCTACTAGATTAATTCCTTCAATCTATTCAATACCTCTACTGTATAATCATAAGGGATTTGATTTAGGTCATCCCTGAATGGTCTAGTGGTTTTCCCTACTTTCTTCAATTTAAGCCTGAATTTTGCAATAAGAAGCTCATGATCTGAGCCATAGTCAGCTCCAGGTCTTGTTTTTGCTGACTGTATAGAGCTTCTTCATCTTTAGCTGCAAGGAATATAATCAGTCTGATTTTGGTATTGACCATCTGGGGATGTCCATGTGTAGGGTCATTTCTTATGTTGTTGGAAGAGGGTATTTGCTGTGACCAGTGTGTTGTTTTCGCAAAACTCTTAGTCTCTGCCATGCTTCATTTTGCACTCCACGGCCAAACTTGACTGTGCGTCCTATCTATTGACTTTCTACATATGCATTCCAATCCCCTATGTTGAAAAGGACGCCTTTTCACGGTGTTAGTTCCAGAAACTCTTGTAGGTCTTCACAGAAGCATTCAACTTCAGCTTCTTTGATTTTAGTGGCCAGGGCATAGACTTGGATTACTGTGATGTTGAATGATTTGCCTTGGAAACTAACCAAGATCATTCTGTCATTTTTGAGATTGCACTCAAGTGCTGAATTTCAAATTTTTTTGTTGACTCTGAGGGCTACTACATTTCTTCTAAAGGATTCTTGCCCACAATAGTAGATGTAATGGTCATCTGAATTAAATTTGACCATTCCCATCCATTTAGTTCACTGATTCCTGAAATGTCAGTGTTCACTCTTGCCATCTCCAGCTTGACCACAGCCAGTTTGCCTTGATTCATGAAACTATATCCCAGGTAGATATGATTAATCTACTTTTCAGTTTAGCAAATTGAGATTCAGAGAGATGAAGCCACTTGCCCCAGGTCACATAGCTGTTGGGTGATCCAGTCAGGGCTGATGGCCAGGTCTGTCCGAGCCTAAAGTCTGTGGTCTTTCACAACTACTGTATGATATTTCTAAATATATGAATGATATCAGAATGATGTCACTTATACGTGGGATCTAAAAAATACAACAGATGAGTGAATATAACAAAAAAGAAGCAGACTTGGAGAACACTAGAGAACAAACTAGTGGTTACCAGTGGTGGGGTAGCGGGAGAGAGGGACAACATATGGGTGGGGGAGGGGGAGATACAAACTATCGGGGGTAAGATAGGCCCAAGAATATATTGTACAGCACAGGTAATATAGCCAGTACTTTGTAATAACTGCAAATGAGTGTAATCTTTGCATTTTACATAAAGGTTTTGGGGATTTCCCTGGCAGTCCAGTGGTTAAGACTTCACTTTAACTCAGTGTTTGCAGGTTTGATCCCTGGTCAGGGAGCTAAGATGTCACGTGTCTCGAGGCCAAAAACCCCAAATATAAAATAGAAACAATTTTGTAACAAATTCAAAGAATTTAGAAATGATCCACATCAAAAAACAATCTTTAAAAATAAATAAAATTTATATAAATTGTTAATTTAAAAACATAATCAATTAAAAAAACATGAAGTCTGTGATCCTCTCACTGTAATATCGATCATTTGTCTGAGTTATTCTCTCACATGAAAAGCCAAGATCTCCGCATCTCATAAGCCAAAGCCAAGACTCCACTTCAGGGAATCTCCAGAACACCAGGCTGAGCTGAACTCCCATACACCCGTGCCAGGCCATGGGGACAATGGCATGGCTCCGGGAACCTCGTCCTCCTGGGCAGTCGTGAATGCTTCGTGACACTGGCCAGCATGCAGGTGTGTGGGATTGGGTGCATAAGAGGACGAGTGACTTTCACAGTGAAGTAGGGCACCGTTAAAGAGAACTAATGCATACTAGAATACTGTCTCCAGTAAGGGCAAATTGGCTAAGGGTGTAGGTTTTAGGTGCTCCCATCACACCCTTAAAGGAGAAGATATGTTCATGAGTTTAATCAGCTCAATATGCTAATGAGCTGGACTGTGGTTATCACTATGTCTGCCTACAGCAGATCACCATGTCACACAGCTTAAATAAATATAAGTTTTACTTAAAATTTTAACATAGGTGCTCTGTAATGACCTAAAGGGGTGGGAGGAGGGGATATATGCATACTTATGGCCGATCCATGTTGATGTATGGCAGAAACCAACACATTGTAAAGCAAAATATCCTCCAACTAAAAATAAAACTAACAAATAATTTTAAACTAAATTTGCCTCCGTCTTTTACTCACTATGACCCTTGACTTCCTCACCTGTAAAATGGAATTATGGGTGCCTTGTAAGGTGAGCAGGAATGGGGTAAAACATTTATAGAATGTGGTACCCACAAGGAACTGGGAGGTACAGTTCAGAGAGCCAGATGTGGTTCTATGCAGTTTGATGGATGAAGTATTTTAATCCTGAGCACTTCTGCAGGGGAGGAGTAGGCTGGGCCATAGATCAGATATAGCTCAGCACACAGGGGGCTGGGGTGAACTCGGGCAAGAACAGGGGCTGAGCGAGGTTGCCAGAAAAAAAATTTTAATGTGAGTACGTCCATGCAATACTTGGCCCATAGAGTACCTAATTTGATTTTGTTGCTTATCTGAAACTCACATGTAATTGATTGTTTCGTATTTAACAGATTCTCTGACTAAATCTGGTGCCCATAGGTCTGGGCCACTGCCTCCAACAAAACCAGTGTGGGTGACTTACCTGAAACACTTCTCAGGCAATAGTGGGCGGAGTGTGGGTTGGAAGCTTACACGGACCTAGTCAGGACAGCCCTGTAAAGGTAACTGCACATGCAGCAGGCTCCAGGGTCCCCTGTGGGTCTCCTGTGAGCTCGGTTCCTTCGCATCTGTCCCAAAGGGATCACCAGCGAAAGAGACAGGAATTCAGCTGCAGTTACTGTTTCTTCTGCTTTCTGATGCCAGTCAAGTGATCTGTCTAGCCTCCATGTTTTTCTGCTAGGCTTTGCCTATACCCTGCAATTATTTTGAGTATGAATAAGGGGAGGAAATCTTCTCTTTCATTATCTTAGAAGAAATGTTTTAGGGTAGTGGTTCTGAAAATGTGGTCCTAGGACCACCAGCAGCAGCAGCATCACCAAGGAACTTATTAGAAATGCAAATGAATCGGAAACCCCAAGGCGGGGCAGAAAAAAACCCCAAAAAACTGTTTCCACAAGCCTCCAGGGCATGTTGATGCCTACTCAAGTTTGAGAACCCCTGGTTCAGGGCATCCGCATTGAATTAGGAAGCAGAAGAGCTTAGATCCCAGCTCCCTCCCTCCCTGACTGGGTGACCATGTGCTCTCTTAGACTATTTCCTTCTGTTGAGGGCAATGGTGGAAATGAGGACCCCAGAGCCCCGTCCAGCTCTGCTGTGTGTTCTGTCTGCTGCCGTTGATGAAGGCAGAATGCTGGGGGTCCCTGGGCACCGTGCCACTGGGGTGGGAGCAGTCTTCTAGGTCTCTGCTCCCTGCCACCCAGCCTGCGGGTCCCCAGCCAAGAACAAAATGACACGCGCTGCCACTTGGCCTGGCAAGGGAGGTGGCCCAGTGCCAGCCCCTGCTAATTGCTAATTTGCACTGAATCAGCAGACAAAGCTCCTCATGTGAATGCCTTGGTTATTTGGTTCTCCCCCAGCCTCTTTTAGCCACCACCCAGGGGGCTGCCTTCCCCTCCACCCTACTCTGGGGCCATTCACCCCAGGATTCCAAAAGGCCACATGGCCAGAGGCGCACACCCAGCTCCCCGAAAAGCCAAAGTCTCTTGGCAGCTAACTGGAAAGGGGAGGCTTTGCTGTTGCTCTGTTGTTTTTCTCTCCCTTGTTCCTGCCTCACCACGAAGAAAAGAATACAGTGAATTCTCTCTCAGGGGCACAGAGCTTCGGAGAGAAAGCAAGAACTTTGACTCGTAACCTTGAGATCCTGCCAAGTCTCTCAGTTCAGCTAGGCTCGCTTCCTTGCCTGTAATTCGGGCAGCCTTCGGCTCCTGCCCAATACTTGAGACCCAGACAGGATTGCCTAGAATCCCACCCACTGCCTAAGGCCACACCAAGCCTCCCCAGGGAGCCTGTTAACCTCCGGTTTTACGTTCTCAGGGCCCAGCCCCTGCCTCCTCATCCTCTCTTATTCCCCCATGACTCCCTGATGCCCCACAGCTCAGCTCCGCCACCAAGTACCGCACGCAGAGAGAAACCCACAGGTTCCAGACGGTCCACAGTTTTGTGGCACTGACAGAGAACTGGCGGAGGGTGGAGAGGGTGATGGGGTGAAGTTAAGTGTCGCCTTCCGCCTTCTGGCTACCCACCCCTGCCCCCCGCTACATCACATGCTTCCCCGGGTCTCAGAAGCTGTGGGGCTCTCAGGACCTCCCTCACCCCGAGCTGACCCATCACACCAGCCTCCCAGCCAGGAGCTTAGTTCCAAGAGCAGAAACTCTTTTTCACCCTGTTATAACTCATCAGTGACAATGGCCTAAGTCCCTGCCTTCTGGGAGCTTAGTAGGAAGAAAAGGGGAGAAAGCAACAAACAGCTGACTACAGACTGGGTCACGTGGTGAGGAGCCAATATACGTGGATTTGGAGTGATTCCCTCAATTCGTTCCCCCTGCCACAGGGACAGGACTTCCCAGGTGGCTCAGTGGTAAAGAATCTGCCAGTGCAGGAGACACAGGAGATGCGGCTTTGATCCCTGGGTTGGGAAGATCCCCCTGGAGTAGGAAGTAGCAACCTACACCAAGAAATTTATTCTTGCTTGGGAAATTCTTATGGATGGCAGAGTCTGGCAGGATATACTGTCCCTGGGGTGACAAACAGTCAGACACTACTGAGTGACTGAGCAACAGGATCCACAGGTGTAGAATATAAGCTCCATAATATGAAATTTTTTGCAAGCAGCTTTACTGAGTATAACTGACACAATATAAACTGCACATAGAGTGCACAATCTGAGAAGTTCAGACAAATGGACACAGGCATGAAAGCACCATTGTGATCCAGCGAGTGAATAGGTCCATCACCCCCAGGTTCCCTCGTGATCTTTGGCAACTCTTCTGCTCCATTCATCTGTCCCCATCCCCACTGATGGTGGGCAACCCCTGATTTATTCTGTTACTACAGATTACTTTGCATTTCTTAGAGTTTTATAGAAATGAAATCCTACAGCAGGTATTCCTATCTGTCTGACTTCTTCCACTCACCAAAATAATTTTGGGATTCATCACACTTGTTGTTTTAATCAAGAGTTCATTCCTTTTTATTGCAGAGTATATCCCATTGCTTGGGAAATTCAGTGGTGCTTTCACCTGCTGATGGACATTTGAATGGTTGCAATTTTTTGACTATTGCCAAAGCCTCTGACTGTATGGATCACAATAAACTGTGGAAAATTCTGAAAGAGATGGGAATACCAGACCACCTGACCTGCCTCTTGAGAAACCTGTATGCAGGTCAGGAAGCAACAGTTAGAACTGGACATGGAACAACAGACTGGTTCCAAATAGGAAAAGGGTACGTCAAGGCTGTATACTCTCACCCTGCTTATTTAACTTATATGCAGAGTACATCATGAGAAACGCTGGGCTGGAGGACGCACAAGCTGGAATCAAGATTGCCGGGAGAAATATCAATAACCTCAGATATGCAGATGACACCATGCTTATGGCAGAAAGTGAAGAAGAACTAAAGAGCCTCTTGATGAAAGTGAAAGAAGAGGGTGAAAGAGTTGGCTTAAAGCTCAACTTTCAGAAAACTAAGATCATGGCATCTGGTCCCATCACTTCATGGCAAATAGATGGGGAAACAGTGGATACAGTGTCAGACTTTATTTTTCTTGGCTCAAAAATCACTGCAGATGGTGATTGCAGCCATGAAATTAAAAGACACTTGTTATTTGGAAGGAAAGTTATGACCAACCTAGACAGCATATTAAAAAGCAGAGACATTACTTTGCCAACAAAGGTCCGTCTAGTCAAGGTTATGGTTTTTCCAGTGGTCATGTATGGATGTGAGAGTTGGACTATAAAGAAAGCTGAGCACTGAAGAATTGATGCTTTAGAACTGTGGTGTTGGAGAAGACTCTTGAGAGTCCCTTGGACTACAAGGAGATCCAACCAGTCCATCTTAAAGGAGATTAGTCCTGGGTATTCATTGGAGGGACTGATGTTGAAGCTGAAACTCCAATACTTTGGCCACCTGATGTGAAGAGCTGACTCATTTGAAAAGACCCTGATGCTGGGAAAGATTGAAAGCATGAGGAGAAGGGGACGACAGAGGATGAGATGGTTGGATGGCATCACCAACTCGATGGACATGAGTTTGGGGGAACTCCAGGAGTTGGTGACGGACAGGGAGGCCTGGCGTGCTGCGATTCATGGGGTCGCAAAGAGTCGGACATGACTGAGTGATCAAACTGAACGGAGACATTTATGTATCTCTTGGCAAGATGTATGCTTTTACTTATGCTTGGTAAATACCTAAAAGTAGGGCGACTGGTTCATATGGCAGATTTATGTTTAGCTTTAGACAACCCTGCTAAATGGACTTCCAAAATAATCGCACCATCTTGCATCCTCACTGGTAATGTATGAGTGTTCTAGGTGCTAGCCAAAAGTTGGTATTACCAATCTTTAAAATTTCAGATGCTTTGATGTGTCATGGTATGGTTACTGAAATTGGAGTCCAGCTGCTCACCGTGTAAAGCCAACACTTGAGAGGCGAGGTTGGTGGAAAAGGAAGTTTGCTTTATTTGGGAGGCCAGCAACCAGAGGAGGGCAAACTCGTGTCCAAAAGCAATATGTGGACAAGCGCTTTTAAAGGGGAGTTTCAAGGGTGTCTAGGTAGAGGGAGGAGGCTACATGCAGAAACAGCACAGTCAGCTCTGACAGTCATCTGGAAATTGGTCACGCTGTGATCTGATCAGTGTCATCTTGATTGTTTTGAGTACAGTTAATCTTCAGTCCCAGGGCTGGTTGTTTTCCCATTTCTGTGAGGCCAGTTCTCAGAATTGTTGCAGCTTGATATTACGGCAAGTCTGGTCATCAAGTTAACTTCTTCCACCTGGTGGGAGTTCCAGTCTCTATCAGACAGCTCAAAGGATATGGCTCGGAATATTATGTACAGCCCTTAAGGAGGAACTGGAAGTCCTTGACTTTGTTTAGTGACTAATGTATTATTATTTGGTTTTAATTTTCCTTTGCTTCTGCATTTTCTCACTTCTCTGATTAAACTTACTCGTTCACTAAAGTTTTTCTACAGACAAAAGGCAGGCAGAGGACACGGGGGTGGCCTTTTCAGTATCTGAATGTGATTTAATTTGCATGAAAGTATTGAACACCCTTTCATGTATTTTTTTGCCTTCCAGATATCTTCCTGAATGAAGTGTATGTTCAATATTTTGCCCATTTAAAAAACTAAGTGTTTTGTTTTCTTGTCATTGAGTCTTAAGAGTTCTTTATATGTTTCGGGTGAAAGTCCTGTATTAGACACATTCTTTGCAAAGATATTTTTTCCTGTCTGTGGTTTGCCTTTTTATTCCCAGCATGCCATTTGAGAAGCATAAGCTTTAAATTTTGACAAACTCCAGTGTAGCCTTTTTTTCCCTCTTATGGACTGTGCTTTCTGTGTCACACCTAAGACATAACCTAACAAAAAGGTCTCAGAAATGTTCTTCATTGTTTTCTTTTAGATGCTTACGGCTTTAGGTATTAATTCAGGCCTATGCTTTATTTTGGTTAATTATTGTATGTGGTACAATGTAGAGATCAAAGTTCATTTTGTTGCATAAGGAAATCCAATTGTTCTAGCAGTCATGTTAGAAAGACCGTCTTTGTCTCACTTAAATCACTTTGTGCCTTTGTTGAAAATCAGCTGACCAATATATGTATGCCTCTGTATGTGAAGTGAAAGCTACTCAGTCGTGTCTGACTCTTTGTGACCCCATGGACTGTGTAGTCCATGGAATTCTCTAGGCCAGAATACTGGTGTGGGTAGCGTTTCCCTTCTCCAGGGGATGTCAGGATTAGTGTAGACATATAATGTCTTGATGGAGAAGGAAATGGCAATCCATTCCCGTACTATTGCCTGAAAATCCCATGGACAGAGGAGCCTGGTAGGCTACATGTAGTCCATGGATTCACAAAGAGTCGGACACGACTGAGCGACTTCACTTCACTTCACTATAATAGCTTGAAGTCAGGTAGTGTAAGTCCTCCAACTTTGTGCTAAGTCACTTCAGTCGTGTTCGACTCTTTGTGACCTCAAGGACTATAGCCCACCAGGCTCCCCTACCCATGGGATTCCCCAGGCAAGAACACTGGAGTGGGCCACCATCTTCTTCTCTTGGTGCCTTCTCCAACTTTGTTCTTTTTCAAATTTACTTTGCCTATTGTAGGCCTTTTGAATATGAATTTTAGAACTGGTTGGTCAGTTTCTACAGAAGAACTTGCTGGGAATAAATTTGGAAAGAGTTGAACCTATATATCAGTTTGGGGAGAACTGACATTAAATAGTCTTCTGATCCATGAACACAGTCTATTGATCTACGAACACAGCTTATCTATTTATTTAGACTTTCTTTAATTTCTCTCAGCAGTGTTTGTAGTTTTCAATATATATTCTTGCACACTTTTGACAGACCATCCTGAATTATTATTTATATTTTTGATGCTCTTCAAAAAGGCATTCTAATTTAAATTTCTGATTTGTAATCGCTGATTATTTAGAGACAAAATGGAGTTTTGTATGTTGATCTTATATCCTGCAAATTTGATAAGCTCATTTATTAGGTCAGCTTTAAAATTGTTTTCTAAATTTTTTAGATTCCATGAGATTTTCTGCAGAAAGGATCATATAATCTGTGAATCAAGACAGTTTACTCCTTCCTTTCCCATCTGGGTATCTTTCATTTTTTCTTTTTTCTTTTTCTTTTTTTTTTTTTTTTTTGCTGTGATCAACATTTGATATTTTTATTTATTTAACTTTTTATTTTTTAACTGGAGTATAGACAATTAACAATGTGATAGTTTCAGGTGAATACCAAAGGGACTCAGCCATACATATTCATGGATCCATTCTTCCCCAAACTCCCCTCCCATCCAGGCTGCCATATACCAATAAGCAGAGTTTATCTAGATACCTTGTATTTCCTTTACTTGCCTTATTGTACTGGTTACAATAAGATGTTGTCTAGTAAGGATGAAACCAAACATCTTTGTCTTGTTCTGGATCTCAGGAGAAAAGCATTGGGCCTTTCCTTATTAATTAAGACATTAGTTGCAGGCTTTTCTTTTATAAAGTTGAGAAAGTTCTATTTTGAGTTTAAGATTTTTAAAAATCAGAAGTGGATGTTGAATTTTATAAAGCGTGTTTTCTGTATTGTTTTATAATGTCATGTGGCTTTTAAAAAGCCTGTTAATGTGAATTAAATTAAATGTTAAACTAACCTTGTATTCCTGAAATACCCTACCCATCATGACGTTTATCATTTTTATAAATTTCTGGAGCCTAAAACTTGAGAAGCTTCTTTGCAACTATGTTTGTGAGGAATATTAGTCTTTGGTTTTCTTTTCTTGCAATGTCTTTGTCTAGTTTTGGTATCAAGGTAATGCTGGCTGTAGAGAATGAACAATATTGGCAATAATGGCAACATTGCCTCCTGTTCAGTTTTCTGAAAGCTTGTATAAAATTAGTATTGTTTATTTCCTACATGCTTGGTAGAATTCACCAGTGAAGGTCCCTGGGCATGGAATTTCTTTGTAGAAAGACTTTAAGCTACAAATTCAAGTTCTCTAAAAGACATGGAACTATTTAGGTTATCTATTCTTGAGAGAGTTTTGGCTGTCTATTTCTTCCAAGGGATTTGTTCATGTTATCTAAGTTATTGAATTCATTGGCATAAAGTTGTTAATAATATCCTCATTACATTTTTAATATCTGTAGTATCTGTAGTGATGTCACCTCTCTCATGTCGGTATTTTATATATTTATCTTTTATTGTCCTGATCAGTCTGATTAAAAATTTATCTGTCTATCTATTTATTTTTTTGACTATGCTGGGTCTTCGTTGCTTCCCAGGCTTCTCTCTAGCTGTGGACAGTGGGGGCTGCTCTCTAGCTGTGGTGCACAGGCTTCTGTAGTTGTGACTGCCAGCTCTCGAGCACAGGCTCAAGGGTTGTGGTGCATGGGCTTAATTGCTCCATTGCATGTGGAATCTTCCCAAATCAGGGATCAAACTCATGTCTCCTGCATTAGCAGGTGGATTCCTTAAAACTGAGCAACCAGGTAAGCCCAAGTATATCAGTTTTAGCATGAACTTCTCAGAGAATCAGCTTTAGGTTCCATTTTTTTCTTTTTTTGTGTTTTGCCTTTTCCTCTTTTTATTTTACTCATGTTACTCCAATCCTTATATCTTTTTTTTTCATTGATTTCAGTTGTTCTTTTCTCCCCTAGCCTCTTAAGGTGGAAGCACATTGATTTGAGACCTTACTCTTTTTAAATATAAGCATTTTGTACTAAGCATATCCCTCTAAGTACTACTTAAGTTGCATCTCAAAACTTTTGATTTGTTATTTTCATTTTCATTCAATTAAAAATATTGTTTTAAAATTTTTATTTCTTCTTTTACCCATTGGTTTCTTAGCAGTGCATTAATTAGTTTCCAAGTACTTGAGGGTTTTCCAGATATTAATTCTCTTATGAGAGAACATACCGTGTGTGATGTGAATGCTCTTAAGCTTGCTGAAATTTAATTCTTATGAAGTATATGGACTATCTTTGAAGATGTTTTCTATGCACTTGAAAGTAATGTGTATTCTGCTGTTGTCCAGCAGAGTGTTCTCAAAAAATCTGTTAGGTCAGCAGATTAATAGTGTTGTTCAAATAATTGATATTGGTACTAATTTTCTGTTTACTTTTTCTATTAATATTGAGGGGTATGGGAATCTCCACTATAATTGTGGACTTCTCTATTTGTGCTTTCAGTTCTGTTAGTTTTTGCTTAATGTGTTTTGGAACTCTGTTATTAGCAGAGCATACATGTTTAAAATCAATGTCCTCTTTGTGAATTTATCTTCATAAAATTGCTCTCTGTCTCTGATAATATTCTTTGATCGGAAATCTTTTGGTTAGTGGTAGCATAGGTATCTTTTCTCGTCTTTTACTTTTAACTCTATTTGCATTTGTGTTACTAAGTTCTTCTTTTGGAGGAGAAGTTATTTTTGTTTTGGTGGCAGCATATTGTTAAATGTTTTCTGTTTGGTAAGCTTTGTCTTTTAATTGGTGTATTTAACATTTAATTTGTTTGTTAATATTATTGGTCTTAATTTACTATTTATTTTCAATTTATCTCATTTGTTCATAATTAAATGGATTAAATAACTACTTGTACTGATTTATTAGGTAGGACCAGAGTATCCTTTAGTCTAAAGCAAGTTTCTACCCACTACTGAAGCAAAAGTTTTCTGAATTCTCCACTTGATTGTCCATGAATTATAGGGTTCCCCTTTCTGGCTGGTGTGAAAAGGAACTTTTGCTGAACTTGTGTGAGTTCCAGGAATTCTTTTCTCCCCTGTAATCATTTCTGGTAATTCTTTCCCTGTCCTCAGATAGCTTTCCTACATGCAGATGCAGATCAATATTTAAGAAAAATGATAGAAATTGGACTTTTAGCTGAAATTTCTAATCAAAAAAGTAATGCTCTGATCTGATTTCTTTCTGTGGCTTAGAGTAGAATGTGAAAAGAAAGAGGTAAATTAAGGGAAGAATATTAAACTAAAAGGAAACAGGACTTCATAGTCCAGAAAATTCTCAGCCTATCCAGATTGTTCAGTTCAGTTCAGTCGCTCAGTTGTGTCCAACTCTTTGTGACCCCATGAATTGCAGCACGCCAGGCCTCCCTGTCCATCACGAACTCCCGGAGTTCACTCAAACTCACGTCCATCGAGTCTGTGATGCCATCCAGCTATCTCATCCTCTGTCGTCCCCTTTCCCTCCAGATTGTAGAAGACACTAAAATTGAGATATTCACTGTCAAGAAAGTATGCTTTAACAACCTTTTGCTAATACCTCAGAAAGATGACAAGGTCAGAACATTCAGTTACACAAAAGGCTCTTTGAAGATATTAAAGATGTGACTCTCAGACCTCAGCCATTTCAAAGAAGCCAAAAATAGGTATGAGATTATCTAACAAGAATCTGTGGAGAATCTTTTTGTCTCATGGGATGACTCCCTAAGACATACATGGGAGACCTATGAGGTTTTTGAGAATTTTATATCAGTAGAAACACTTAAGGTGTTTCCAGTTTTGGCTAGTAAGAATAAAGTTGTTATAAATATTTATGAACATATATTTTTATCCTTATTATTTTATCTTAAACTTAGGGCATTGACTGGGGGAAAGTGGGGTCTCAAAAATTAGGTTGTGGATGTATGGGTAGATTCCAGTGATGACCTTGAACCCTTAAACTTTGCCAAGTCTCTTTTACCAGTAGATGAATCCTTCCTCTCCTATCTCAGGAGGTTAACCTCCTACTGCCTGAAACTCCAATGAGATTTCCTGAAGTAGCTGCCAATCAGGGACTGCTGATCCTTCTCAAGACCTCTTCCAACTGCCCCTCATTTTTTCTAAGTTAATAAACACACTCAAATCCTGGCATTACCCAGTGGGCAAGATGTAAAGCATTCCCAGGAGTGGATACTATACACAACAAACAAATTGTAGGATTCTGTCAATTTATTTAAAAAAATCAACACCCACCAAATTTTTTTCATACTAAGGATTCTGTAAATTTGGTATTAAGAGAATTTAGTGTTTTAGAGGGATAGTCTTTTAGTTCCACTCACATGTACAGTTGAATAATTGATTTATACTTGTGATTTTAGTGGAAATCTTATAAGACACATGTGTATATGCATATAAAATTATTGAATCATTGCTTTTATAAGTTTATTTTATTTGACTTGTAAGAATTATTTCAGTATTGGGAGAGCTTGCCAGACCATCGAAACACTTAAAAGCAAATCAAGTATAAACAATTCATAAATGTAATTCAAATTTTTTAAGATGTTTAATTATTTCATTTCATTAATAGGATCAAGTATTTATTTTGGACCTCTTGTGGGTGATTGTTTAATTTTGCTAGGCATAAAAAAGCCTTGTAAACTCTGGTAGAAAGTGCTAGGGGCTTAATTAAGCCCTGCTTCTCTTCTTCCTTGGTGGATGTTGCAGTTAGTTGTGGCCAAATGACTGAGTTCTAATGGAATTAGAGTTCAAATGGAATTGAGCAGAAGCGAGGTGAGCCATTTGCAGTCCTGGGCTAAGAAAACCTCTCATGGCCTTCATCTTCCCACATCCGTGGCTGGAATGGCGATGACAAAGGCAACTTTGCAAGTCACCAGTTGGAGAGTCAAAGCCTTGCTCAGCCTGGGTCCCTGAATGATCTTGCAGATTATGGGGCATTCCAGTCTCCCACTCCTCACTTATCCTGCCCCAGCACTGTGGTGGCATGTTCAGTTCAGTTCAGTTGCTCAATCATGTCTGAATCTTTGTGATCTCATGAACTGCAGCATGCCAGGCCTCCCTGTCCATCACCAACTCCCAGAGTGTACCCAAACTCATGTCCATTGAGTCGGTGATGCCATCCAACCATCTCATCCTCTGTCATCCCCTTCTCCTCCTGCCCTCAATCTTTCCCAGCATCAGGGTCTTTTCAAATGAGTCAGCTCTTCCATCAGGTGGCCAAAGTGCTGGAGTTTCAGCTTCAACATCAGTCCTTCCAATGAACTCCCAGGACTGACCTCCTTTAGGGTGGACTGGTTGGATCTCCTTGTAGTCCAAGGGACTCTCAAGAGTCTTCTCCAACACCACAGTTCTAAAGCATCAGTTCTTCGGTGCTCAGCTTTCTTTATAGTCCAACTCTCACATCCATACATGACCACTGGAAAAACCATAACCTTGACTAGACGGACCTTTGTTGGCAAAGTAATTCTGCTTTTCAATATGCTGCCTAGGTTGGTCATAACTTTCCTTCCAAGGAGTAAACATCTTTTAATTTCATGGCTGCAATCACCATCTGCAGTGATTTTGGAGCCCCAAATCATAAAGTCAGCCCCTGTTTCCCCATCTATTTGCCATGAAGTGATGGGACCAGATGCCATGATCTTCATTTTCTGAATGTTGAGCTTTAAGCCAACTTTTTCACTCTCCTCTTTCACTTTCATCAAGAGGCTCTTTAGTTCTTCTTCACTTTCTGCCATAAGGGTGGTGTCATCTGCATATCTGTTACATAAGCAGAAATACACTTCTACTGTGTTAGGCCCCTCCATGTTGTGACTAATTGTTACCTAGCCTTCTCTAACTAATACACTGGCTGCCACTAAGTTGCTTTAGTTGTGTTCGACTCTGTGCGACCCCATAGACGGCAGCCAACCAGGCTCCCCCGTCCCTGGGATTCTCCAGGCAAGAACACTGGAGTGGGTTGCCATTTCTTTTTCCAGTGTATGAAAGTGAAAAGTGAAAGTGAAGCCACTCAGTCGTATCCGACTCTTAGCGACCCCATGGACTGCAGCCCACCAGGCTCCTCCGTCCATGGGATTTTCCAGGCAAGAGTACTGGAGTGGGGTGCCATTGCCTTCTCCAACTAATACATTTACAGAATATTAAAGAAAAGATTAGATGTTCAGCTATTTAACTTTAACCAATTGAAAATAAACTTTGTAAAAAGCAAAGCAAACTTCTGAATAGACTTTTCTTGGCATAGGAACTTTTCTTTATGAAGTTTCACAGTAGCATTTTTCAGTTGAGGGCTTTTCAGTAACAGATCTATTGGAGAATGCCAGGTTTTTCCTTCTTTCACATTCTGAGCTAACCATTTCCTTCCATGATGGGTCTAAATCCTGCAACAAGGAAGTCCTCAGAAAAATAATAATGTTGAGTAAAAGTATAAAAGAAAACTTGTTTTGATTCTTGAAAGTAATACACGGTCAAAAATTTTGGAAAATATAAAGGGAGAGAATGTCACAGAAGGAAAATCACTGCTATTATTCCAGCACTTGCTTTTTTTCAAGCTTATGTTTAATTTTACATAGTTGATATCATGTTACATACATATATTTAATATATATTAAATATATACATATGATGTATCATAGTATATTCTTATGTTAAGACTGAAGGAGCTTATGCTTGAAAACTTGAGCTTGAGAATAGACCCAGAATTCAGACAGATCTTGCCTAACTGTTGATGGGAGAATTCAGCGTGACTTGACTGCTTTAACAAGGCCTGCTAAAGCCTGCTGGAGATGTCACCTGCTACTCACTCATCTGTACCCCTTTGAGTCTTCAGAAGTGAGTGAGAGAAGGAAGCTACAGGAATAGTAGCTTTTAACATGCTGGTACACCCGTTTGAGGAAAGAGGGTAAATGTAGGTCAGATTCTCCCTAAAATAAGGAAGGAAGGAAGTAGATTCCATTTTTTTCATATTTGACTGCTGACAGCTTTAAAGCCCCATGCTTGCCCTTCTCCTTATCTGCACAAGCTGGAGAGAACATCTGGGTGTTCTCTGCTTTGGCATTGGCAGGTGATTCAAACCATTCAAGTCCTTCCCCACCCATGGTACGTGGGAATCCTCACTCCAGCCCCATTCTACCCACGGTACGAACCAGAGCCAGGCTCCTCTCCCTGCTCTCTCAAGCCATTTGGGACAAGTTTGAGAGGCTGCCCTGATCTCCCTAGGGACATCAATTATGTAAGCAATCCATCTTTTTATGCTCCCTTAACATGTGTGTGCGATGTCATCTGTGGGACATTTTGGGTGCCCAACTGCCTCTGTAGATGGTCAAAACACACAATCAGAGAAAACATTTCTATGCCAGTGTGTTATGTGTGTGCACCTATGTCATATGTGTGTTTATGTCATATGTATGTTACAGATGTTCAAGTGTGTCTGCATCAGTGAATGGATGTGTTGCTTGCACTATGCCTGGTTGCATGGCATATATGTGTGCTTATGGATATGTGCCTTACACTTGTACTTGCGTGCTTAGTCATATCCGACTCTTTGCAACCCCATGGCCTATAGCCTGCCAGGTTCCTCTGTCCATGGAATTTTCCAGGCAAGAATACTGGAGTGGGTTGCCCTTTCCTTCTTCAGGGGATCTTTCTGACCCAGGGATCGAACTCGTATCTCTTGCGTTTCCTATATCTCCTGCCTGGGCAGGCTGGTTCTTTACCAGCTGAGCCACTGGGGAAGCCCATATGCTTTATATATGTGTATATTATCCCTGTGTGTACACATATGCTAGGCGTAGTGTGTTTGTATGTTGTGTGTATTATGTTTATGTACTTCTCTGTGCCTATATGTATTTACAGTATGTAAGTTTGTATATTACTCCTGCATGTATACATGTTGTGCATGTGTGTTTATGTGTGTTCCATGTGTGTCTATATGTGTTTATATGTTCGTGTGTGTATGTGTATTATTCATGTACATGTACATGTGTGTGTACGTGTGTGTGTGTACACGTGTGTACTTATTTTTCTGACACTGCTGTCATCGACACTGCCCATAAAGACTTCGCTGGACTTGGCCATATTCCATTATAGTAATCTGTTGGAAGGGGAGTTTCTAGAGGAAAGGGTAAAATTGTTTAAAGGCTCCTCATACACATTGCTGGATAGCTTTTCAAAATGTTGAGACAATTCATTGCAAGGTAATCAGACAGTGTGGAGACTGTGAGGAGGGGCCTTGCAGATCCCCTACTGCAGAGCGTGTAAAGACCCAGGGATCGTGCGTGCTCTGAGGTTCGTCACCGTGTCTAGGGCAAGTTGTGCTTTTCCATCGGCTGACTTTGGCTTGAGGATTCCCCAGAGATCTCGTGGAAGCTTCTTGAGACGGCACAGAGTTTTCGTTTAGGAAGCTTCCTCCCACCATCCTTTGCTTTCCCCTTCGCTGGGGCAGACTGCATCGCTTTCAGGCAGCTGTCCTAGCCTCACTGGCTCCTCTCATGGGTGGTTCCCCTAAAATATCTTTGTACATTTAATCCCGTCTTGGCATCTGCCTCTTGGAGGACCTAGTCTGACATAGACGAGTGGACAGAGTGGTAGCTCTGAGGTCCTGAGTCCTGGTCCCAGCTCTGCCCCTCACTTGCTGTGTGGATTTGAACAGGTGACTTTCCGTCTCTGGTGCTCAGTTTCTGCATCTGAAGAGTGAAGATGCTTGGCATGCACTCTCCAATGCTACTGTGCAAACTAAGTGAAACCCTGTTTACGACATACACAGATGGCCACCCTGTCTCCTTTCCTAGCTAACAGAAAGCTCAGCATATTTAAACATATACAAAAGCATACACAATGACACAGGGCCACCCGGGAGCCCAGGATCCCATTGTAGCCTGAGCTGCCCCTTGTGGGTACTTCCTGATGGGAGACTTTGGAACGCTGCCCTCCAGCATCCACCTTGGGCCAAGCTTAATGACTCACCAGAGCTCAAGCCAGACCCTGCCCAGTGAGCCTCTGCTGTGTGAGTCAGGGAACATAACCTCAGCTCATGGCCTTTGTCTCTGATCTCATCACCTGACCTGGGGTGGGGATCTAGGAGAGCTTATTTGGAAGAAAAATCTATGCAGCTATAGGATTGAGCAAGTTCCCAAAACCTGAACAAGCAAAATAAGGTAAGCAGAATCTGTATGGAACTAGGACAAGGAAAGGTCCAGAAGACAGATTCTTAACTCCTCTCAATTGTGTGCATGTGACCTTTAGCAAGTCCCTCTCTGAGCCTCAGTTATTAAATCTGTGTCATGACAAGCATTAGTCACTGCTTATTCTCTGTTGTTCATCTCCTTGTTTTTAAGAAGTCCTGGAGTTTTATCTCTAATTGGAGAGAAAGGTCATAGACAAAGAAAACATTTACTAGGCTTGGTTTTCCTCTTCATAGCTGGTAAATGTCTGGGGTACGTGTACATGCTAATGACCAGAAGGCACTGACATTGACCAGTGGTTGCGGTGTGCTGGGAGCTGCAGAGCTCAGCCTGTGTACTCTTCACTACAATCCTATGAGGCAGATGTTCACATCACCCCCATTGTACGGATGAGAAAACTGAGGCTTTAAGAGGGAAAGGAAACAGGCTTGCTATGGATTCAATGTTTGTATCCCCAACCCAGAGGTGATGGTAGTAGGAGATGGGGCCTTTGGGAGATGTGTGTGGGGGTGTGTGATGGCATCAATGCCTTTATAAGAAGGCACTCCTCCTTGGAAGGAAAGCTATGACTAAACCTCGACAGCGTATTAAAAAGCAGAGACATCACTTTGCCAACAAAGTTCCTGTAGTCGAAGCCACAATTTTTCCAGTACTCATGTACGGATTGAGAGTTGGTCCATAAAGAAGGTTGAGCGCTGAAGAATTTGATGCTTTCTGATTGTGGTGCTGGAGAAGACTCTTGAGAGTCCTCTGAACTGCAAGGAGATCAAACCAGTCAATCCTAAGGAAATCAACCCTGAATATTCACTGGAAGGACTGCTGCTGAAACCGAAGCTTCAATACTTAAGCTACCTGATGTGAAGACCCAGCTCACTGGAAAAGACCCTGGTGCTGGGAAAGACTGAAGGCAAAAGAAGAAGAGGGTGGCAGAGGATGAGATGGGTAGATAGCATCACCAACCCAGTGCACAAGAGTTTGAGGATGCTTTGGGAGGCAGTGAAGGAGAGGAGACTGGCGTGCTGCATCACGGTGTCACATAGAGTCAGACCCGACTGAGGCTGACCAGCAACAAGAGGAGACATGAGAGAATCTGCTTCTCTCTCATCTGTTTGCGGATTCACTGAGAGGGTGGCTGTCTGTTAACCAGGAAGAGAGCCTTCCTGCTGCTAAGTCACTTCAGTTGTGTCCGACTCTGTGTGACCCCATAGACAGCAGCCCACCAGGCTCCACCGTCCCTGAGATTCTCCAGGCAAGAACGAGCCCTCCAGAAACTGATAATGTCAGCACTCTGATCTTGGATTTCTAGTCTCCCAGATGACGAGAAAAAAAAAGGCTATCCTTCAAGCCCATCAGTCTATGGTATCCTGTTATAGCAGCCTGAGCTGACCAAGAGAAGTCCCAAGTTTATGGCCTGTCTTGGTTTTCTTTAGTGGGGCTTCAGTCTTCACGGAGGGTTTCAGAGGGGCTACAACCCAGCCATTAGATGTCTGTGTGGACACTGCTACAGAATTCTTCGTGTATTTTCAGAACCAATCCTTTGTCAGTTATGCATATTAAAGCTATCTTCTTTAAGCTGTGTGCACTTTCAATTTTACCAAATATTGGTAGATTGTTCTTGAATGGCTGCATCAGCTTCCTCTCCCGCTGTTGTGTGAAAGTTCCCATCTGCCCACAGCCCAACAGTGTTGGTATTATCAGATTTTAACATTGTTTGCCTGTCGAGAAACAGCAATATGACATTATTATTGTTTGTTTGTGCATTTTTATGATTACCAGTGAGAATGAGCAACTCCTAAGAGGTTAATAGTCGATTTGGATTTTCTGATCTGTGAATGCTTTCCCATATATTTTGTCCATGTATTTCCTGTTACAATGTTTGTTTTCTCATAACCATTTTGAAAAACTGTATTCAACCCCTTTGCACATTTTAAAAACTGGGCCGTGTCTTAGGATTTCTTTATATATTCTGGAAAGCAATCCTTTGTAAGATATATAATTTTTGCAAATATTTTCTCCCATTCCATGGATTTCTTTTTCATTCTGTTGATAGGGAGGGGCCTTTGCTGCACAAAAGTTTTTAAGTTTGATGAAACTCATTTTATCTATTTTTTTTTCTCTTGCAACTTGTGCTTTCAGTGTCATATCGAAGAAATTATTGCCAAATCTAATCATGAGGTTTTTTTTGTTTTATGTGTTTTAAGATATCCTTATTTGTATTAAATTTATAATATTTTCTTTAAAGTGATTTTTTCTTTTATATTATAGTCTTTTGCCCAGAAATCTGGTATTTTTATGAATAGAATGAGAAAGAGATTTAATTTTATTTGTTTTTTCTTGTTACAAAGCCATTTTTTACAAAAAAAAAAAAAAAAACGTAAAAAAATTTCATGGTTACAAAGCTATTTCTTGAATGATAATCTCTTTCCCCAGTGATCTGTAATGCTAGCTTTGTACCAATATATAAGGGCGGGGCATCTACTTCTGGCATTTTCTCTGTTGTCTCCATTAACATATTTCTTATCTGTGGGCCAACACTGCATTATTTTTATTACTATAGTGTTATAAGAAGGTTTATATCTGGCAGAGTCAGTTTCCCTTTGTACATGTGTGTGTGCAAAGTCGCTCCTGTCATGTCCGACTCCCTGTGACCGCAGGGACTGCAGGCCTCCAGGCCCCTCCATTTGCGGGATTCTCCAGGCAAGAACAGTGGAGTGGATTATCATTTCCTTCTCTGCTCCCTTTGTACAGAAAAGAGTTAATGCAGCAGGCTTGGGACTGATATCCTAGGCTTGCTTGCAAAGCTGGCCCTGGGTTGGCATGTGGGAACTTGGACTTCAGAAGGTTTCCACTATCTTCACGACTGATAAGAGTGTCTCACCATGTGGAAACCATCTGTACAAACAGTGCTGTTTATATTGACCACCTGCTTTTCTTCTGAGAATCTGGAGCCTTGGTATGTGCCAGGCAGAGAATGCCTATGTGGCCAGCTCCCCACGAACACTTGCGTGTTGTCGTTTAGTTGCTAAATTGTGTCAGACCCTCTGTTACTCCATGGACTGCAGCATGCCAGGTTTTCCTGTCCTTCGCCAGCTCCTGGAGTTTGCTCAAATTCATGTCCACTGAGTCAGTGATGCTGAGTCTCAAATGGTCTTTCCTGGTAGTAACAGTTCATATGTCCTGTTACAACCTACTGCTAGAGAAATTAAATGCACCCTGCCTGACTCCACTGGAAGAGGGGCTCCTGGTTTCCTCTGGACTCTGCCCTTCTGCCTTTTCCCTTTGCTGGTTTTGCTCTGGATCCTTCCGTTTTGATAAATCACAGCTGGGAGGATGACCGTGTGTCGAGTCCTGTGATGCTCCTGGTGGAGGTGATCGTGGGAAGCCCAACACACCCTCCCTCCTCCCCCTGTTCCTCTACTGCCTCCTTTTTCCTCAATCCTATCTTTATTATCCTTGGGTCTTTATTCATCTTTGTAAATCTTATAATTCTTGAGGGTTTGATTGGCATTCCCTTGCATTCACAGTTAAATCTGGGGGGCAGGGATTGACATCTAGGACCGTACAAATTATTGTGTGTTCATTCCCAGTACCAGGCTAGCCATTCCAGGCTCCTCCTTATATACCCAGCACCATGAAGCCTGCAAACTGCATTTCCTAGACTCCCTTGCCCTCAGTTAGGGTCCACCTATGAGCAGTACCAGCATGTAGCTGGAAGAAGGAAGGGAAGGAGTGTTTCATCGCTAGCTCAGGAGGGTGTTACAGAGACAGGGTTTTGACTGCAGCTGTGAGCATCCTCCTGAACATCGCTCACATCGAAGCCACAGGCATCTTCCTCGTGATCTCTGAACCTGCAGAATTCTCAAAAATGCCCTTCCTGAGCTTGGCTCACACACCTTTCCAAAGACAAGGAAAATCTCCAGTTTCTGTATCACACCGCTGCTTGCTTAAAGTACCTGGATCAGGGGACTTCCCTGGAGGTCCAGTGGCAGAGACTCCACACTCTCAATGCAGGGAGCTCAGGTTAGATCCCTGGTCCGGGAACAAGGTCTCACCTGCTGCGACTGACGACCCCTCACACTACAGTTAAATATCCAGTATGCCTCAACTGAAAGAGCCCACCCACGTGCTGCAGCTAAGACCCAGTGCAGCCAAATAGACAAAAATAAATATTAAAAAAGTACCCAGAGTGGTATCTGGGTACAACCAATCCGTAACTGATTATAAGACAGCACTGAGTTTTCCCAGTAATTTACATGCTCTCACTCTTCACTTACATAATCCTTTTCAAAATCCTTCAGTGAAGCTTTTTAATATTCTCCATGAAGTCAACTGGCAGAACTGGACTCCTGTTGGCCACCGTAGCACCTACAACAGACTCTTGCTGTAGTTTCTCTTCCTTTCTTGTCTCACAATCCTTGTTTCCTCATTCCTGCTTCCTGGTATTCAGATCAGTTCAGTTCAGTTCAGTTCAGTCACTCAGTCATGTCCGACTCTTTGGGACATGAACCACAGCACGCCAGGCCTCCCTGTCCATCACCAACTCCTGGAGTCCACCCAAACCCATGTCCATTGAGTCGGTGACACCATTCAACCATCTCATCCTCTGTCGTCCCCTTCTTCTCCTGCCCTCTATCTTTCCCAGCATCAGGGTCTTTTCAAATGAGTCAGCTCTTCGCATCAGGTGGCCAAAGTATTGGAGTTTCAGCTTCAACATCAGTCCTTCTAATAAACACTCAGGACTGATGTCCTTTAGGATGGACTGGTTGGATTTCCTTGCAGTCCAAGAGACTCTCAAGAATTTTCTCCAACACCACAGTTCAAAAGTATCAAGTGCTCAGCTTTCTTTATAGTCCAACTCTCCTGGTATTATCTTCCAAATAAAGGACATCTGCCTGTCTTTGTTTCTGCTTAGGGAAACCCCAACTAGAATGTGCTTCTACTCAGACATCCTCATAACAAGAGTTGCCATTTCTTTGGCACTTAGCATCAGCCGGACACTGAGGTTAGTCTGAACACACACCCTCTCAGTAGAATTCCCATTATACAGCGCTGCTATCATTTATTTTATAAGCAAGCAAACCAAATCACAGAGTGAAAACGACTTACTTGAGGTCACAAAACGAGGGCTTGTGCGAACCCAGAACTCTCCGACACCAAATCCTTGAGCCGGGGTCCTTCACCATGATGACAAAGGCCAACTCTTTTCATTAACTTGTCGTATGACCTTAATCAAGACATTGAAAACCTCTGAAATTTCCGGATGGAACTAGATGACCTCAAAGCCTGTTTCCAGCATTGCAGGCTACAGCCCAGAGACCCCGGGAGGCCAACACTCTTCCAAGCGCCCCTTCCCCAGTGGGCTTGCTTGGAGCCGCAGAGATGGTTCCGCTTGGGCTTCCACAGACCTTGCAGATCCCCTGCACCTTGGCTGGCTGCCCCGCAAAGGCTGGAGCCTGAGCCTGGAAAGCCGCAAGCCAAGCAGAAAGATGGAACGAGCTTGGGAAGAGAGCGTGAGCGCCTTGAGTCGGGCCCAGCAGCACCAGGAGCCTCTGAACGTTCCAGCTCCCACTCGGGATGGCTTTCACGCTTTTTGCAGCGGGGCAGACGCGCACTGCGCATAAATGCAGCTCAGTTCAGTATTTATTGCCGCACGAAGGCTTGGGGGTGCTGTTTTATATGTCTCTGTTTGCATGACTCTAGCATCACAGGGGCTAAAATTAATTCCACGAGACGGGCTGCGCACAGGCAGAGCCAGAAATTTCCCGGGAAGGGTTTCGGTCTGACTTTGGCAGCCGCTGTGCACGGTGATAAAGCCCTTTCAGACCGTCTTATACGGCCAGGGGCATCCAAGGGTATTGTATTCTTTAGCCCCAGAGGTCTATTTCTCCCTTTGCCAGAAAACTGGGTGTGGAGTACGGGCTTGGAATCAAGGCAGATCACAGATGAGAAACGAACCCTGGCATCCTCCCCGGTCCTTCTGGATGATTTGATGAATAAGGCTAGTGAGGTCCAAACAGGTCAGCTAGCATGCTTGCCCCAGGGCACTGGAGTCCTTGGACCTGATCCCTTGGCCATTTCCCCTATCCAGACAGCAGACCACGTACTGCTCATGAGGTGGGTTGTGCTGGTCCTTTGATTTGCGAAGAACTTCCTTAAGCATCATCTTACCTGAACCTCCCCAGAGCCCTGGGAATTAGTCTACGTGATATTATTACACCTCCTCCTGAACACATAGTTGTGGTGACCAAGCTCACTGAGCATCGATTCTATAGAAGCTCCTGTTGGAAGCACTTGACACCCAGGAACTATTACTTTGTAGACAGGTCCCAAGAGAAGGCAATGCCATAAGGTAGAGACAATCCCCGAGCATCTAGTTCATGCCAGCCACCCTCTTTCATGGAAATTCACAATCCAACAATACTGCAACGGCTGCAGTTTCCCATACGTATTGTGTTCATTCCCAAGGCCTTGTGCAACCACTTCTGTTTGTCAGGCGCTCCCTGGAAAATGCCTGTTCATCCCTCAAAACACAGATCAGGAGAGGCTTCCTCTAACACGATTCCTTGGATCACGCTGGACTGATTACATTGATCCATTCACTGTCCATGAGCTCAGTTTAATGTCCACTGACTATGGCCCACTTCTCCCTGTTCCGGCCCAGGAGGCTGACTGTATAGATTGCCCCCCTCATCCTCTGCCCTTATGACGGGTTTGGTCAGTCGCAACATAAGTGGGAGATGCCAGGGCAAGAGGAGAGTGAGGGGTAGACATCTTTTTCCCGACTCTTTCTCTGTGCGATGTACTAACCATGTCTTCTATTTTCTTTACTCAGATGCTTCGCTCACCTGGAAGACTGGGCTAGCTCGTTCCTAGAGATAAAAAGCAGCTCACTTACAAGCGCACTTTCTGATGCAAACCAAGCAACCCAGAGCCCACACCCTCCAGCCACATCCTTTATGAGGTCCACATACTCTGAACCACCTGTCCTGATCCCCAGGTATCAGACAACGGGGCACAACCTCTCACCAGAGCCTGATGTAATCATTCAAAGTAGCCCATCCCAAGGCAGGTTACCCTGCCTCACCTGTTCCTTCCCATAGAAACCACAAGGAAGACTCCTGCCCAGGTTCCCTACTCCTCCGTCTCCTGACTGACCCTGGTGCTTCCCCCACATGGCCCGCCATGCTGTGCCTGTCCCTTGTTTTGGGATCTGTGTGTATAGCAAAAAATCCGTTCTCTCCTGATCTGTTAGCCTTACTGTACCTCCGTAGTAATAAGGACTGATGCTGAAGCTGAAACTCCAATACTCTGGCCACCTGATGCAAAGAACTGACTCATTGGAAAAGACCCTGATGCTGGGAAAGATTGAAGGTGGGAGGAGAAGGCAATGGCAAATCGTAATCTCCCTGAGCCGGGCATCTGCTCCCTTCATCTCGCCCTCCCCCATGGTAGGCACCATCCTGTGGGAAGCCAGGACAAGAACACCAAGGACAGAGTCCAGGTCGGGAAAGTGAAGACTTGTGGCTGGTTGAAGGAGATGTTTTCCTCTATTTCTTTGCACTGATCACTGAGGAAGGCTTTCTTATCTCATTCGAAAAGATCCTGATGCTGGGAAAGACTGAAGACAGGAGGAGAAGGGGACAATGGGATGAAATGGTTGGATGGCATCACCAACTCAATGGACATGAGCTTGAGTAAACTCCAGGAGTTGATGATGGACAGGGAGGCCTGGCGTGCTGTGGTCCATGGTGTCACAAAGAGTTGGACACGACTGAGCGACTGAACTAAACTGAACTGAAGGAGATGTGGCAGATGACACCACGTTTCTAATGCCACCAGAGGTGCTGCCAGGCAGAATGGTGGGCTTGGGGGAGGGGGAGGTTATCGTCTGGGTGTATTGCACTGGGCGGGTGGGGGGTGTCCATGGTGTCCACAGGGCCACTGGGTCAGTGGACAGGGAAGCTATGGTGTAGAGAGCCCCCCAGGGACTGTGTGGAGCGAGACGAGTGGGCCAGGGGTCAGGCTACCTTTGGAACAGGAGTGAGAAGGCATCCCTGGGGGAATGGGAGGGGGCTGAGAGGACCACGGAGGGGGAAGGGGTGGGCTCCATCTGGGACAAGGCCCCAGAGGGGCCTTTGGATCGGCTGGCTGCAGTGTCCCCTGGGCCTGCGGGTTTGTGAGCAGGACAGAGTGGAGCCTGCAGAGGTTAGGGTGGCTGGGCGGTGCTGATCCTGGCCTCACCACACCCCGAGGGCAGGATGGTGTGAGGGAGGAGCTCTGGGAGGGACATCAATGAGGCACCCAAGTGGGCGTCGGGCAAGGGGGGGGCCACAGGAGCAGAGAGTTGAAGCACGAGGCAAAGCGGAGTGGATGGAGTGGCCAAAGGGGTGGGAACAGCGTTCCAGGCAGAGAAAACAGCACGGCCAGAGCTGGACACGGAGGCTGTGCGGCTCGCTTAGCCGCTGAAGAGTCAGGCATGCTTTAGGTGTGAGAGGAGGTGACTGCATGTGTGTGAGTGAGTGTGTAAGAGAGAGTATAAATGTGTGTGTGAGTGAGAGAGGGGATGAGGGTGTGTGTGCACATGAGTGTGAGTGTGAGTGTGTGTGTGTGAGTGCATGTGTGAGAGAGTATAAATGTGTGTGTGAGTGCATGTGTAAGAGAGAGTATAATGTGTGTGTGAGAGAGCGTACGAGGGCGTGTGTGCATGAGTGTGTGTGTGTGAGGGCGTATGTGTGTCATTGTTTAGCGGTCTCTCCTTTTTCTTTCTTGCTGGCCCTCAGGTGCAGGGGTCCAGGTGGTCAGATCCTCACTGCCTGACCCTTGACTTCCTCTGGTTGGGAAAGCCTTTCTTTTCATCGATTGGTTCTCTCATATCTCACTTCCACTCCTTCTGTGTGTACATGTGTGCATGTGTGCATGTCTTATTTGGATGCTCTTATATATGCGTTGTAATTTGCGATGGATATAGTGATAATTTTTTGGTAACATGCATTGGCTCATAGGTCACGTGTTTTGTTTTTTTTTCTTCTTTTCTTTCTTTTTCTTTCTGCCTCCCCCTCCCTCTCCCCCTCCCCCTTCCCATCTCGCCCCCTCCCCATCTCTCCCCCCTCCCTCCCCCTCCCTCTTTCTCCCTCCCTCCCCACTCTCTCCCTCCCCTCTATCGCTTCCTCTCTCTCCCCCCTCCTCTCTAACTCTCCCCCTCCCTCTCCCCCTCCCCCTTCCCATCTCGCCCCCTCCCCATCTCTCCCCCTCCCTCCCCCTCCCTCTTTCTCCCTCCCTCCCCACTCTCTCCCTCCCCTCGATCCCTTCCTCTCCCTCCCCCTCCTCTCTAACTCTCCCCCTCCCTCTCCCCCTCCCCTTCCCATCTCGCTCCCTCCCCCTCCCTCTTTCTCCCTCCCTCCCCACTCTCTCCCTCCCCTCTATCGCTTCCTCTCTCTCCCCCCTCCTCTCTAACTCTCCCCCTCCCTCTCCCCCTCCCCCTTCCCATCTCGCCCCCTCCCCATCTCTCCCCCTCCCTCCCCCTCCCTCTTTCTCCCTCCCTCCCCACTCTCTCCCTCCCCTCGATCCCTTCCTCTCCCTCCCCCTCCTCTCTAACTCTCCCCCTTCCTCTCCCCCCACTTCCCATCTCGCCCCCTCCCCATCTCTCCCCCCTCCCTCCCCCTCCCTCTTTCTCCCTCCCTCCCCACTCTCTCCCTCCCCTCGATCCCTTCCTCTCCCTCCCCCTCCTCTCTAACTCTCCGCCTTCCCTTCCCCCCCCCCTCTTTCCTCCTCCCTCCCTCCCCTCTATCCTTCTCTCCCGCTCTCAGCCCTGGGTCTTACTGAGTAGTCATCACACAGTGGTAGGTTCATTCCTTTAGGCTGCTATGTTATGCTCCAGAGCTGCCCACCTTGCCTTTTCCCTCTGTTCCCCAGGGGTGGACCCCAGGTTGCCTTCATGTCCCTGTTTCAGGGGCTGACTTGTAGAGAATCTGATGAAGATGGGCAGAGACAGGAGACCAGAAGCCTGGGATGGGGGCGACGAGATGGGAGAAGAAGAAGGTACCAAGGCTGTACGTCTGCACGACGCTCCCCGCAGAGAGCAAGATGGGTGGATCTGCTAGGTTGGAACCGGCCAAGCCCCCTGGGGTGATGGGGAAGGAACAGATGCCAGAGTCTCCCAGACACCTTTCCGTTTCCCCTCAGAGAGTCTGTAAGCCAGAAGGCCTGAAATGATTCTGAGCGGCTGACCAGGCATTTGCTGGATGCTTATTTGATGGGGAGGGGTGCTTATTTTCTGCTAATAAAAATTGCATGCCTCTCTATGTTCAAAATAAGAGATTTATATATACATTTATTATAGTAATTTTCCAAGCCAGACGGCATCTTGGGAGGCAAGATGTTTAAGAGTTTAAAATGCAGATAATAAAAGAAAGCCCTCATTTGGGGAAGCAGCCCTGCGGAATATCTCATTCTGTTTCTGGATCTCGGATGGCTGTGATTTGCACCCTCACAGTCTCTCCCGTTGGCTGGAACGAGTTGATGGAGCTCAAAGAGGCTGGTGCAGAAGTAGCCAGCAGGGGTGGGACAGCCCCTGAGGGAGGCATGGGCTTATTTCCACTCCAGGCTGCAACCAGCTTAGCAGGGCCAGGGCTGAAGTTTCCATTCTGCTGGCCCTGCATGGACTCCTGCGCAGAGACCTTCGCTAGCTGGCAGCGCTTCCTGATGGATAAGGCTCTTACTGATCCGTGCCCGAAGCAGATGCCCGGCTGACCCCACTTACTCTGCCGCTGGAGGCAGCGACTGCAAGCCTCATTTTCCGGCCAAGGGATGATGCTAAGTAACAGGCCAACAGGCCACACAGCTCGTGAGAGGTGCAGCTAGGTTCTACTCGGCGGACCCCGGAGCCCCATTTTCCACTGGACCCTGAGGTGTGTTCACCATGTCTTTTCCGTATTCTGATGCTTCTACTTCTCAGGTCTTGTTGACCCTGAAAGGACTGCCCCTCCCAGGACCAGCCAATTTCTATAGATGATAATAATTCACTCACAAGTGTACTTTCTAAATTCAAACCAAACCACAGCCCGCACCTTATCGCCCCTTCCATCCAGTTCTCACATTTGGGACCATTAGCCTCCACCTTTCTTCTCATCCCCCCAGGGCACCAGAGAGCTGGGGACAGACCTGTGCCTTATGGCCTGCTGATATTATTCAGACCAGCTTGCTCACTATGCCTCCCGGTTCCTCCCCATGAGAACCTCAGTAAACGCTTTCGGCCCCCGAGTTTCTTTGTGTCCTGACTCACTCTGGTGTTCCTTCAAGTGGCCCTGCATGGCGTGGTATGCCTCATACCTCCAGCATTAAAAACTTCTCCCCTCATAAGAGCCATTTCTGCATCTGTGTGTCTTACCACGCCCATTGAAACAAATACTGGATGTCCTTGAAAGTGAAAGTGAAAAAGTCGCTCAGTCGTGTCTGACTCTTTGCGACCCCATGGACTATACAGTCCATGGAACTCTCCAGGCCAGAATACTGGAGTGAGTAGCCTTTCCCTTCTTCAGGGGATTTTCCCAACCCAGGGATCGAGCCCAGGTCTCCTGCATTCCAGGTGGATTCTTTACCAGCTGAGCCACCAGGGAAGGCCAAGAATACTGGCGTGGGTAGCCTATCCCTTCTCCAGGGGATCTTCCTGACCCAGGAATCGAATCAGGGTCTCCTGCATTTCAGGTGGATTCTTTACCAGCTGAGCTATCAGGGCAGCCCCTTAAGATACACAGATCCCCTAGCAATCATAGTCTGGAGCTCAGGTTTTGGCTTTCACTTTACCTTTTCTCTTTTATCCAAAGTATAATTACATTCAGTAAAAAGCACATATATGTTATCCCCATCAGTTCCTGCCGCCTCTTCATCCTGCCCATTTTACCCATAAGAGGATTGAATGAGGGAGAGGTGAGGAAACTCAAGAATAAATCAGCAGCCAAATAGGGAAGTGAGTCCAGGTCTTGTCAGTTCCCAGAATCTCTGATGACCACTGCACACCCTTACGTCTGGCTGGTGCTCCTGATTGAAAGTGAAAGATCACTCAGTCGTGTCAGACTCTGCGACCCCATGGACTATACAGTCCATGGAATTCTCCAGGTCAGAATACTGGAGTGGGTAGCCTTTCCCTTCTCCAGGGCATCTTCCTAACCCAGGGATCGAACCCAGGTCTCCCGCATTGCAGGCGGATTCTATACCAGCTGAGCCACCAGGGAAGCCCAAGGATACTGGGGTTGGTAGCCTATCCCTTCTCCAGGGAATCCCTTCTCCTGACCCAGGGAATCAAACTAGGCTCTCCTGCATTGCAGGTGGATTCTTTACCAACTGAGCTATCAGGGAAGCCCTTTATTGAAGCCTCTACATTCCATCCCAAACACTTGCTCATTCCTTCATCCTGGCCTCTGACTCTAAGCCAAGCAGGACCTGGGGACTCAAGAGATAGAAAAATGACTGGAATATGGTCCTCATCATCAAGACCCTCCAGGCCAGGCAGGTGGGGCAGGCAGAACGGCAGCCAAGGCTTGAATGGGATGCAACAGGAAACACAGACAGGGGGCCTCCTGACACCTGAGATGGGGGAACCTGCAGCTGACAAGCTCCGCGCTGGGCTCCCCCTGTGCCTTTGTGGTCAGCTTCCATTCTCTCTCTTGCTGTCACGCATGGAACATTCCAGCATGTCCTTTGACCCGGAGGGAAAACATCGGCCCCTCTGTCCTTCACCGCCCCCCTCTCACCCACTGCGCCTTGGTCTCCCTTATCTGATCCCGAACCTCCCTTGCTATTACTGTCCTTCTCCTCCACCTTCTGTCTCTCTGCCCTGACGCCTGCTGGTTGGGGGTGGGGTCTGGCAGTCCGTTTTCTCCAGGGAGATCTGGAAAGAGACCCCGAGGTGCGCAGCTCTTGCGTTTAGTCCTCACATAGCTGGACAAAGGAAGTGTAATTAACACATCAGTGTAATTCACCGGCGAGGAAACCGAGACACAACCACACGGCAGGTGGCTGAGAGGGGTTCAAGGTCACGACATCCTGGCTTTGCTCCACACTGGGAGGCGGCAATGGGTCGATTTCTTCTGGGCTCCCCACCATGCTGCCTGTGTAGTTAAAGGGCTCTTGCCAACGAGGACATGTACCTTAGTTATGAGGCTGTCCAACTCTGTGTTCTAAACCATCCAAAAACAATACAAACAACCTACGTGTCCGACTGAAGGGGAATGGTTAGCAAAAGTCTTGCTGCAGCCGTACAACGCAGCACTCTGCTGCCGTTAGAGATGCTGCCCAGAATATTAACTTGTCCATCGTAATTACTGAGCTAAAAAGAACTTACAAAGTGTAATATGTATGATGATCCATTTGATACAAATATCTGGCAATGTGTGCAGCTGCCTTTGGGTTGAGATTCAGGTGCTTTTAATTTTCCCTGAGTTCATCTGTGGTATTGTCTGTCTCAATAAGAAGAGGCGTTGTCTAAAACAATACTTTCATTAGAAACAGTCTCTCTTTAATATCTGTGGAGTTTGTCTTCTCAGGCATACAGATGGCCCTGGAAGAAGAGAGGGCTTCCCTGATGGCTCAGCTGGTAAAGAATCCACCTGCCAATGGAGGAGACACAAGAGACACAGGTTCGATCCCTCAGTCAAGAAAATCCCCTGGAGGAGGATATGGCAATCCACTCCAGTATCCTGGCCTGGAGAATCCCATGGACAGAGGAGTCTGGTGGGCTATGGTCCACCGGGTCACAAATAGTCAGACACGACTGAGAGAGCATGCCCACACACACCCAGGAGCTGGGGGGTCTGATTGTCCACCCTGCTCCCTAGGCTGGGCTGGGAACCCTGAAATAGCCTCCTTCTTGGGTGTGGGAGATGCCCACGCATGGCCTCTGTAGAAGAGGCTTATCTGTAAAATAGATGTCATAGTCTCCACTGTCCTGGTATGAGTTATGAACACAGCTATGCACGTGAGGATGAGATGGTTGGATGGCATCACCGACTAGATGGACATGAGTTTAAGCAAGCTCTGAGAGTTGGTGATGGACGGGGAGGCCTGGCGTGCTACAGTTCATGGGGTCACAAAGATCTGGACACAAGTGGTAACTGAACTGAACTGATACACGTGAAGCGCCCAGCCTGGTGCAGAGTAAGGACCACAGTGAGGAGTATGCTTGCTCAGCCAGGCTTCCTCTCCCCAGCATCCTGTGCCTCCCCACTGGTCTGTCTCATCTTCCATCACCTGCCTCTTCTCGCCTCTCCCGTGTCTTCCTTCCTCCCATAACCCCTTCCTCATCACGCTCTCAGACAGGAAGGGACCCCCTGTGTCTGGGCTTCTCCCAGCCTCTTCCCAGAGCTGTTTTTCACCAGTGTGAGCTCATCGAAGCCTCAGAAGCTCCCAAGGAAACAGCCTCATCCTGCCTATTTATAGGATGATGCTGGGGCACAGTGTGGTGAGCTGGACGGGGTGGCTCTCTGTGATGATGGTGAGGAAGATGGCTGCCTCAGTGTAGACGGAGTGATTGGACCTTAACCCTGATGACCAGGTTCAGATGGGGCTCCCCGCCTCCTGCCGGTGGTTAACTTCTCCAAAGCAGCTTTTTCCCTATGCAAACTGGGGATACCAATAGCCCCATGCCCCATGGGCTGTTGTGATGGTTAAAATCAAAAACCTCTAAATTGCGCTTCACAGGAGAGCTGGTCTGGCAGGAGAGGGGCTCTGGATTGGAGGCTGGGGCCAGGAGCAGGGCCGTGTGACTGCGGGCAGCAGGGGGTGGTGTGCGGAGCCACACCTGGGGCAATGAGCCTCCCTGCAGCCCTTCCAGCCCGATGTTGTAGGGGAGGGAAGTGCATGGGGTTGAGGGCTTCGCAGCAAGTTCATTTCCAGTCCACCTCCCAGACCATTCACTGGCCCCTCTCTCACCAGGACCCATGAAAACCCCGCCACATTTTTCCTTTGCTCCTGATGAACCAATAACCTTGAAAATTTGAAAATAAAATGTCTACAGCCGCACAGCCAACTAAGGCTGCGTGGCTTTGCAGACATTATAAAACATCAAATTAGATGGAAAATTGCCCAGGGTCCCTGTAAATGAAAATTACTCTTTTTATAGGGGGAAAAATGACCCTTATAATAGCAACAAACAATTTCGGGCTCTTCCTTTTATTAGCTGGCTCACATGGAGAACAGGCTTTGTTCATTCCACTGCCCTGGCCTCGGCCAATGTTTTTACAACACTTTGCTTTGCACATTTTCACAGTATTATAACAGGAAAATGAGGTTCTGCCTCTGACTATCCTCTTGGGAGAGGACCTTTTCCCTCCCCCAAAGAGGACCTTTAGCCTCTGGACTGGTGCTGGCTGGATCCGGGCTTGCTGTGGGGCACTGGAAAGAGCTCTGGTAGAGGGATGAGACAAGGAAATCTGCTCTGTGACTTCGGGCTGATTGCTTACCCTCTCTGGGCTACACATCCTTCCTCCATGAAAGGAGAGGGGTGGATTGGCTCAGGGACACTCAATGCTTATAGGAGTCGGCATGGTGATGGCCAAGGGGAAGACACCACCCCAGGGCCCCAGCCAGGGCCTGTGCCCACCCATTAATGTGCATATTCTAACATTAACATTTTTTTTCTTGCTACAGGACCCCACAAGAATATTTTGGGACCCAAGTACAGAGAGAATATGCTGCTGGTCCTAGCTTAGTGGTTCTTCAACCAGAGGATGGTTTTTGCTGCCATCATAAGACACGTGATGGTTTTCTCTGGTAACTCAGCTGGTAGAGAATCCGCCCATGACATAGGAGACTCTGGTTCGACTCCTGGGTCAGGAAGATCCACTGGAGGAAAGATAGGCTACCCACTCCAGTATTCAAGGGCTTCCCTGGTGGCTCAGCTGGGAAAGAACATGCCTGCAGTGCGGGAGACCTGGGTTCAATCCCTGGGATGGGAAGATTGCCCGGAGAAGGGAAAGGCTACCCACTCCAGTATTCTGGCTTGGAGATGTCCATGGACTTTATTGTCCTTGGGGTCGCAAAGAGTTAGACACAACTTTCACTTTCAGTCATGCGACCATTTCTGAGATATTTTGAATCCTCAAGAGTGGGTGGTCATCAAGTGATGCTCCTGGCATTAGTGGGTGGAAGCGGGGATGCTGCTGAACATCCCACAGTGCACAAGATGGTTACCCGTGACAAAGGACTAACCAGCCCCGGACTAACCAACCCCAGGTGTCCATGTGCCAAGGCTGAGATAGGCACCCTTCACAGAGCACTTGAACGGGGATTCGAGACTGGCTTGCCAGGGACTGGTCCCCATCACTGGACCTGACTCCCCATAGTGCAAAAGGGTGCCTGGTGGACCCTGCAAGGCTGGCTGTCAACCCCACAAGTCACCACACCCCACAAGCTACCTGTGGTCTGACTTCTGTCAGGGGTGAGAGAGCTGCCACCAGCCACCATGCCCAAACCAAGGCCTGGAGAACCAGGAGGGTCAGGTGTCGAGGATGCAGGGCCAAAGCCCCAAGGGAAAAGGAGGCACGTGGGCGTTGCAAACTGCTTTTGATGAGTTCTGGCCCTCTCTCCTCCTGGGTTCCCACATGGGGGTGGTGGGCAGGGGCGCAGAGATTTCAGTGGAGGCACCTCCCTCGTTCACCCTCTCACATCCATTTCTTTCTTGCACATGAGAGGAAATAAACTGATCTTTTAAAACTTCCAAAGTGGACTCTAAGAAGGCCTAGTGAGCAGAGGACTGGGCATCAGGACCTTAGGCTCCAGCTCGGGCAGGTGTGATCATGGACGTCCATTCTGCTCTCTGATTTTCTGTTTTCCAGTCTGTAAAATGGACGAGTGGACACAGGCTCCCAAGTTCTATAGCTCGAAAAGTGTGGGTGTTTCCTGATGCAAAGTACAAATCCAGGCCTGGGGCTGGCATATCCAGTGGGTCTCAAGTATCACTCTGGTCTGCTTACCTTGGGTCAGCTAAGTCATGGATTGTGGACCGGGACTTTGGGAAGTCAGGATTGTCTTGCGTTCCAGTAAGGACCTACTGTACAGCATGTGGAACTATATTCAGCATCTTATAATACGCTATAATGGGAAAGAATGTGGAAAAGAATATATATATATACACACACATATATATGCCTTTCCAGGTGGTGCTAGGGGTAAAGAACCCACCCACTAATGCAGAGACATGAGAGACGTCTATTCGATTCTTGGGTCAGGAAGATTCCCTGGAGGAAGGCATGGCAACCCACTCCAGTATTCTTGCCTGGGAAATCCTATGGACAGAGGAACCTGGTGGGCTACAGTCCATAGGGTCACAAAGAGTCAGACATGACTGAAGTGACTTAGCTTGCACACATATATATGTGTGTGCACACTATATCGCTATATATATAACTATATAGCTATATTATATAACTATATACAACTATATATATATATATATAACTGAAATACTGCTGTACACTTGAAACCAACTCAATTAAAAAAAAACCAACAGAGAATGACCTACTGAAGGATGAGGCACAGCCCACCTACAATGCCCAAACTCCTACTCTGGGGAAATGAAAACCCTCAGAGTCATTCTGATATAAGGTGCAGTTTCAATACACTGCATTTTCAACAGTACATGAACCGTGAACTTCCAGATGTTCAAGTTGGATTTAGAAAAGGCAGAGGAACCAGAGATCAAATTGCCAGCATCCACAGGATTATAGAAAAAGAAAGAGAATTCCAGAAAAACATCTACTTCTGCTTCACTGACTACACCAAAACTTTTGACTATGTGGATCACAACAAACTGGAAAATTCTTAAAGAGATGGAAATACCAGACCACCTTACCTGCTTCCTGAGAAACCTGTATGCAGGTCAAGAAGCAACAGTTAGAACTGGACATGGAACAACAGACTAGTTCCAAATTGGGAAAGGAGTACGTCAAGGCTGCATATTGTCACCCTGCTTATTTAACTTCTATGCAGAGTACATCATGTGAAATGCTGGGATGGATGAAATACAAGCTGGAATCAAGATAGTTGGGAGAAATATCAATAACCTCATATATGCAGATGGCATTACCCTTATGGCAGAAAGTGAAGAGGAACTGAAGAACCTCTTGATGAAAGTGAAAGAGGAGAGTGAAAGAGCTGGCTCAAAACTCAACATTCAAAAAATGAAGATCATGGCATCTGGTCCCATCACTTCATGGCAAATAGACTGGGAAACAATGGAAACAGTGACAGATTTTATTTTTTGGGCTCCAAAATCACTGCAGATGGTGACTGAAGCCATGAAATTAAAAGACGCTTGCTCTTGGAAGAAAGGCTATGACCAACCTAGACAGCATATTAAAAAGCAGAGACACTACTTTGCTGACCAAGGTCCCTCTAGTCAAAGCTATGGTTTTTCCTGTGGTCGTGTATGGATGTGAGAGCTGGACCATAAAAAAGCTGAGAGCAGAAGGATTGATGCTTTTGAACTGTGGTGTTGGAAAACACTCTTGAGCCTCCCTTGGACTGCAAGGAGATCAAACTAGTCAATCCTAAAGGAAATCAGTCCTGAATATTCATTGGAAGGACTGATGCTGAAGCTGAAGCTCCAACACTTTGGTCACCTGATGCAAAGAACTGACTCATTGGAAAAGACCCTGATGATGGGAAAGACTGAAGGCAGGAGAAGACGGGGATGACAGAGGATAAGATGATTGGATGGCATCACCAAATTGGTGGACGTGAGTTTGAACAAACTTTTGAGGTTGGTAATGGACAGGGAAGCCTGGAGTGCTGCAGTCCATGGGGTCGCAAAGAGTCGGACACAACTGAGGGACTGAACTGATACTGATATTGACTACCTCAAACTAAAAATATGCACAGCAAAGGAAACCAGCAATAAAACAAAAGGCAACGTACAAAATGGGAGAAGATATGTGATATGTGCAAATGCTATATCTGATAAAGGGTTGATATCCAAAACATATAAAGAACTCATACAACTCAGTAACAAGGAAGACTGATTAAGCCTGCACCTCCATGTTCATCACAACATTAGGCATAATAACCAAGATGTGAAAGCAACCTGTGTCCATCAGCAGATGAATAGCTAAAGAAGATCATACACGTACACAGACATACTACTTGGTCATAAAAAGGATGAACTCTTGCTATTTGTGACAACACGGATGGACATTAAGGGCATTATGCTAAGAAAAATAAGTCAGGCAGAGAAATACAAGCCCAGAAGGTGGAATACAAGCAGACTAACAAACAAGAGGGACAAACAGACAGAACCAAAATAAATGAACAAACCAAACTAAGCAAAAGCAAACATGCAGATATGGCAAACAGGACAGTGGTTATGGGGAGGGTGTGCTCTGGAGGCGGTGGGCAGGGCGAAACGGGTGAATTATGAGGGTCAACGATACAGTGACAAGTGAACGCTAAGTTTTTGGAGGTGAGCGAGTGGGAGGGCACACAGAAGTAGGAATACAATGCTGTGTACATAAACCAAAATGGTACAGGTCAGTGTCACCTCGATTACAAATGAATGAGTTTTTAGAATTAAAATAACCATTTAGAGTTGAGACTCGGAAAGCTTAGTGACTTCCACTCCAGCTACCTTGCAAGAGGTGCTTTCTGCCCTGCTCTTCATCTCCTGTTACCCCGTGACCCGGGATGGAGGGCCGCCTTCCCCCAGCTTGCTGTGCCCCCACCCCTGTTTCTGGGGTGCGTAAGTGATCAGACTCATGCCTCTACTCCTCTGTATCGTCATTCAGCCCCTCAGTCGTGTCTGACTCTTTGCGACCCCATGGACTGCAGCACGCCAGGCTTCCCTGTCCATCACCAACTCCCGGAGCTTGCTCAAACTCATGGCCATTGAGCTGGTGATGCCATCCAACCATCTCATCCTCTGTCATCCCCTTCTTCTGCCTTCAGTCTTTCCCCGCATTAGGATCTTCGGTGCTCATGTGTTTATTTTTACTTTTGTTTCCCTTGCCTGAGGAGATATTTCTAGAAAGATATTGCAAAGACTGAGGTCCAAGAGTGTGCTGCCCATGTTTTCTTCCAGGAGTTTTATGGTTTCAGGTCTTACAGTCAAGTCTTTAATCCATTTCAACTAATGTTTGTGTATGGTGTGAGACAGCAGCTCAGTTTCATTTTTAAGATCTGAAAAGTATAAGATATTGTTGATAGAAATTGAAAAGGACATAAATAGTTGGAAAGATATTCCGGGCTCATGGATTGGAAGAATGAACATTGTCAAAATGTCCTTATTACCTAAAGCAATCTACATGTTCAGTGAAATCCCTATCAAAATCCCAAGGACATTTTTTGAAGAATAGATCAAAAAAATTCATACAGCACCATAGAAGATCCTGAATAGCCAAACCAATCATGAGAATAAAGCTAGAGATATCATAGTCCCTGATTTCAAATTATACTACAAAGCCACAGTAATTAAAACTGCATAATACTGGCAGAAAAACAGATACAGGAATCAGTGGAACAAAACTGAGAGCCCAGAAATAAAACCACATATACATGGACAATTGATTTATAACAGAAGAGCAAAGAACACACAAGGGGAGATGAATAGCCTCTTCAATGGTGTTGAGAAAACTGGACAGCCACATGCCAAAAGAAAGAGAGAGAGAAACTAAATGCTTATTGTAAAAGATGCCCCTGGAAAAGCAAAGTGGGAAATTGTGGCAGGAATCCTAAGCTCAAGTCCTTGTTTCAATGTCCAAATTCTGGGTGTGAGCTGGTTGTTTTACTGTAAAATGCCCAGGCAGCATCTCAAAGTGGCAGGTTTCTCATCACAGCCCCTCTGGCTGCTGTGTGTGGAGGGGGCTGGACAAGGCTAGGATGGGCGGGGGGCAGCCAGGGAGAGATGCTGGTGTCTTAGTCCAGCGTGGGAGTAGTGGGTATGGTGAGAAGGGTTTGGATTTGGGCTGCAGGGAGGTAGTTATGATGACTAACTGCAGCTAGGAGGACGTTTATAGCCCAATTTTCATGAAATGGAAACCAGGGGGGAAAAAAAAGTAGGGGATTAAGAAATGGGCTTAAGGTCACGGAGCTAAAGGCTATGTATGAATCCATAGTGTGCACCCATCGGTGCCCCTGAGGCATGTGTTTCCTGGGGTGGGACATGTCTGACCCACCACGGTGCCCGCCCTGAGCACCCTGGGTTCTGGCACACTGTAGGGTCTCCGTGTCATTAAAGGAATTTGGTTGCAGCCTACAGGGAGCCTCCTGGGCGCCGCCATAGTTCATTCTGGCTAGTGACCACTAGAGGGCAGCAGTGCCTTTCCCGCCGCACAAAGTCTCTGGACACTGACTTCAGCTGAGTTAACCCCCATCTTGTCCCAGGTCACCCAGGGCTCGGACACTTTGGGAAGGAAGGGCCCCATCGATGATCATCCATCCACCAACTCCAGCTGTCCCCCCAAGCCAGAGGAAAAGAGCAAGCTTGAGGACCCTGGCGGAAGACTGGACAGGGGCCATCAAGACCTCAGTAACTCACTACTCCTTTCCTTGGTCCCCAACTCACATCCCAGAAAGGGAAGACAAGAAGAAGGGACTTGCCCAGGACACATGGGGACTGGGTGCCGTGTGGTCACCCTGTTCTCTGAGACCTGCTCCAGCGCTTCTCTCTGTGACCCCGGAGGGGCTTCCTTTAGTCCAGCTGATGCTGGGAGGCTGTTCGGAGAGGGTTCAGAGGCACACAATCAAATCAGTGTCCTAAGAAGAGAGAGAGAGAGGGCTGGAGGGCCCATCAGGGAAGAGATCCCCTCTGACAGCCTGCTGATCCCATCCTGGTCTCTTTTCAGTCCACAGAATGGAAGGCAGTACCACCTGTGAAAGGCAAGCATCGTTAAAGTTCTCAACTTCAGTTATCCTGGCATCAGCCAAGTGTGGATTGATTTTTTTAAGCATCCACACAGCACGACAACTTGGCCTTTGAGAATCCTCTATCACTTCAAAAAGGCACATAGAAAGGTCACAGGGATTGTTTCCCAAATCCCCACATAAATATTTGCTCGGTTGGCTGAGAACCTCGTTCGCGTGTGTAAATCTATTTATAATTAACTGCATTTGGCAGGGCTTCCTGTCCTCAGCTCAAGGCCAGCTTTGGATGCTCTGGCTTTTCCTGTTGACAGTCTGCGCATCCAGACAAAGCTTTTGGCTTCTCCAAGCAGCACCCCTTTCCCCTGACTCATATCCACAGGGGGTGCCTATGAAGGCCCCACCCATGCTCCTAGGCCAGGCCCTGCCCTGCTCTCCAGCCCCATCTCCGCTCCCTGCATGTCTCCTAGTAATGGCAGTTGTTCACGTCTATAGATGAACCACTCATATGCCAGACTCTTTTCTGAGTACTTCCATGCCATCACTCATCAACACAACACTTGGCACAGCTCTCTTCATTAGGTGTTATCATTAACCCCATTTTACAGATGTGAAAACTGAGGCCAAGAGCTAGGTATAAAGGACAAAGTTCAGATTGGAACCAGGTGTGAGGCTGGAGAGTGTGTTTCCTTCACCTGTACGTGGTGCCCTGTCTGATGCTGAGCCATGTGACAATGCCCGGGATGCTCTTCAGTGGGTCACCCCGCCACACCTCTGCCAGAGCTATTCTCTCCTCCTGACTCCCCCCGCCCCCCACCTGGCTTCAGCTGGCAACCCCAGCTGCTCCTCCACATTTCTCTTTAGACCCTCTATTCCAGAAGCCTTCCTAAGGTCAAAGCTTCCCTGGTAGCTCAGCTGGTAAAGAATCTGCCTGTATAGCAGGAGACCTCAGTTTAATTCTTGCGTCAGGAAGGTCCGCTGGAGAAGAGATAGGCTACCCACTCCAGTAGTCTTGGTCTTCTCTGGTGGCTCAGACGGTAAAGAATCTGCCTGCATATGCGGGAGACCTGGGTTCCATCCCCGGGTTGGGAAGAGCCGCTGGAGAAGGAAACGGCTACCTACTCCAGTAATCTGGCCTGGAGAATTTCATGGACAGAGGAGCCTGGCAGTCTACAGTCCATGGGGTCGCAAAGAGTTGGACAGGACTGAGCCACTAACACTTTCACTTTTCCTAAGTACCTGTGGGGGAATTATCAGTTTACACCCAGGATTTGTCCACCAGTGGGAGCAAACTGCTTCTCACCATTGCTTTAGGCCGATCGTCTGTATTCCTTTGCTTCTGTCTTCCCAAGGTCACCCCAACCCTCTGCGTGATGCTGGGGACAGCACATGGCAGTGGTCCTCAACCTTTTGGCGTCAGGGACAGGTTTAGTAGAAGACAATTTTCCCACGGCCCAGGAGAGTGGGGATGGTTTCAAGATGATCCAAGCACACTGCATTTATTGCGCACTGTTTCTATTATTATTACATCGGCTCCCCCTCAGATCATCAGGCGTTAGATCTCAGAGGCTGGGGGCCCCTGGTCTATGGGTTTATCCTGTTTGCCTATTCTGGTGGGAGAATCATCAGAGGTGGGGTGATTTCAAAATCAAAACAAACCCCATCTTGTGAGCAGCCAGGACATTTCCCTTGGGGCCCCATCAAAGTATCTCCCCCCTCAACACCCCTCCCCTCGACCCACAGCCCAGGATGGGTAACATCTGACCATTTCATTCCCCAAACAGGAGCCACAAAAGAACATTGCCAAATAAGATGTAAAAACATGCAACCATGGAACCAGGAGGAAGGAGGATTATTCTACAGCCGAGAGTCTGAGGTGCTGGCGAGAAGCTGGTCACATGATCCCGGAGGGGGAGGGGACGGGATGGAGGAGCTGGTCCAAGACTATTTCTGCCTGACTCCCTGCCTTTTCAGGTAAGTTACCTCATCTTTGAAGACTCCCCTTTGTCATCTTAAAAATGGAAGAAATCGTTTTGCTCTAAATGCATCTCGGGTTGGTTTTTTTTTTGAAACAACATGTATCATGGGTCAGTGTGTCCTGAGGACTCTGTGAACTTAAGCGTCACGGAGAATAGAGGGGTCATGAGGATGGGGGAGACCCCCGGTTGGAGGTGGGATGAGGAGAGTCGAGCTCCTTCTTCGGATGGATCCCTCTGCCATATCCACGCTCTGAAGGGGGTGCTTACTCCGGCCCAGTGTCCTCGGAGGAAGCACAACCTGTGGCCGGAGATAAGTAGGAGCTGTAAATCCATTTGATGAAGCCTGGAATCACTGTCCATTCAGGCGGCATCCAGGCGGCAGCGAGGGCGGCTTATCAGCGCTTTCAGGAGGCCTGTGACACCGATAAGACCGAAACCAGCTCTCTGCGCTGCCTGGGACGCCCGCAACGCCTGTGCTGGGTGCTTGGGAGCCAGGACTCAGCAGGGCCAAAGGCCGCCAAGAGCATCGTTTTAGGGGGCTGTGGTCCTTCACCACCAGCCTCCGTGGCTGCCTCTCAGAACAGGCTTTTCAGTTCTTCAGCGTGTGACTGCGGGTCCACACACATTTTCCAGCATCAAAAACTGTGCATCTGAATTGATTATTCTCTTTTTGTTCATATGTGCCATAACCATGAACCTTTCAGAAAAAGAGGATTTGACTAATTTTCTGTCAATGAGTCCTTCACTGTCTCTTCCCTTAAATTAAAACAACACCATTCTTTGTCTTATAAATATGTTGCTCCAGGGTGTGAACTTGCTGAATCATTCCATTTGAAACTGCATGGAGAGGCAAGGGGTTTGGGAGGGATGAGGAATGAGGTATTGGTGGTTTGGGGCGTCTAAGAGGCAGGAGACCCCACGGGACGCCGTGTGGGACTCAGAGCAGCTGGTGGAGGATTGCAGATTCAGGCATGGAGGCAGGGTGGGAAGAGGAAAGGGGAGGTTGGCTGCTCAGTCTGGTGGGAACGTTCTATCGAGCCTGTGGGCTGGAGCAGAGAATTCTACAACGATGCCAACAAGAAGGCACCCCAGGTGACACTAGTAAAGAACCCACCTGCCATTGCAGGAGATTTAAGAGACACAATTTTGATCCCAGGGTTGGGAAGATCCCCTGGAGGAGGGCATGGCAACCCACTCCAGTATTCTTGCCTGGAGAATCCCATGGACAGAGGAGCCTGGCACACTAGTCCGTGGGGTCACAAAGAGTCAGACACAAATGAAGAGGCTTAGCATGCATGCATGCACACCAACAAGAAGGGAACACACGGAATAAAAAATACGTGGAAGAGAAAGCACAAACTGCCAGAGGGGCATTTGAAAGGATGTCAAAATGGGCAAAGACGCCAGGGACATCGTTTCTGGGTCTGCGACTCTTCTACCTTTATTTTTCCCTTTCCTCAGAGAGCAGATAGGATAACCTGGTGAAGAAGTCGTGGGGATGTCCGATAACGTTCATCCATCAGGAGGCCAGGAGATGGGCGTCCCACACAGATGTCCTCTGTACCTGGAATAGATCAGTGTATGTTCCTGCTGGGGCTCAGTGCAGAGCGGGGGAACCAGGCCTCCTCCAGGCCCTGGCCGGTAGCTGAGGTGTGAGGTGTGTGGAATGTGAAGTCAAGTGGGCCTTAGAAAGCATCACTACGAACAAAGCTAGTGGAGGTGATGGAATTCCAGTTGAGCTGTTTCAAATCCTAAAAGACGATACTGTGAAAGTGCTGCACTCAATATGCCAACAAATTTGGAAAACTCACCAGTGGCCACAGGACTGGAAAAGGTCAGTTTTCATTCCAATCCCAAAGAAAGGCAATGCCAAAGAATGCTCAAACTACCGCACAGTTGCAATCATCTCACACGCTAGTAAAGTAATGCTCAAAATTCTCCAAGCCAGGCTTCAGCAATACATGAACCGTGAACTTCCAGATGTTCAAGCTGGTTTTAGAAAAGGCAGAGGAACCAGAGATCAAATTGCCAACATCCACTGGATCATCGAAAAAGCAAGAGAGTTCCAGAAAAACATCTATTTCTGCTTTATTGACTATGCCAAAGCCTTTGACTGTGTGGATCACCATAAACTGGAAAATTCTGAAAGAGATGGGAATACCAGACCACCTGACCTGCTTCTTGAGAAACCTGTATGCAGGTTAGGAAGCAACAGTTAGAACTGGACATGGAACAACAGACTGGTTCCAAATAGGAAAAGGAGTATGTCAAGGCTGTATATTGTCACCCTGCTTATTTAACTTAGATGCAGAATTCATCATGAGAAACGCTGGACTGGAAGAAGCACAAGCTGGAATCAAGATTGCCGGGAGAAATATCAATAACCTCAGATATGCAGATGACACCACCCTTATGGCAGAAAGTGAAGAGGAACTAAAAAGCCTCTTGATGAAAGTGAAAGAGGAGAGTGAAAAAGTTGACTTAAAGCTCAACATTCAGAAAATGAAGATCATGGTATTTGGTCCCATCACTTCATGGGAAATAGAAGGGGAAACAGTTGAAATAGTGTCAGACTTTATTTTTTGGGCTCCAAAATCACTGCAGATGGTGATTGCAGCCATGAAATTAAAAGACGTTTACTCCTTGGAAGAAAAGTTATGACCAACCTAGATAGCATATTAAAAAGCAGAGACATTCCTTTGCTAACAATGGTCCATCTAGTCAAGGCTATGGTTTTTCTAGTGGTCATGTATGGATGTGAGAGTTGGACTGTGAAGAAAGCTGAGCACTGAAGAATTGATGCTTTTGAACTGTGGAGTTGGAGAAGACTCTTGAGAGTCCCTTGGACTGCAAGGAGATTCAACCAGTCCATTCTGAAGGAGATCAGTCCTGGGTGTTCTTTGGAAGAAATGATGCTAAAGCTGAAACTCCAGTACTTTGGCCACCTCATGTGAAGAGTTGACTCATTGGAAAAGACTCTGATGCTGGGAGGGATTGGGGGCAGGAGGAGAAGGGGACGACATAGGATGAGATGGCTGGATGGCATCACTGTGTTGGTGGACGTGAGTCTGAGTGAACTCCAGGAGTTGGTGATGGACAGGGAGGCCTGGCGTGCTGCGATTCAAGGGGTTGCAAAGAGTCGGACATGACTGAGCGACTGAACTGAACTGAACTGAATTGAACTGAACTGAAATGAGGTGTGTGATTGCCCCGCTGTGGACCAGCCCAGAGCACCCAGCTAGGAGTGGAGCATGTAGGCCGTGGAGGGGCGTATTCAGGCTTTGGAGGTTCTGCAGTGGAGCATCTGTGTGTTGCCAGCCAGTCTCTTTCCCTCTCTGAAACTTTTGAGCAAATGTCTAAGCTCCCAGTCTGCCCTTTGAGCTCCCATAACACAAGTCTTAAAATGTCCTCCAATAGAGTCCTCTCAGGTAATTCCTCCATCGGTAGAAACAGCAGTGGGCTCAGAGTCTGGAACCTTCAGTGTGAGTACAAATCCTGCCACTTGTTGGCTGGGTTACCTTTGGCAATTTACTAACCCTCTCTGAGTATAGCTTTCTCCCCAAAGATCTCTGTGGTGCTGTGTTAAAGAACAAATTTCAGCTTTACTCTTCACAGGAAGAAGTGGCTAGAAAATTGGGGAGGGGGGCATGGAATGGGTAGGAAAGTAATAATTGAATAATTTATTGGGAGATGATTTCCGTTATAATTCTGGAATATTGGAAATACACTGGAAAAAAAAAGATGAAGAATTATAAATAAACACTGCAACTCAGATGCAGTAGATGTTAACATTTTGTTATGCATGCTCAAGGTTAACAAAAAACAAAAACATTACTGGGACTTCCCTGATAGCTCAATGGTAAAGACTATGCCTGCCAGTGCAGGAGACCCAGGTTTGATGCATGCTTAAGCTTAAAAAAAAAAAAAAAAAAATTACTGGGACTTCCCTGGTGGCTCAGTGGTAAAGAATATGCCTGCCAGTGCCGGAGACCGAGGTTCAATCCCTGATCTGGGAAGATCCCACATGCTGCGGAGCAGCCAAGCTCGGGTACCACAACCACTGAGCCTGTGTGTCTTAGAACCCGGGACCTGAAACTGCTGAGCCCGTGTGCCACAATTACTGAAGTCCAAGCACCTGAAGCCTGTGCTCCACGATAGAGAAGTGGCTGCAGTGAAAAGCCCAGGCATTACAACGGACAGGATGCCCCGCTCCCTGCAACAACAGAGAAGCGCACACAGCAACCAAGACCCGGCTCAGCCAGAGAGAAATAAAATTATTAAAAATCAAACATTACTGGTAAAATTGAAATTCTGTTTCCATCCCGGTGCTGTGTTCACTTCCGTGTTCCCAGAAGCGACCAGTCACATGAATGCAATGTGTTTCCAGTCCATTCTCTTCTGCATCTAAAAAGTTTTAAAGAGTCTTGTTGCCGCTAAGTCCCTTCAGTTGTGTCCGACTCTGTGCGACCCCATAGACGGCAGCCCACCAGGTTCCCCCGTCCCTGGGATTCTCCAGGCAAGAACACTGGAGTGGGTTGCCATTTCCTTCTCCGATGAATGAAAGTAAAAAGTGAAAGTGAAGTCGCTCAGTCATGTCCGACCCGAGTCTTAAATATATACAATTATCCTAGGGGAAAGTTGCTCAGTTGTGTCACTCTTTGCGACCCCATGGACTACACAGTCTATGGAATTCTCCAGGCCAGAATGCCCTTCCATTCTCTCGGGGATCTTCCCAACCCAGGGATTGAACCCAGTCTCCCGCCTTGCAGGCAGATTGTTTACCAGCTGAGCCACAAGGGAAGCCCTTCTAGGGGACATACCCTCGTTAGACAATAGTTATTGAAGCTGGTGCTCCTTGAATCACGGGCAGCTGATTCATTCATGTTAACTGCTGTGTCATATTTCATGGAATGAATATATCAGAACATATTCATTTTTCTGTAGGACTTTTAGGCTCTTTTTCTTTGTTCCATTATAGCCAACAATGAGGTGGTAATGAACATCCTCGTTTATGTCTCCTTGTGACAGTTTGTCTGAGCTATATCCCCAGAAAGGAAATAGCTTTACCAAATATTTGGAAATTGCTCTTTTATTTTTCTTTTTAAATATCCAATTGCATTTATTTATTTTTGGCTGTGCTGGGTCTTCGTTGCTGTGTGGGCTTTCTCTAGCTGCAGTGAGCAGGGGCTTCTCTCTAGCTGCGGTGAGCTGGGGCTTCTCTCTAGTTGCGGTGGCTGCTCTTGTTGCAGAGCATGGGCTCTAGGGCGTGGGGGCATCAGCCACTGAAGCTCCCAGGCTCCAGAGCACAAGCTTAGCAGTTGCAGCACATGGGCTGAGTTATTCCTAGGCATGTGGAATCTTCCCGGATCAGGGATCGAACCCACGTCTCCTGCCTTGGCAGGTGGATTCTTCACCACTGAGCCACCAGGGAAGCCCCATGAAAAAACACTTGCGTTATATTTATCATTGGATGCATTCTTTGGCTCTTGTTTAAGAATTGTTTCCTTATCCTAAAAATACAAAGATATTCTGCCATGTTTTCTTTTAAATATTTTAAAATACGGTTTTACTTACAAGTCTGTCATCCCTCTCAAATTTATTTTTGTGTATAAGGAAGAGATAAAATTTCCATTTTTTTCCCTAAGCAGATATCCTGTTATCCCAGCAGCACTTACTGTGTTGTCTACTGTTTTTCCACTGATTTGTCATGGTTTCTCAGCAATTTACCAAATTTCACTTGTTCTGCTCCACTGGCTATTTTTTTTTTAATCCCTGCATCAGTACTCTAGCATATTAATTTTATAACATTTTGATATTTTAGGGAAATTCTCCTCCTTTTCTTCTTCTTTTGCAAAATTTAATTAATTTTTTACATTTTCTCTATAAATTTTAGGTTCAGCATATCAAGACCTCTCCTCTTGAGGTGTTCACTGAATACACTGAATTTCAGTTAAGTTGAGATTCATAAATTATGCCTTATGTCTTTACCCATATAGGACATTCTTTTATGTCCTTTAATAACATTTTAAAATTTTCTCCTTAAAGTCTGCACACATATTTACTTTTATTTCTTTTCAGGTATCTTTTGGGGTTTGCTGCTATTGTATAAGGATTTGGTTTTTACATTGCATTTCCCAGTTAGTTTTTGATATGACTGCTATTCCTTTTTACTTATAAAATATTGAATAAATAATAACTTATTTTCCTAAAAGACCTATCTTCTGTCCTGAATCTTATTTTGAGCCCTTTCATGAACTTCTTTAAAGCTTTATCCCATATGTTTCTAGCCCCCAAATATATTTTATGCTTTGCCTGTTTTCATTTTTTACATAAATGAAATCATTTTGCATATCCTCTTCTGTTACTTATATTTCCTCCTCACTGTAGGTACCTGAGATTCAGCCGTGTTATTATGTACCATTGTAATATATTCATTATTATTATCATTATATGACTCTACAACAGCTTGTTTTTCCATTGATAACATTTTGACTTCTTTCCAGATTTGTTACTGTAAACATATTTGTAAGAAACGTGTGCTAGAATTTCCCTAGGGTATATTCTAGAGTTAAAATTGCTGGATCACAGAGCATACACATCTTCAGATTTACTCTTGCTGATGCTCAGTTGCTTTAGTCGTGTCCAACTCTTTGTGACCCCATGGACTGTACCTTCCAGGCTCCTCTGTCCGTGGGATTCTCCAGGCAGAGATACTAGAGTGGGTTGCCATGCCCTCCTCTAGGGGATCTTCCTGACCCAGGGACTGAATCTGGGTCTCCTGCATTGCAGGTGAATTCTTTACCGCTGAGCCACTGGGGAAGCGCTACATCAAATCTTTTTCCAAGAATATATCCATTAGCAATGTGTCAGTTGCCTTATGTCCTCACCAACACTTGATATTGTCATATTTAAAATCTTTAAGCATGTTTGTAGAAACAAAGGGCTTTAATTGAAGATTTGCTTTAAAGGTATAGTTGGAAATCATCTGTCCTGATCCACCCATCCTCATCACTGGGGAAAGAACTAAAGTTAACAAAGGGGGAAATAGACATGAAAACATTTTGTAAATCGCAAAAGGCTCAGGGGTAAAGAGTCTGCCTGCAGTGGAGGAGATGCAGGAGAGCATCTACCTGGAGAACAGAGGTAGTTTTTTAGGGCTTCCCAGGTGGTTCAGATGTTCAACAATCTGCCTGCAACACAGGAGACCTGGCTTTGATCCCTCGGTTGGGAATATCCCCTGTAGAAGGAAATGGCAACGCACGCCAGTATTCTTGCCTGGAGAATCGCATGGACAGAGGAGCCTGGTGGGCTACAGTCCATGGGATTGGACATGACTTAGCGACTAACACTTTCACTTTATTTCCACGTAAGAAGTTATCGTTGTCAATCAACTGAGAGTATCTCAGAGAATCAGTAGACAATGTCACAGCATGACTCCAAATTTTTCCTCCCTCAAGCTAAAGGACTTACAGGCTCAGAACGTCTGCAGAGCTGTAGGCCAGTGGAAGGGTGCCTATTCGGTGATGGTGACAGTGATCTGAGCCCATCTTCTAAATAAGGAACATCTTCCAATTTTATAGCATCTTCAGATGGGTTGATTCTGAAGCCTTGGGATCAAACTGTGTGTGCTAAGTTGCTTCAGTTGTGTATGACTCCTTGCGACCCTGTCATAGCCCACCAGGCTCCTCTGTCCATGTGATTCTCCAGGCAAGAATATTAAAGTGGCAGTTATTACAAAGAACACATTTGAGTCCGTTCTAATGAGGTAGATGAAACTGGAGCCTATTATACAGAGTGAAGTAAGTCAGAAAGAAAAACACCAATACAATATATTAATGCTTATATATGGAATTTAGAAAGATGACAACGACAACCCTATATGTGAGACAGCAAAAGAGACACAGAGGTAAAGAACTGACTCTTGGACTCTGTGGGAGAAGGCGAGGGTGGGATGATTTGAGAGAATAGCACTGAAACATGCATATTACCATATGTGAAAGAGAGGACCAATCCAAGCTCGATGCATGAAACAGGGCACTCAAAGCCGGTGCACTGGGACACCCACCCAGGCGGATGGGATGGGGAGGGAGGTGGGAGGGGGGTTCGGGATGGGGACACATGTATACTCATGGTTGTTTCATGTCGATGTATGGCAGAAACCACCACGATATTGTAAAGTAATTAGCCTCCAATTACAATAAATAAATAAACTAATTAAAAAAAAGAATACTGGAGTGGGCTGCCGTGCCCTCCTCCAGAGGGTTTTCCAACCCAGAGACTGAACCCACGCCTTCTTTGGCTCCTGCACTGCAGGCAGATTCTTTTACCACTGAGCAACTGGAGATTAAGGTGAAGTGAATTAAAAAGCAACAACCTGAGCACCTTTCCTTGTCTTTGGGTGGCTGCCAGGAAATCCTTGAATAATAAGCAGTGCTGCATTTTAGGAACTTGATTACAAAAGTTTCTGAAATGTATATCCAAGGCCCAGATCATTCCTGGGATGCTTTCACGCTGCAGGAATGTAAACCTCAGTTATCACTGCTGACTGATGGCCATTTTCTACATACTGTGCTCTTTTTCCCTACTCTTTCTTCTCCTCCAACAGTTAATTAGTTTCAAGAGCAGTTTGCTACTCTCTCGCAAGTTCTTTTTTTATTTTATTTTATCTGAGCGTAATTGTGTTAATTTCTGCTATACAGACAAAGTGATTCAGTTATACAAGATATACATATATAGAGATATATATTTTTATATTCTGTTCAATTATGGTTTATTACAAGATATTGAGTATAGTTCCCTATGCTATTCAGTAAGACCTTCTAGTTTATCCATCCTCTGTGTAATCGTTTGCATCTGCTAATGCCAAACTCCCAATCCTTCCCTCCCCCTTGGCAACAAGTCTGTTCTCTATGTCTGTGAGTCTGTTTCATAGACAAGTTCTTTTGTGTCATATTTCAGATTCCTCGTACAAATGGTCTCATATTATCCTGGCAGTTCTTGATCTGATTGTGTACAGATCTGAATATTGTGCGAATGCAGAAAATGATTTCACGTTATTAGCACTTCTGCAGACCAACGAGGCTTAAACTGTGAGGACTTTTGCCTACTGGTCCTCAGTTGCCTGACATCGCCCCTGGGTGTGAAGGTACAGTGCAGCGAATTGCTCCGAGAGAGACAAGGCTGCAGACTTAGATTTTAGACGACTCAGGAAGGAAAGATAAGGGTTCCGTTCAGATTTCTGCTGCTGACTCCAGTCCAGTCATGTTTTATGGAAGAGCTCACTCAGAGCTCCATGGGAATGAGTGTCCGCCCGCAAGAGGTATGTCTGTGTGTGTGTGTGTGTGTGTGTTGCGGGGTGGTGGGGCTGGGTGGGATATATGTGTGTGTGAGACAGAGACACAGTTACAAGAGAGAGTTACTGAGGTTTTGAAGGTGACCAAACAGTAAGAATCACACAAAAAAGTGGGAATTGGGCTTTCAAGGCTGCGAATATGAATGTTTGAATAGTATTTATTTTATGAAGAGTGGGCATGGACCAACTGGAATTGTTGACTTTTCTTAGTCTTTCCAGTAAGCAGTGTCCAGTCTCTGTAAACAGCTAAGATATAGTTACTGTGTACATGTGCTAAATTGCTTCAGTCATGTCCAACTCTTTGCAACCCCGTGGACTAGAGAGCCCACCAGACTCCTTGCCCGTGGGATTCTCCAGGCAAGAATACTGGAGTGGCTTGCCGTGCCTTCCTCCAAGTGATCATCCCAACCCAGGGATAGAACCCGAGTGGGTTCTTTATCACTAGCGCCTCCTGGGAAGCCCATGTACCTACTAAGTGTCAGGCATGGTGCTGGGTTGGGGGATGAAATGATGAAACAAAGTGACACAGTCCCTGCTTTCCTGGAGTGTACAGTCTAGTGGGAAAGACAAAGAATAAGCAAATAAGTACACAAATGGACATATGACCAAGTACTATAATGTCATGGAATGTTTTGCAGAGACTGATGGTGTGATGGTCAATAAGGGCTTTGTAGACCAAGATGAGAACTTCAAATTTCATTCCAAGTGGGAAGCTGTAGAAACTTTTTCAATAAGAGAAGGACAAGATCAAATTGATATTTTACAGCAGATTATTCTGGCCGCTGAGTAGAAATTGGATAGGAGAGGGCCAGAGTGAAAGCTGGAGGCAACCACAGTGCCAGCTGCAGGTCAAGGTCATGATGACATTGACCAAGATATTGGTAACATGTATGGAGAAAAGAGCACAAGTTCAATGTATTAACCAGGAGTCTCTAGAATCCTGGATTCATTTATATATTTACAGATATAACATTGGAAGGATGGATGGTGAAGCTGAAACTCCAATACTTTGGCCACCTGATGTGAACAGCTGACTCATTGGTAAAGACCCTGATGCTGGGAACGATTGAGGGCAGGAGGAAAAGGGTGTGGCAGAGGATGAGACGGTTGGATCGCATCACCATTTCAATGGTCATGAACTTGGGCAAACTCCAGGAGACGATGAGGGAAGCCTGGCATGCTACAGTTCATGAGATCACAATGTCAGACATGACTTGGCAACTGAACAAAAACAACAACAAATATATAACATATTTATTTAAAAAAGGATTTATTGTAAGGAATTGGTTGACACAATTACGGAGTCCAAGAAGTCCCATGATGTGTCAATTATAGACTGGAGACCCAGGAAAGTTGATGGTATATTTCCAGTCTGAGTACAGAAGTCTGAGAACTGGAAATTCAACAGTAGAAGTTCTGGTCTGAGTCTAAAGGTCTGAGGGTTAACAGCACCGATGGTGTGAGTTCCTGTCCCAGGGCAGCAGAACATGGATGTCTCAGCTCGGCAGTCAGGCAGAGAGAAGAAACGCTCTCTCACTCAACCTTGTGTTCCAGTCAGGCCTCTGTGGATTGACTGAGGCCCACCAGCATTGTGGAGGGCCATCTCTTTATTCCACCCACCAAGTCAAATGTTATTCTCTCTGGAAACACCCTCACAAACACAGCTAGAATAACGTTTAACATGATATTTAGCCCACTCTCTGGCCCAATTAAGGTGACATGTAAAATGCTTTGGAGGCAGAAAGTACTGGTTTTGCTGATTAATTGCAAAGGTAGGAGAAACGTGAGGGGAAAAAAATTAGGGGACCCAAGCCCATGTTTTTGGAAGAAGCAGATACTGAACTATGGGGCGACTTTACTGAGGCAGGAAAGACCAATGGACAAGAAAGGAAAGACTTACCTTTAGAGAAGTCAGTTTTGTGATACTAAGAGAATATATGGGGCTTCCCTGGTGGCCCAGATGGTAAAGAATCTGCCCCCAGTGCTGGAGACCCAGGTTTAATCCCTGGGTTGGGAAAATCCCCTGGAGAAGGGAATGGCTACCCACTCCAGTATTCTTGCCTGGAAAATTCCGTGGACAGAGGAGCCTGGTAGGCTACAGTCCATGGGGTCGCAAAGAGTCAGACACACAACTAACACACACACAAGAGAATATATCGCAACAAGGTAGTTGAAAAATTAGCCTAAGCCTCTTGGGAAAGTCTGAATGGGAGTTGTGAATTTGGGGGTTATTTCTCTAGGTGGGTTAAATCAGTTAAAGAAAGAACCTAGACTCTAACAATTAACAAGCATATGAGGGGAAAAAAAAAAACCCTTCTGATGGGTGAAGTCTCGGGAAAGAAGGACCAGTGATTGCCAGAATCTCACTTGGGACAAAAAGAGCTAATGATGGGGTAAGGATCAGGGGGCCAAACTCTCACATTGATCTCCAAAGCCCTTATTATCATCAGCAGCATTAGTCTCTGCAAAGCATTCTATAACTTTCCAGTTCCCAACCATTAGCTCCATCCTCCATGAGAAGGGCAAAGATTGGATGCTGTGTTCTGAGAAGGTTCTGAACTAATATTGAGATGGTGAAATTGGAGAAGTCAGCAGATGCAGAGAAGATGGGATTGACCTGTTGGCTATAGAGAAACGAGGGCTTCTTTGGTGGCCCAGACAGTAAAGAATCTGACTGCGATGCAGGAGACACTGGTTTGATCGCTGGGTCAGGAAGATCCTCTGGAGGAGGGAATGGTTACCCACTCCAGTATTCTTGCCTCAAAAACTCCATGGACAGAGGAGAACTGGTTGGCTACAGTCTGTGTGGGTCACAAAAAGTTGGACATGACTAAGTGACTAACACACACAACAGAGAAAGAAGCAGAAAGAGCCCAGGCTGGTACCCAAACATCTGGCTTGGCAATGGGCTTGTTCACAGTGGAGGAGTCATGTCCTCATTTTGTTAGTTTTGAAATTCAAAGCCAAGGGATGTTCAGAAATTGATAACTTCCTATCATTGGGTCCCAACCTTTCTGCCTTTATGTAACCCTGATTATTTCACAACCAGGGTGATGACAGACACGCTGTGCCTGCGTGTCCCTGGCAGCCTCCCGTGACCCACGCCATTCTAACCCTAGTACGTTCTCAGTTCCGCTTCCCGATTTCCAACTACGCCACCATTCCCTTCAGTCTCCATGCCTTTGGCTCCACTCTATCTTCTGCCTCCTTTTCATCTCATCAGTTCCCAGTTATGTTTAAAGACCTTGTTCAAATTCTGAATCCTCTAAGAAATCCTTCTGCCTCATCTCAGGGAGCATTATCTGTCATCTCCTTGGTTTTGCATATGCCCTCTCTGCTAACCTAAGAGGAAGAATTCTTTACTTTGCATCTCAGTATTTGCTGGGTTCATAGTAAGCACTCAGTCAGTATGGAAGAAATAAACAAACAAATAAATGTGTAAATTAGTCCTTGTCTTCACTGGTTTACTGTGCTACCTAGAACTAGCTAAGACTTAGCAGAGCTGTGGGCTTCCCTGGTGGCTCAGCTGCTAAAGAATCTGCCTGTAGTGTGGGAAACCTGGGTTCTATCCCTGGCTTGGGAAGATCCCTTGGAGAAGGGAATGGCAACCCACTCCAGTATTCTGGCCTGGAGAATTCCATGGGGTCTCAATGAGTTAGACACGACTGAGTGACTTTCACTCACTAGCAGAGCCGTGAAATGAACACTTCGAGTGCCTATTTATCTGGAATCTCTTTGCCACTCTTTATCAGCTGTCTGGGAAAATCGCTTAACCTTTGACCCCAAGGGCATTTCTTACATTGTAAATTGGGTTTGAGAACACCCAACCTGCAGCAGCATCATTGTGAAGGTTCAGTGGGCTAGTGTGCTTGTGTGCCTGGCATCCACATTTAGCCTCTGACAGGAAGTGGTAGATGGTGGTAACAAAGGGTTAGTTTGCTGCACCTTATCAGTTGAAAGACTGACTATCGTGGGTTGAATTTTGTCTCCCCAGAAGACACCCTGACATCCTAACCCCTCAGATCTATGAATGAGACCTTATTTGGAAATAGCATCTTTGTAGACGTTATCAAATTAAGATGTAGTCACACTTTATCCTAAACTAATAATTGGTATCCTTGTAAGAAGAGGACATTTTTGTTTCTTTTGCTTTTTTTTTCAGCTTTATAGAGGTATGATTTTCAGATAAAACTGTATATATTTAAAATCTACAGAGTGATGATCTGATGGAAGTTATACTTTGTGAAATAACTCCTACAATCTAGTTAATTATTACATTCTATCATTACTTATTTTACTTGTGTATGGTGAGAAATGCTTAGAATTACCAAATCTGCTACCAAATTTCAAGGGCACAGCACAATTATTAACTACAGTCACCACACTGTACATGACATTCTCAGAGATTATTCTCTTATAACTAAAGCTTTCTACCCTTTGACTAGTATCTCACCATCTTCCCCACTCCCCAGGGCCTGGTAACTACCATTCCACTGTTTTTATGAGTTCAACTTTTTTTTTTTTTTTTCAGGTTCCATATATAAGATCCTACGATGTTTGTCTCTGACTGGCTAATTTCACTTAGCGTAATGTCCTCTCAGTTCATTCATATTGTTGCAAATGGCAGGATTTCCTTCTTTCTCATGGCTGATTAATCATTATATATAGCCATAAAATTCTTCATCTGTTCACCCATCAATGAGCATTTAGATTGTTTCCATGTCTTGGCTTTTGTGAGTACTATTTCAGCAAAGGTGGTTATGCAGATATCTCTTTGAGTTCCTAATTTCCTTTCTTTCAGATATTCTCAGAAGTAGGAATGCTGGATCATACAGCAGTTCTATTTTTAATTATTTGAAGACCCTCCATACTGTTTTCCATGACTGTACCAATCTACACTCCTGTCAAGTGTGTTCAAGTATTCTCTTTTCTCTGCATCCTTGCAAAGCTTGTTATCTGTTGTCTTTTCCATAAAACCCACCCTAACAGATATGAGGCGGTGCTTCATTGTGTTTTTGATTTCCACTTCTCTCCTGATTCATAGTGAGAAATGATCATCATTCAGATGATCCTTTGCCCCTTTAAAAATCAGATTGAAAGTGAAAGTGAAGGTTGCTCAGTCGTGTCTGACTCTTTGAGACCCCATGGACTATAGTTCATGGAATTCTCCAGGCCAGAATACTGGAGTGGGTAGCCTTTCCCTTCTCCAGGGGATCTACCCAACCAAGGGATCGAACCCAGGTCTCCTGCATTGCAGGCGGATTCTTTACCAGCTGAGCCGTTACTTGGAATTTTTTGCTATGAGTTGAAAATTTTCTTATATACTCTGGGTATTAACTCCTTATCAGATATATGGCTTGCAGGAATTTTCTCTCATTCTGCAAGTTTCCCTTTCATTTTGTTGATGGCTTCCTTTGTCGTGCAGAAGCTTCTAAGTCTGATATAGCATCACTTGTTTACTTTGCTCTTGTAGCACGCATGCTAGATTGCTCTAATTGTGTTCAACTCTGTGTGACCCCATGGACTGTAGCCCTCCAGACTCCTCTGTCCATAGGCTTCTCCAGACAAGAATACTGGAGTGGGCTGCCATGCCCTCCTCCAGGGGATCTTCCTGACCCAGGGATCGAAGCCAGGTCTGCTGATGCAGGCAGCTTTGTTACCATCTGAGCCACCAGGGAAGCCCATACCTGTGCTTTAAGTGCGATAACCAAAAAACCATTGCTGAGACCAATGTTAGGGAGCTTTTCCCCTATGTTTTCCTCCAGTAATTGTATCATTTCAGGTCTTACACTTCAGTTTTTGATCCATTTTCGTGTGTAGTGTAAGATAGGGGTCTAGTCTCATCTTTCCTTGTGACCAATTTTCCCAGCACCATTTATTGAAAAGACTGTCTTTTCCCCATAATGTGTTCTTGGTGGCCCTGTCAAAGTTATGCACGGGTGTGTATCTAGGCTTTCCGTTCTCTTCCACTGTTCTATGTGTTCTGATCCATCCGTCTGTACTATACTGTTTTGATTATAGCTTTTAGCATAACCTGAAATTAGGATGGGTGATGCTTTGAGCTTTGTTCTTTCTCAAGATTGTTTTGGCTTGAGAAAACAAGCCAAACTACATATGGCTTGTTCTGTTTCTGTGAAAAATGCCAGTGGAATTTTGATAGGGATTGTCTTGAATCTGCAGATCTCTTTGCATGTATGGACAAGATTTTTATTTTAATGGTATTAATTCTTCCAATCCATGAAAATGGGATAACTTTTCATTTATTAGTGTCTTCCTCCATTTCCTTCATCAATTCTTATTGTTTTCAGTGTACAGGTCTTTTACCTTCTTGGTTAAATTAATTCATATGCATTTTATATTTTTTGATACTATTGTAAATGGGATTTTTAAAAATTTCCCTTTCTGAAAGTCTGTTGTTAGTGTGTAGAAATGCAACTGATTTTCATATATTGATTTTCTCTCCTGTAACTTCAGTGAATTCACTTATTAATTCTAACAGGTTTTCTTTGATGAGGTGTTTAGCATTTTCTGTATTTATGATCATGTCATCTGCAAACAGAAAATTTACTTCAGGAAGAGGGGATTTTGGACACAGAGACACAGACGCAGGATACATACCATGTGTTGACGGGGAGAGAGATTGAATTGATGTGTCTACAGGCCAAGGAATGCCAAGGATTGCCAGAAACCACCAGAAGATGGGAAGAGACAAGGAAGGACCCTCTATCCTAAAGCCTTCAGGGAGAGGAGGACCCTGCCAGCCCTCGATTTAGGAAACTCTAGCCTCCAGGACTATGAGACAATACATTTCTCCTATTTAAGCCCCAGTTTGTGGTACCCTATTACAGCAGCCTTGGGACACCAGGACAGTTACGCTCTGCACTTGTGCTTCTAAATGGAAAAGCATAGCTTGCTAAACCATTCTCATAGATCATCTAAGTCAGAGACACGAAAGATCAGGGAAGGAAGGAAAGTATGGCCCATGCGTACAAAAGGAAGGAGAGAAAACAAAAAGCTCCCCGGTGTGGCATGTGAGCTTTTAAAAAATCAGTATTTAGAAACCTTTTCAACAATCCAGTTACTTAACTGAGATGATACTGTTGATTTCATGAATTTATTAAGCAAGCATCCTTCACCTGCAGAAAACCAGCCTGGGTCACTGGGGAGAGTGTGGGCTTTGGAGCCCCTGCATTCAACCCAGGCTCCCCACTTACCAGCTGGTGACCTTGGGCAAGTTACCTAACCGACACGAGCCTCAGCCTCCTATGATGCCCATGTCTAGGTTTGTGATGAGCCCTCTCTGAACCGATGTTTATGAAATGTCAGGTACCGCACTGCCATGGATACGATGCAGGATACAGTCTTCCCCAAACATAAACTGGAACATCTTCTGATGCTTTGAAAACAGATTTACACAAGTGGCTTGAAACAGACCCAGAAATACCTATGCTTGATGGAAAGAGGGGGAAAGACGTATCTTGCTAAAAGCAGTGACTTGCAGAAAGAGCATGAAATAAACACCCTGACACCCACCTTGGACGGAATACAGCAGGACACGTGTTTCTCACTGTAATGATAGTCTTTATTTGATTTTCATCACCTTTCAATGAAAGAGTGGTTCCCATCAGCACTATGTCATTACAAACCTTACAAATACATCTTACAGGCAGTGAAATTTCTTCTAAAAAATGAAAGCTAACTGTAAGGAACATTTGTAGTTGAAAAAGGTATAAAATAGAAGCGTGATTAAATGGAAGCAGGTTTCTATCAGGAGAGAAAAATGGTACCACCGCGCCATTAAAGTAGTACTACAAACATACTATTTTGCTTGTTCTCAAGCTGACTGTTCATACGAGAGAAGCTGATTTGCCCTTTTCTTCTCAGTGACCAAATCAACATGCTTGTGTATCTAACCATCCTGGCAAGACAAAAACAAGGGGGAACGAGAAGCAAAGCTTCTAATTATGTTCAGAATTGATTCCAAGGTAGAAGCACAAGCTGTGGTTTCCAGAAGGTGAAGAAGAGAAACTCGTGAGTTTCAAGGAGAGCTGTGGGAGCCGCGGGTTTAGCCTGTTGTGTCTGGGCAGCTGACATAACTTCATGCCCCCAGGTTCTTCTCTGGTCTGAACTGCCTTAGCTCTGATGATCCGGGAGGACCGTGGTCACTAGGATTGGGTATTCTAACGCGTTGCAGTCATCCGACAGGAACACCAAATCCTGAAAAAGATGTGCAATAAACAGGAACATCACTGAAGGTGGCCACAGAGCCCACACACAGCAGTAGGGCTCCTGGCTATCCTCAAAGGCTGTTCAGTTGTTCCCCTTTGTGTGAAAACATCACCCGTTGAATCTCATATTCCTTTGTTATTGAATTCACGTATGTGTGTTGGTTGACCAGATGGATGGATAGATGGGTAAAGAGCAACAACTCTGGGCCAGGCATCAGGGATACCAGGAGTAACAGCACTAGGTCTCACCCTCAAACACTTCAGAGTCAATTGAAGCGTTCTCAAACCGTATTACAATTATGCTTTCTTCCTCTCTCCCCAGCACCACCAAGCAGAGAGAGGAATGAAGAGGGAAGTGGTGGAGTCGGAAAAGCATGTCTCATCCCTGATGCAAAGTAACAAATACATCTTTTTAAAATATGTATTTATTTTTATTTTTTTGGCCATGCCAGGTCTTCTTTGCAGCATGTGGGATCTAGTTCCCTGACCAGGGATCAAACCTAAATAAATCTTAATAAAACTTAAAGCTAGAAATCTGAATAGCTGAGTATTAAAGTTTCCTGGGTCAGGCCTGGTGCTCGGCATTCTATGTTTAGTTACCTTCTTTATATGTTTAATCACCTTGCTAGAGATCTTATTACCAAGGAGTTACTGCAGCGCTCAGCACACACATGGTCAGGGTGTAGGTACTATTATCCTCCCAGTGATCTCAGGAGATGGGTACTCTGCATGAATGAGGAAACTGCGGCTCAGAGGGGGAGAGGGTGTGAGCCTCCGGGAAGCAAGACAGGGATGAAGACAGGGGCTCAGGTCCTCCGGGAAGCAAGACAGGGATGAAGACAGGGGCTCAGGTCCTCCGGGAAGCAAGACAGGGATGAAGACGGGGCTCAGGCCTGCCTGATGCTGAAGCTTGTGCTCTGAAGACCACATGGCCCAGCTTTCTACATCTAGCCAGCGCTGATTCTCTGCTCTTCCTGTCTCCTTCCCCTCTGATGCGGAGTCTTCCCATCACCGAACACACCCAAAGCCTCTCCCCTAGAAAGTCTCCTCTAACCCAGTCTCCAGGGTGTGGGAGTTCTCAGAATTCCACAGTTCTCATCTCACCCCATTTGACTGCTGGCAGAATCTGTTCTATACGATTTTCATATGGTCCTGGGTGCTGCAGGTGGGGCTGGTGGAGGTGGGGAGCCTCGTTGAAGTCCCCAGCCCTTGGCAAGAGCAACAGGGTTGAGGAAGGGCTTTGTGAACTGGAAGCACCCCATAAGCTTTTCTCTTCCTCCTGCTGATTCCCCTGTTCCCCTAACCATTCTCTTAATTTCTTGACCTATAACGAGTAGGAAAAGAACGTTCAATGTGCCACTCACTCTCCTGCAGAACGAGTTCATGATGGTGTATAGTTTCCGCACTTTGTCCTTCAAGGCATCCACCTGGGCCACCTTCCAGCACTGGGGTGATGCCACAAAGTCCCGCAGCTTGGCCAACACACAGTAATTCTGCGAGTGGATAACAGGGAGGGGTCTCGTGGGAGAAGTCAGTAGTCAGAGGGCTAGGAGCTGGGGGCGGCTGGTTCTGCTTCACCAGATGTCTCCCTACCCCCCAACCCTGCCCCCCAACCCCCTGCAACAGGCAGACCACTCTTACATGTATATCCAGATACAGCCTGGGCAGGTATCTCACACACGCCTCCTGTGGAAAGGGAAATGGCTTTCTGGGATGCCCACAGGGACACACCCCAGCCACAGAAGTCTCTCTGCCAGCCCCCAGACAGCTGGCCCAGCCCCAGATCCCTGGGGACTTCCTTGATGCCGACATGCACATACAGTCTTGTACCGTCTGCCACATTCCCCCAGGGTCAATTGCTCTTCTAGAATTTGACTTTTAGAATGCAAACTTTATGTCATATACTATGAGTTAGGGAACTGTTTCATATATGTGTGTACAGAGAGGGAGATGTATATAAATATGTGTCCATATATATGTATATGTATATTTAAACAGTTCTATAACTATAGTCTGAGGGCTTCCCAGGTAGCTCAGTGCTAAAGAACCACCTTGCCAATGCAGGAGAGGCAGGAGATGCAGGTTGGATCCCTGGGTTGGGAAGATCCCCTGGAGAAGGAAATGGCCACCCGCTCCAGTATTCTTGCCTGGAGAATCTCATGGACAAAGGAGCCTGGCAAGCTACAGTCCATGGTACCAAAGGAATTAGACATGGCGCAGTGACCGAACATGCATGCATGCGTAATTGTAATCTGGATAGAGTAGTACGTGTAACATATACTATAGGAATAGGAAGCTGTATATATAGTTATACTTTTATGTCACTCTGCTTCACTTTTGCTTCTGTGCTGGCCTGAAGCCCGAAAACCCAGATTCTGGTCCTTTCCAACCAGTAATTCCCTGTTGCCAGGGATAGATATTCTGTTTTGTGACTCAGTTTCCCAGTTGTGAGGCTAGAGAGTTAGAACACGTAATCTCTCCACTTCCTTCCAGCTCTGAATCTATGCATTTTAAGTTTTAAAATCATGTTTGTTTTTTTTCCAAGATGATTGCTCTATGTATTTGGGCTTCCCAGGTGGTGCTTGTGGTAAAGAATTCACCTGCCAACGCAGGAGATGTAAGAGATGAGAGTTCGGTCCCGGGATCGGAAAGATCCCCTGGAGGAGGGCACGGCAACCCACTCCAGTATTCTTGCCTGGAGAATCCCATGGACAGAGGAGCCTGGCAGTCCATGGGATCACAAAGAGTTGGAAACGACTGAAGAGACTTAACATACATGCCTGCTCTGTGCACCAGTGCTCGACATATCTAATAGCAGGGAATCTGTGGATAAAGTAGGATGCTTCAATACAACCAAGTGCTATTTCAAAGGAATGTTAATTTGACGGCATTGTTAGAAAGTAAACTGCAGAACCGCTGTGCTCTTTGTTTCGATTTGTCTATACACACAAACACTTGGATTGGATACCTATGCACAGATCAAGAACTGAAATCCTATTCTCTGAATGTGATGGCAGCAGGTCACCTCTAGGTGGTAGGATTGCAGTAATATTTATTTTCTTCTTTGTCTTCTGCCTTTTCTGTTTTCGAGGTGTATGAGCTTCATAACTTAAGAAAAAATACACATTACTTAACTTTCAAAAAGAAACCACAAAGGAGGTGTTAATAAGGTATCACAAGCCCCACATCTGAGGCTTATGATGAAGGGTTATGTGAAGGGTTCACAAGTGGTAAAGGGACACTTTTAAATTTTGCCAGAGCTTTGAAGTTTAACTCAGTTTGTATCTACACTGGAAGAGCGGTCAGGAGGCCAGATTTTAGCTCTGGGTGGCTCCTTAGGGACTCTGGGTTCCGAGCCCCTGCGTCTTCCGCTTGACAGGACAGTGAGAACAGTGGCTGAAGGCCAGGACTGTTCACACTGGGCAGACTGTGTCTGCATTCCAGTTTGCAACCTTCCAGCTGCCCACAGTGCGTCTCACAGCTCAGGATGATGAGATTCTCTGATTCGGCTGGATAATTTGCTCAGGTCCATAGCAGGTAAGAGGTGGGGCTGGTTCAGGAGTCACCCCATTAGCTCCTACTGGGTAGTGGGGAGAATAAACAAGCTGAACTCCTTGGTCCTCCTTAAGCTGGAGTTCTACACTCTGTGGGAACTTTTCTTCTCTCTCTGTCTGTCTGTCTGTCTCTCTTTAGATTTTAAAACAGATCCTCTTGATATTTGCTAGCTTGTTGCTCTTCAGTCGCTAAGTCGCGCCCGACTCTTTGGGACCCCATGAATTGCAGCAGCCCAGACTTCCCTGTCCTTTACTATCTCCCTGAGTTTGTTCACACTCATGTCCATTGAGTCAGCTAGTTATAAACAGAAGTTCTGATGTCTTGGATTGCATTTTCTTTGTAGTAAAGAGGAAGCACAAACGATGGACATTTAATAGGACGGAAATAAAGCACAAATACCCTGGAAATTAACATTGACTGGAAAAGAAAAAGAGCATTTCCCTCCCCCGGTCCCCCTCCAGGCCCCAGTCCAAAGGCAAATTTTTGAGAACTGGGTCTGCATGGACCTCCCGTCCTCATTCAGGTGGGGGCCGAGGGCACTCACCGAGGGCTCAGTGGCCTGCAGGCTCTGGAAGTCAGAGGTGATCTCCCGGCTCAGGGCCAGCATCCGAGAGTAGCAGGTCGGGGGAGCCGGCCGTGTGGCGGGGAGCCCAGCCAGGAGCAGCAGCAGCAGCAGGGGGAACAGCTGGGGTGTCATGGTGCAAAGGTGGCCTGACTGCAGCCTGGGCCAGCTGCCCCTTTAAGCAGAGGTCTGGGGGTGGTCCTCCGTGACTCCTCTGTTTCCTGTGGGGCCCAGCCAAGGCCAAGGCCACGCCTACCTGGCTGGGGGACACTGGAGCCTTTCAGACCTGAAGCCCCCACCACCCCTGTTGAGAGAAGAGGCTGTCTGGGCTGGGGTGCCGGACACTTGGAAAGGAAGCAGGGTCTTCCTCTCACACAATGAGCAATAGAATTTTCTCTCTTGGCAGGCGCTCTTCCTAAAGTGGCAGGACTGGTAGATGAGGGGAGGACAGCAGAGAGACAGGATGGATGAGTGGGTGGTTCAACGATGGGGCAGTCAACCCTTTCAGTTAGAATGGGGACTGTTTTGTTTTTTAAACTGACTGATCTCTTGGAGCAGAACTGGATGGGATGGGGGTTAGGGACCAGAAGTGATGGATCGAGCATCAGTGATCCAGAACTTGGGATCAGGCAGTTGGGTATCACCATCCACCCGCCACTGACTGGCCAGCTGCCCTCTGAGCAGCTGCATCTCTGCATCTGGAAGATGGGCTCATGCTAGTACCTGAGATGGGGGTGTGGGAGCATCCCCCAGGCTGGTCCACTTCAGGCTCCTGGCACAAGCCCTGGTACAGAGCAGACCCTCAGAAAGGGTGGGTTCTCCAAATATCTCTCTCTTTTTTATTCACTTGACTGCACCAGGTCTTAGTTGTGGCCTTGGATCTAGTTCCCTGACCAGGGATCGAACCTGGGCCCCCTGCATTGGGAGCACAGAGTCTTAGCCACTGGACCAGTAGGGAAGTCCCCTGACTATGTCTCTTTTAGCAGTGATGCTCGGCAGGCTGCTCTCCTGTAAACAGAGGAGCATGGGTACCAGTTAAAGGAATAAGCACTGCGCTTAGGTGCTCAGTGGATCGAGTGTCACCAGCTTCTTTGATGATCTTGGGCAAGTTTCTTAACTCTTCTCTCTTCTTAACTAGGGATGATAAGAGCATGGTGAGGAATAAAAGATGCTGAGCTATTATCACAGCTGGAGCTAATGTCACTGTCTCCTTTCCTACAAGCATCCTTGGGAGGTAGGGACAGAAAACAGTCCCATTTTCCAGGTGGAAAAATCGAGGCTCACAGAGTTCCAGCAATGTGCCCAAGGTCGTTAAGCTGGAGGCAAATGGATCCCATGAAGCTCTGTGCTTTACCTGTTTCCCGTTCTCCCACCTCACAGTGTGGAACTGGGGAGGAGCAGGATTCTTGCAGTCAGGGACTGAGCTCTTGGGCTACCCAAGACCAAGGAACAAGCTGGGAGAAGGAGCTGTTGAAAGAAAAGAAGAGTCTTCCTTAACATCAAGCATCGAATATGCACCAGCATGAGGCATCAGCCTCATTTATACAACTACACAGACGTTGTCACAAATGTCACGAGCCTTACAGAAAGTCAGTAAAGTGGGTGGGGTTATTCCCATTTCCCAGATGGAAAAACTGAGGGCCTCAGGGGCAATGAAACTGTCTGAGGTCACAAGGTCAATAAGGAGAGACAAAGCTGTGGACCTGTGTTTGCCTGTCTCCAAAGCTTGTCTCACTGCAGGGAGGGCAAAAGAGGAGTCAGTCAGGCACACATTCCCGGAAGAAAACAACCAATGGGGAAGACCAGAGGGTTAAGGGAAAGGAGCTTGGTGTTCTGGATGTGGGGCGGCATCGAGGATCAACAGCAGGGATGAAAGTCCAGCTCCAGCCCCTCCTTGTCTCTGCCCTGAAAAATCACTTCCTGATCCTGGTGCCCATCCTCTGTCCGTAAACAGAGCAGCACCCCCGGGGCGGCTGGAGGTCCTTGCCCACCCTGACGCTCTATTTTGCTACTTTTCTGTGTTCAAGCCCCGGGCAGGGCTCACAGCTTTGCCTTCCTGTTTGGTTTAGAGCCTGTTCTCTAAACACTTTAAGTGAGAGGGCCTGGGGACTGCCTCTTGGGTGTCCTCTCAGACTGGGCGTGTGTTTGGAGGTGCAAGCGGCAAACACAGATGTGTTTTCCTTCTGAATGAAGGGGTCTCCTCACTCCCTCTGTGGTGGTGCCTGGGGTGTGGGCCTCCCTGGCAGACAAATCAGCCCCAGCCGGGAATTCCAGTCTGCTTTGAAACGCCCCAGGGCTTCTGGATGTGCTCATGGAAGGAGCTTTAAACTCAGGACAGGGAAGGAAAACAAACCCATGCAGCAAAACAAGTCCTTGGACCGTCCGATCAAGGAGACGTCGCTGTGCTGGAAAATAGGCGTTTCTGCGCGCCCGATGGTGAGATAAATGTGTCGCAGGGAGACCCGGCCTGGTTCCACCCTGGACACGTGTGTTGCTGTTGAGGGGGCTCCTTGGGCAAATCAGAAACACCCTCTGCACCCTAAGCACCAGACATCCTGCTGAGCGCGTCCTGTCTGTCTTCCCACGCACCATGTGCACCTTCGGCATCTTGGCTTGTCAGCACTCAGCACCCAGCTGGGCAGAGCGGATGCTCAGGAAAGCTTTGCTGAATTATACTGGTGACTGTTAATTTTGTTACTCAGAGCGAGGCACAAGTTCATTAAGAAATGCATAGAGCACAGCCTGACTCAGCTCCCCTGGCAGAGAGGCTAGACCCTGCCCTGGATGCCAGCGGTCCCTGGGTTCCCCTATGTTCCCCTGTGTGTGTCTGCTCACAAAGGTCTCCTGTGACACTGCCCTGCCTCCTATAGCCAGCCCCCTTCTCCGGCCCCTTCCCTGTTAGGGACCAAATGACGGGCTCTAGGACCTGAGTCATGTTTACCAGAAAGAGACAGGATATGCGCTCATCCTGCCTGGCCAATCATGTAACGCCAGCTACTCCTGTAACTGAGACAAAGAACTGCCTGTATATAAGCCGCCATTCTCCTTTGTTCGGGGCTCTTGTCGGATTCCCTTGTGTGGGATGAGACTTGGGCCCTAGCGCGCTAGAGATAAACTCCCTTTTTGCCCTTGCAGTACCGTGGTGGACTTGCTCTCTCTCTCGGTTGGTTCGGAGATACGGGCTCGGAGCATAACATTCCCCAGCCCCTTCAGCATCAGGTTATTCCATCTGGAATATGAATGTTAAAAATCCAGGCTGGAAGTTCCCCACAGACTAAAGCCTTTGTCTTCTTCCAGAGGTTTCTCCCAACCCCGTTGATGCAGATGAGGAACAGAGGTCCCATCACCGGGACTCCATCATGCCAGGAGAGCTGAACAACCACAGCTAATGAGGGGATGAATGTTTCTCAGCTAGAATGGTATCGTTCAGGCATTTTCTTTAAAGGGAGTCTTCATTCATTCTCCGGACTCTATTTATTGAGAATCTAGTGTGCGCAGGCCTGAGATAGACATTAGGATAAAAGAGTGGATGACAGGAATGCTGTCCTCAGCAAGGAGAGGGAAGACCAATCCACTCATTGAACACACAAGGGAAGGGGTGTGAAAATCCTGGTGTCACAGGAACCACTCCCTGGTGATGGCTGCATCTGTGAGGTGTGTTGTGGGGATGTGGGACAGGCATGGGTGTGAGGATAGGGGAGTGTGAGACAGTGAAAGAGAAAGGGAATTTGGAAGATGCTATGCTGCAGGCTTTTTCAAAGACAGAGGAAGAGGCCACAAGCCAAGGAATGCAGGAAGCCACTAGAAGATGAAAAGGGGGAAGAAAAAAAAAAAGATTGTTCCCTAGAGCCTCCAGAAAGGAACAAAGCCTGCCAAGACCCTGATTTTAGTCTAGAGAGACCCAAGGTGAACTTCCGTCCTCCAGAATTGTGAGATAGTCAATTTCTGTTGGTTTAAGTCATTCCGTTTATAGTGATTTTGTTACAGCAGCAACAGAAAACTAACATACCGTCTCTCTGGGGTTCTGTAGGAGAACAGAGACCAAGGCTGCAAGGAGCTTGGAAACGATCTGCCTCAATCCACCTGGTGCTTGTGCTTCTTTTACAGCTTCCTTGTTAAGCGTTCATCCAGAGTCTGCTTGTATGCCTCCCTGGACGGGGAGCTCATTACTCTTTAAGGCTCCTTTCTGTGATCTAAAACTCCAATACCTTCTATTACAGAACAGCCCTGGGTGGTTCTTAGCCCTCTGTCTGTCTATCACTGCTTGTCCCTGTCCCTCAGCATTGACTCTTTTTCCGAGCAAGCAATTTTATAAACATTTTCCCATGGGCAATGACTTCAAGATCCTTTTCCACAGTTACATCTATATCTCTATCACCATCTCTCTGCCCAGGGTCCTTTCTCCTTCCAGTAGCCATTCCAAAAGCAGACATTCATGCTGGCCGGCCTCTGTTTCATATTTTCCCCTGGTTCCTCGAGGCCTGGGAGATAGCCTGAGGTCTGTGGCCTGGTTCAGGCCAAGCTCTTTAGCCATCTCTGCCAGTCTTTCCCACACTTTTTATCAGGCATTGACCATGATGACGATGGCAGTAATGATGGTGATGATAAACTAATCCTGGAATGCTGCCTTCCTCCCAGTCCTGTGCAAGGATTAATGCATTTGGTCTAGTCTCGTCATTCAAGGGCACTGAGGCACAGAAACGTAAAGTTACTTGAATCACACAGCCTTAGCGATCCCTAAGGCTTGTGCTTACCTCGTGCAAGTGATCTTTGGCCTTCTTATGTGCCATTCTCTCTTCTTGCAATGTCTTTCCCCAGCCTTGCTTGTTCCTGGTTTGTTTCTTCTTACCTGCCAGACCAAGCTGAAATGTCACTTTCTCCAGGAAGCCTGCCTGGCTGGATTAGGTTCCTTCCACTTGCCTGCACAGGTTCCCATGGCCCCTTCACTCTCCTTGGCTTTGACACGTCCACTTGTTCGTCTATCCCCTATGGGCAGAGCAAGTGTCCTCTTTGTCTTTTTGTCCACAGCAAGGAGGCCAGTAACCATCTCCCCACTAAATGGTAATGACTGTTCCTCTATCCATCCTGGTGTGTATCAGTGGGTCTCCCACTAGCTGGAACCCAGATTGGAAGCCAGCCCTCTTTGAAAGGTCTGGTCAGAACTGTCACCCCCTTTGTTTGGGTCCCTCTTGTGTCAGTTAGGACAAAAAGTTGTGAGTTACAGAAAGGACAGCTTGAGATACCCATGGCCAGATTTTTGGAAATATTCAGCTGGAACATACCAGCAGTAGTGTGGAGCTCAGGAATAGTTTGATCTAGGAACTCAAAGAAGTCACCAGGAAATCATCTTATTCTGTGTCCCTGTTCCATGCTATGATCGTCCTTTCATGTGTCAGCCCTTCCAGACTAAAATCCCTGGTTATTCAACCAAATACAACTCCAGGTGTGAAGGTATTTGTAGACGTGATCAAAGTCTATAAGCAGTTGAATTTAAGGACGGGAGATTATTCTAGACGTTCTAGGTGGGCTTGATTCAATCAGTTGAAAAATGTTTAGAGTAGAGCTGAAGAAGAAGAACTTCCCTGAAGGAGAAGAAATTCTGCCTATGGAATAGATTCAGTCCATCCCTGTGAGTTCATCCCTTCCTCACAGCCTGCCCTGATGTTTTGGACTTTCGTGACCATCCACCACAACCATGTCAGCTGATTCTTTAGGGTAAAATAATCTCTTATAATGTCTCTGCTTCGGGTTCTGTTTCTTGATTGAACCTGAACTGACACATATGTGACTGACTCCATCCAGGTGTCTGTGTGGTCACAAAGTGGCTGCCAGTAGAGTCTATCACATATGCTATCCCATCCCTGTCCAGGAAGGACACATGCCATCTCATCCCCTTGACCACTGAAGGAAATCCTGAGCTTTGTGCTGCTAGTAGATCCTGCTGTGTCTGTCTTGTGACCTTGTATTTTCATAGTCGGGGACTCCTTTTTAGCACTTCTAGGTAAAGAGCTCTCAACTTTTTCCTCCTGGTTGTTCAGACTGGCATATTCCATAAGTGATACAGGTAATGAGGGATATACTTGTGTTCTCAGCCCTAGGGAGTTGTGGGAAATTCCTGAACAGACCAGAAGAAGTAGGAACTCTTTGTTACTTGGCTCAGACACAGAATCACACCTTTTCCAGTGTTCTGTGTGTTCTTGCCCTATACCTGTTTATAATGGCAGTCAAGGCCGAAATGGCCAAGGCCAATGTCAGATCTCTCTTGCCCAAATTCCAGCCAGTAGCTGTTTTTGCCAGCCATCGGAAGAGCCTGGTGGCAGTTTCCATCCTGTGAAAAACATTTCAGTAGACACAGAAGGAGTCTGAGATGCTGACAGCGGGGGCTGGTGGTGGAGGCCACTTCTCTAGCAAAGAGACTACCTCTGGGTCCCTCCTTCCTGCCTGCATTCTGAGGTTAGAAACTAGGGGCCAGTGATGCCTGTGCCGTCCTAACCCAGCAGTGACAGCTGGGAGGTATTTGAGGGAGGGATATAACTTGAACAACTAGCCTGAATGTTGCCTCCAGGGTTCCTGTTGACAGCAGTGTTCCTTTGGTTAAAAGCCTCACATATCCCCTTGTTTGTGTGCTGTGTTTTAAGCTTGTTCCTTGAGCTCTTGGCAAACCCCAGTGGAAAGTTGGCCCACATGGTCCAGAGTGAAGGAATGAAGACAAACACCGAGACTGGGTTTTGCTTTGGGGCAGTAATTCCGAAAATAATCCCACATTTTAGAATAGAGACCCCTCTATAAGCCTCAAAACATGGGTTCAAGTTTTAATAGGGAACAGTATGCAAGACAAATTCTCCCAAACATTTTCTTTGGGTCTGTTTTTGCAGAAAAGACTCAGAAAAAGTCCTTCAAGAAAAATCCCAGTTTGGCTTTGCAGAAAGAGTGCAGACATTGGAGGGATACAGACTTTAGTTTAAATCTTACTTCTGTTATGTAACTGTGCAAATCTTGTCACCCTTTGGTTTCCTCTGAAGAGTGGGGTTTGTAACATTTATTGCCCAGAGTTCCTGTGAAGATGAAATAAACATGGAATAGCTGGAATGACTGCGAGGGCTGTGGTTTTCATTTTCTTTATTTTCATTTTTCCGACCGCCCCCCCCCCCCACCCCACCGAGTTATGGACCTTGGTCACTCACGCCATCTTAAGCCAATTCTTCCCTCCCCACCATGGTAATGGTGATAGCCCATGCATGCTAAGTCACTTCAGTCCTGTCCGGCTCTTTGCGATCCCATGGACCGTAGCCCACCAGCTTCCTCTGTCCAAGAGATTTTCGTAAACAAGAATACTGGAGTGGGTTGCCATGACCTTCTCCAGGGGATCTTCCTGACCCAGGAATAGAACCCATGTCTCTTACTTCTGCATTGCCAGGCGGGTTCTTTACCACTATCTCCACTTGGATGGACCAGCTAGCATCCTTCCCTGGGATGAACTGATGGGTGAAGGAAGGAAATCATTCTCATTCCACCAGTGTCCCTATGTGATTGCCAGTAATTATGCCTCCTGCACTGGAGTGGCCTTTCTGCTGGAGGAGCTGTCAAGACCTGAAGCAGAGCTGGAAGAAGGATAGAGAAATGGGAACCTCAGTCATAGTCATAAGGAACTGGGTCTGTCAGTAATCTGAATGAGTTTGGAGTCTGAATGAGTCTGAATGGAACTACCTCCCTGATAGTAATTCCCCCTTGGACTCTGTAAGCCATCCTGGGGTCTTTTCTAGCTACAGACCTAGGGTTTCCTTTTGGTTAGGGCTGGTTTCAGTGAGGTTTTTTTTTTTCTCTGTCTTGCAAAGAAAAAGGTCCTGATTGATATAGTAACCAGCAGAGTGCCCAGTGGAGAACTGGTGCTCACAGCCATTGTCTTCTCTTTGACGATTAACCATTTGGGGTAATCACTGGTGCTTGCCATCAAATACATCCAGTTTCTTCTTTCCTGAAGCCATACCAAGATTGAGATTCCCTGGCCCCTTGAAATTATGTGAGGCCACCTGAGTTATTTTGTGCAATGATACGTAAGAGGACATGATGGGTTTTGCTTTCAGGCAGAAGCTTTAAGAGACTGCACATGCTTTGCTACTTTCCCTTTCTCTCTGCTATGCGACCACAGAGTCAGAGATGGTGGCTGAGATGAAGACCTGGAGCTGTACCCCAGCCCCCCTGTGGTGTGGACTAGGGTTTGTTTGTTATAACAGCAGAACCTAGCCCAGCCTGACTGTGGTAGACAGAATTCGACCATGCCCTCCAGACCCCTGTAGAACCCCATCCCCTTGAGTGTGGGTGGAGCCAATATAGGATGGAACATCACTTTAGTGGTTTGGCTAATTATATGGCAAAAGGAATCTTGAGGATGTCCTGAAGATTACTAATCAGTTGACTTTGAGTTACTTGAAAAAGGGAGATTACACAGGGGAACTGATTCAATCACACCAACCCTTTAAAGGCAGGGAGTTTTCCCAAGTTGGTGGAAGAAAGTGAAGTCAGAGAGACTCCAAGTGTGGAAAGAATTTGATTTGCACTGCTGGTTTGAAGGTGGAGAGGGCCACACAAGAAGGAACGGGGCAACCTCTAGGAGCAGAGAGTGGCCTTGGCTGGCCTCCAGTCCAGAAATGGGAACCTCAGTCGTACAGTCATGAGGAACTGGGTCTGTCAGTAATCTGAATGAGTTTGGGAGCAGATCCTTCCCCAGAGCTCCCAGACACGCGACAAAGGCCAATGCAACCTGCAGTGAGGAGCCCAGCTGACTCCATCCAGACATCAGCCCTCCAGGGCCAATAGCTAATAAAGGGGTGCTATTTTAACCTTTCGGGCTTGTGGTAATTTGTTACACAGCAATAGAAAACAAATACAACAAGCAATACATTATTACTTGAAGATTATTCCTTGAAGGATTATAATTTTTCAATTTAATAACACATGTGTAATACTCTCCAGGCTGCCCTTCAGTCTGTATCAGACTCAGGATTTCCTGATGGAGGAGCTGAGCTGATCATCTCTGTGTCCCCAGGCTGAGCAGAGACCCTGGATGGATGCTCCAAGATGAAGTAAAGGTGATAAACGTTGTCACATCCCACCATGCCTGGTCTGAGGACCCGGAAACTGACAGCGGCCAATATGGCTAGAGAGCTCGCTGAGCACCTGGTGCTGTTGTTAGGGCACTGGGCACACGAGCCACGGCGACCCTCAGAAACCCCCAGCCAGGTGACCACTGACACCAGCACATCCCTGCTTCACAGGGGAGGCACTAGCAAGGCAAGTATCTGAATAACTTGCTCAAGGTCACACAATTAATTAGAGGGAACCAGACGAGCTGGCTCAACTCTGTGTTGCTAATAACCCACTACCCTGCCAACTAAGAGAAAGAACTCAATAAAAATTTGTTAAGGGACAGAGTGAATGGACATGAGTTGGAGCAAGCTCTGGGAGTAGGTGATGGACAAGGAAGCCTGGTGTGCCGCAGTCCGTGGGGTCGCAAAGAGTTGGACACGACTGAGCGACTGAACTGAACTGAAGGGCCAGAGTGAAGGCGAGAGGGAAGAAAATAATTTCTTTTTATGCTAACAAGCTGTGTGATACTGGGCAGCCTGCTACCCTATCTCTGAACCTCAATTTCCTTAGAAAATGACGGTGACTATTATTTAAGGAGATGTTTTGGATTTTTCTCCATGCTCATTGTGGTGATTCGTTGCTTTTAAGGGAGGGGTTCCCAGCCTCCGAGATCTAATGCCTGATGATCTGAGGTGAGCTGACGTAATAATAATAGAGATAGAGTCCACAGTAAATGTAATGTTGTTTGAATCACCCTGAAACTAACATCCCTACCCCAGTCTGTGAAAAACTGTCTTCCACGAAACCACTTCCCGGTCCCCAAAATGTTGGGACTGCTGTTTTAAGGCATCGGTCATGGACACAGTGAGTCCTCTCTGCCCTGGGCAGGACCAGTCTGCCAGCCACACAGCCTGAGTGTTGGCCTATGGACACACTGGGCTCTGAGCCACCCCTTTGCAGTGTGCTTTGATCCCGCGGATTTCAGTGCCCCGAGGCCCCTCACAGGGAGGTGGGTGTGAAGACGGAAGTGGGGTACCTGGTTCAGGCAGAATGGGGGATGCTCACTCAACAGTAATCTCCCTTCCCAAACCCTGGCTCCAGGGCACCTGGAAAATTCCCTGTTGTTAGCAGATACATGTTGTGTTAGAGATAGTATTTATAGATACTTTCCCCCTTTCTTTTGTTTACAGGATGTTAAATGATTCACTTAACTGATTCTTTTCAATAAATTAACAGAACTGGTTTAACTGAACGAACATGCTTGTTGCAATAGAGTCACACATATACAGCCAAAGTTCTTCTCAGTTTAGGACCCGAGACCAGGAGCCGGTTTTGGCTCCTGGTCTATGAAAAATCTGTACCACTGTTTCCATCTTCAATTATTTCTTTTATAATGAAAGATGATCCATTTCTCCTGTAATGTCCTAAGTATTTCTAGAGCTATGCTACATTCCCCTGCACCTATGAAAAAAAGTTTATTGTGGTAAAATATAAAGTATTTTTTTAAATGTTTAATCTGTTTTTGAGTGTCAAGTTCAGTGGTGTAAGCACGTTCACAATGTTATGCAATCGTCACCACCATCATCTCTAGACCCTTTTCATCTCCCCCAGCTGAAACTCTATACCCCTTAAAACACTAACCCCCCCTCCCCCCCGCTTATCTCCCCCAGCTCCTGGCCCACACCATTCTGCTTCCTTGTGGCGGGCCAGCTTGATTTTGAGGTTTCAACTCGAACCAGAGATCTAAGTCACTTTCTTGCTAGGTGAGTTCTCTGTTTCCTTACCTGTAAATTGGAGACAAAGCTAATGATCACCCTTCTCATGCTCAGGGCTAAGAGAGGAAGAAATGGTAGAGACACGCAAAGCCCTTCGATCAGCCAGTGCCTGGGGTAGGGAGAGCACCGTGGGCTTGCCGTTATTATTACTTATGTGATTTCCAGGAACTTCCCTGATGGTCCAGTGATTGAGACTTTGCCTTCCAATGCAGGGGGTACAGGTTCTGGGAACTGGGATCCCACATGCCTGGAGGCCAAAAAACCATAAAATAAACAATAGAAGCAATATTGTAACAAATCCAATAAAGACTTTAAAAATGGTCCATGTCAAAAATACTTTAAAAAAAAACCTCACGTGTGTGTGTGTGAGTGTGTGTGTGTGTTGTGAATGTGTGTGTGTGAATGTGTGTGTGTGTGAATGTGTGTGTGTGTGAATGTGTGTCTGTGTGAATGTGTGTGTGTGTGTGATTTCCATCCTCCAAAATACAGTTTCCACCCCCAGCTCCTCAAGTCACTGGACCGTGAGCTGCTTGGGCACTGGGACACACCATCCTCATCCCCAGGAGCTGGCCAAGGCCTTGGACCTTGTGAAAGGACTGAGAATGTGGGTGGAAGAAATGAATCAACAATGCCCTTGTCCCTTTTCCTCCCATAACATGAAATCCTGGGAGGCCTTGCCCCAGCACCGCCACCATAAACAAGAGCCTCTGAAACCTCCATTCATCTTCCTGGTCCTGCAGATTCCAGCCTTTGCGAGGTTAAGGCTTCCTCCCTCGGGAAGTGCTTTGAGTGTTTTGGCCTCCGTCCTTTCAGGAAGCCTTGAAGCCAACACACACCCAGGGCAGGAAGTGGGCAAGAAGGACTTAAACCTTGGGTGGAAAACATTTCGCCTCTTCAGGAACCATTTCAGAAACTGGCTGTGCGTCCACATTGCTGGCATGAGGATTCGTGTTAAGTGTGACCTACTATGTTTTTTTTCTTTTTTCTTTGAATAGTTTCTTTCTTCCTTCATGAAAAGGCCATAGTTTCTGAGAGGGCAGCTAGCTTAAGGCACAGAATCAGGAAGGTAAGGAGGGCAGAAATGGGTTCGAAGCACTTTTAGCTGTAGCTCTCAATACTTTTTGAGCAAACATCCCAAGAGTTGGGTATAAATCCTCATTTTACTCTTGATGCTCTTAGGTTCAAAGGAGTCACATGTCTTGCCAAAAATACGCTGCTGGTCAGGGGCTGGAGGGCTTCCCTGGTGGTTCAGACAGTAAAGAATCTGCCTGCGGGCTGGTAATAAAGCCTAGATCTTCTGGGTCCCAGAGCTGATGCTCCTCACTGTTTGCTCCTCATCTTCATCGGCTGGGGGTATCCAAATATGCCAAATACTACATATAGACTGTATTTACTCACCATAGACTTTCAGATTATTTTTCACACTGGGCTGAATTCACTGATGCACAGGAGATGTAGGACCTTAAAGATATTACAAAATTATGAAGGAGTATCGCATACATTTCCAGGCAGGTCATGCCGATTTCACGCCTGTTACTTTTAGGTCTTCCTAATTCTGTTTCAGCTAAATCTCTGCATTCTTATTATTTGCTTATTCATCTGTTCAGCAGAGCTTTCAACAGCAGCTGGGCCTCCTACATCTACAGAATTAGTCTTGAAAAATGAACCGGAAGATACATGGAAGGTAAGCAAGCCTTTCTCAACAACTACTCTATAACAATAACCTCTTATGCATGGGTGTCACATGTTGGTAAAACACGTGCCCCTTAACAACGAGCTTATATACTAAACAGAAATAGACCCATAGACATAGAAAACAAATTATGGTTGTCAAAGAGGAAAGCAGAGGAGAGGGACAAATTAGGAGTTTGGGATTAACATATACAAAACGACTATATATAAAATACAAACCAACAAGAACATCCTGCGTAGCACAGGAAACTATGCTCAACATTTTGTAATAATCTATAGGGGAAAAATTATATGTATATGTATGTATGTATATATAGGCTTCTCCAGTGGCTCAGTCAGTTCAGTTCAGTTCAATAGCTCAGTCGTGTCTGACTCTTTGCGACCCCATGGACTGCAGCATGCCAGGCTTCCCTGTCCATCACCAACTCTCAGAGCTTGCTCAAACTCATGTCCATCAAGTCAGTGATGCCATCCAACCATCTTATCCTCTGCCGCCCTCTTCTTTTGCCTGCAATCTTTCCCAGCATCAGGGTCTTTTCCAATGAGTCAGCTCTTGGCATCTGATGGCCAAAGTTTTGAAGTTTCAGCTTCAGCATCAGAATATTCAGGACTAATTTCCTTTAAGATCGACTGGTTGGATCTCCTTGCAGTCCAAAGGACTCTCAAGAGTTTTCTCCAACACCACAGTTCAAAAGCATCAATTCTTTGGCGTTCAGCTTTCTTTGTAGTCCAACTCTCATATCCATACATGACTACTGGAAAAATCAGAGCTTTGACTAGACGGACCTCTAATAATGTCTCTGCTGTTTAATATGCTGTCTAGCTTAGTCATAGCTTTTCTTCCAAGGAGCAAGTGTCTTTTAATTACATGGCTGCAGTCACCATCTGCAGTGATTTTGGAGCCTAAGAAAAGAAAATCTGTCACTGTTTTCATTGTTTCCCCATCTATTTGCCATGAAGTGATGGGACCAGATGCCATGATCTTCGTTTTTTGAATGTTGAGTTTTAAGCCAGCTTTTTCACTCTCCTCTTTCACTTTCATCAAGAGGCTCCTTAGTTCTTCTACACTTTCTGCCATAAGGGTGCTGTCATCTGCATATCTGAGGTTACTGATATTTCTCCCTTCAATCTTGATTCTAGCTTGTGCTTCATCCAGCCCGGCATTTCTCATTATGCACTCTGCATAGAAGTTCAATAAGCAGGGTGACAATATACAGCCTTGACGTACTCCTTTTCCTATTTGGAACCAGTCTGTTGCCCCATGTCTGGTTCTGACTGTTGCTTCTTGACCTGCATACAGGTTTCTCAGGAAGCAGATAAGGTGGTCTGGTGTTCCCGTCTCTGTGTGAATTTTCCAGTTTGCTGTGGTCCAGTGGCTCAGTGGTAAAGAATCTGCCTGCAATGCAAGAGACACAGGAGATGCAGGTTCGATCCCTGGGTCAAGAAGATCCCCTGGAGGAGGAAATGGCAACCCACTCCAGTATTCTTGCCTGGGATATCCCATGGACAGAGGAGCTTCGTGGGCTGCAGTCCATGGGGTCACAAAGAGTTGGACATGACTGAGTGACTGAACACACACACACACAGACAGACACACACACATATAAGTATATGTGTAACTGGCTCACTGCAGTATACCTGAAACTAACACAACATTGTCAATCAATTACACTCCAATAAAAATGTGCCACAAATGTGTCATTTTCTCTATGATGCCTGGGCTTCTGAGCATGCTATTCCCGTGCCTGGAACAACTATTCCCTGCTCCCAACCCTAATGCATGAGGCTCAGACTTCTGGTGACTGGAGTGTCTGTTCCCTGACAAAGCATTTTCTGATTCCAGGCAAGAGGAACCACTTGCTGTGTTCTCTCCCCTAGCTTCTCATGTCCATTTCCTGTTCTTTTCTATACACCTTCTGTATTGCTCCGAGCTGAATCCTGAGCACCCAGCACAGCAATTGAGACCAGAAATATTGCTGCTATTCTCCCTTGGATTTCATGAATAAGTGACATATCGAACACATTTTATCAACAGCCTTTGTAAATACCACACTCCTGCAGCGTGTCCTGCGACAGATTTCTTATCACTGCTATTGCTGTCATAATGACAGTTTTGTTCCATGTTTTGCCAAAAAAATCAATCTACGCACTTAAAAAACTTTACCTGTTGTGTACATGTCAGGTGTTTTTCAGAATAATCTTCACGTTTTCCTGCTTGAACTATTGTTCAAAAATAAGCAAAATATCGAGCAGAGCTCCCTGGGCTATGTAGGACCTTGGTGGTTATCCGTTTTAAATATAGCAGTATGTCCAGGTCCATCCCAAACTCTCATGTTATGTGGCAGCCAGGATAGGAGGGGAGTTTGGGGGAGAATGGACACATGTATACATATGGCTGAGTCTTTTTGTTGTCCACCTGAAATTATCACAACAGCTATATTCCAAAAAGCTTTTTAGCATCGTTATACTCATTCAGCTGATTCTTAAGTTGGTCTCAGCCCTTGAGTAAATTTGTCAGGTGGCTTGAGAAGCATCTTGGGCTCTTCTCAGGCTCCATCATCAGACAAGGGTTGCAGATGAATTTTTGTGGCAGTCTTGCCACAGAACTCCGGCAAGAGTCAGGAGCAAGAGTCTTCATGGAATTCTCCATTGATGGCTGATGTCTGCTTTCCCTCCCTCGCCATCAGTGACTTCCTTTGAATGATAATAAAAATGCATTTTTGTGGTTAAATGTAAATTTGGTTCCAGAGTCCCACAGACGTTTGGAAAACTCTGCTTATATCTGCAGACTCAACTAGGGGTGGGAGTGGATTTTAGTACATGGCTGAACACTCAGAGATTAAAGCCTGACCGCCTCTGCTGGATATGCTGGGCTCAATCACTCACCATTGACATCATTTCAGAACCACACAACTTCATATCACCATTAGATTATCTGTAACACACACTTCCTTCCTTCCTTTTACTTGTAGCACCCAATAGCAACCATTTCATAGGAGTCTTGATGAGTTTTATCAAATAAATGAATAGATGAATCTGTCTCTGAGCCTTTACTGTTCATATATTAAAAAGAAAAATAATCTTATAGGATGATTAAAATAAGTGATTGTTTGTAACATGCTTATTATACTAATCAGCACATAGTAATTGCTCAATAAATGGGCAAATGATGACTGAAACATTCCTAGTCCTTGTGGGGGCTGGAGGAGGGATTCGCATGTCATGCAGACAGGAGGAAGGGGCTATGAAAAGAAGGACAGTTCATTGAACAATAATGCTTCCTTCCCCAATATTTCAGGCAAACCCTTCCCACCTATGTCCTGCCTGAACAGAGGATGCCCTACTGTCACAGGAGGGTAGAGGAGGAACACTTCACTTTGTCAGGGTTGGGCAATAAGTGGGGTTGGGGCTGGGGGGTGGGAAGGGTGGGGGGGAAGTTGGGAGTTATTTGCACATAAGGAGATGACTGAGCTGGACCCTAGAGGCTTGTCAGTGGGCCCCCCAGGCAGGGAATAAGAGCCGGGCATCCTCAGCAAAAACTTGGACTCATACTCAGAGAGCTAAAGGGTCTTTGAGAACATTTATATTCAAAGTCAGTAAACTTAGAATGTATTTGCCTCAGAAATACAAATTAAAGTAATTGTAAATTTTTAAAAAAGTTAATCTATGGCCATACCCCCCTGAACGTACCCCATCTTGTCTGATCTCAGAAGCTAAGCAGAGTCAGGCCTGATTAGTACTTGAATGGGAGACCGTCTGGGAATACTGGGTGCTGTAGGCTTAAAGAAAAATTATTCTTCATGGATGTTTTCTTTTTTTTTTAATTTTTAATTTTTACTTTATTTTACTTTACAATACTGTATTGGTTTTGCCATACATTGACATGAATCCACCATGGGTGTACATGCGTTCCCAAACATCCAAACATGAACCATAACATCTCTCTGGGTCATCCCCGTGTACCAGCCCCAAGCATGCTGTATCCTGCATCGGACATAGACTGGCGATTCGTTTCTTACATGATAGTATATGTGTTTCAATGCCATTCTCCCAAATCATCCCACCCTCTCCCTCTCCCTCTGAGTCCAAAAGTCTGCTCTACACATCTGTGTCTCTTTTGCTGTCTTGCATACAGGGTCATCATTGCCATCTTTCTAAATTCCATATATATGTGTTAGTATACTGTATTGGCGTTTTTCTTTCTGGCTTACTTCACTCTGTATAATCGGCTCCAGCTTCATCCATCTTATTAGAACTGATTCAAATGTATTCTTTTTAATGGCTGAGTAATACTCCATTGTGTATATGTACCACAGCTTTCTTATCCATTCATCTGCTGATGGACATCTAAGGTTGTTTCCATGTCCTGGCTATTAAAATATTTTTCTTCTATCATATTCAAAATTATGTTTTAAACTAAAAGGCAGAATATCAATTATCACAGAATATAAAATATAATTTAAAAATTGCTCATGTGTGTTTTTTAAAATATTTTTCTTCTAGAATATTCAAAATAATTAAACTGAAAGTCAGAATATAACTTATCACAGAATATAAGTTATTAATATAATTACTAACTATCCATTATAATAGAAAAATTAAAATGAAAATACTTTAAACCAATGAGAAAGGATTTGTTACTTTGAAAATGTGATGAAATGTCATGGACTATTCTTATGAAATACTGTAAAATTTTCGATTCCAGTGTTCAATGTCGATCTAGTTGCTAATATAAAGAATCTGTAAGACTTCCCTGTTGGTCCAGTGGTTAACACCCAGAGCTTCCCCCGAAAAACATGTGGGTTCAATCCCCGGTCAGGGAAGTTCCACATGCCATGTGGGATGGCCAAAAAACAGGAATCTATATCACACTTTAAACAAATTTTGTCTAGACTCAGACATACCCAAATAAGCACAAGATGAATATTTTTGCTGTTGTTCAGCTGCTCAGCTGTGTCCGACTCTTTGCAACCCCATGGACTGCAGCATGCCAGGCATGCCTGTCCTTCATCATCTCCCAGAGCTTGCTCAAACTCATGTCCATTGTGTCAGTGATGCCATCCAACCATCTGATCCTCTCTTGTCCCTTTCTCCTCCTGCCTTCAGTTTTCCCAGCATCAAAGTCTTTTCTAATGAGTCAGCTCTTCGAATCAGGTGGCCAAAATATTGGAGCTTCAACTTCAGCATCAGTCCTTCCAATGAATATTCAGGATTGATTTCCTGTAGGAATGACTCGATCTCCTTGCAGTCCAAGGGACTCTCAAGTCTTCTCCAGCAAAGAATATTTACTAATGCAAAATGTTCCTCAGCCATCCCATGCATTCTTGCCCACTCTTGAGTGCCTCTGGATCTGCCTACCAGAACCAAATGAGAGCTGGAAATGGATCCTCTGGCCAGCAGGAAAACAATACTCTGTTATGCAGGAATTTGATGGCTCAGGAACTCCAGAGCAGGGGTACCATGTGTTAGATCATTTGTCTTTTCTTGCTAATAAATCCTTTGGCTGTTCCAATCCTCTTTACTCTTGGAAGCAGTGTCTGTCTCTAGTATCAGCAGTGAATCAACTTACAAATCTTGGAAACACTGGCATGCAGCCACATTTTGTTTTTAGAAGATGCCTGAGATGCTCGGAAGTGTTCCTGGGTTTCTGAGCCGTCTTTAGGATTATGGGACGTTGTGTGCTAGCTTCCTTGGAATGGAGGCCCCAGGAGTTCTAACAAGTTGCAGGTGTGTTGATGATTTGCCAGGCCAGCTAACAGCGGGGGTGGGGAGGGCAGTGCAGAAGAAGCCCCTTGTGCTTTGGTCTAAGGAGAACACACACTCTTTTCTATTAGATTCTGATTGAGGGTAGTTACTGCATCCTAGATCAGTTTATCTCAGTTTGAGTTAAGGGCAATTTTAATTCTTTGGAGTACTGATCACTTCCTGAAATATTTTGTTTAAAAATTAAAAAAAAAAACTTGCTTTCTTGTCTGTCTTTCATCTTGGAATGTAAACTCTGCAAAGGGAGATTATTTTTTCTGTGTTCTGCCTCGCCTTGAGCAGCACGTAGTAAGATCTTGAAGAATATATAGTGAACAACTGCAAAACTGATAAAGGTAGCTTGATGGCCCACCACATGCCAAGGTGGAGGGGGCACTTAGAAGCTCGCACAGAGCCTGGCACAGCAGAGGACCACTGATTCTAAAACAGATTCAGATCTGCTTTGCCTGCCCTTCATTGTTGGTTCACTCCCTCACTCAGTCCAGACTGACCTTGAGGACTTGAGTAGCCTGCTTGGATCAGGAGACAGCAAGCCCTGTGGGTCCCCTCTCCCATGTAGAGGCTATACTTTTCACTTCCCAAGACCAGAACCACCTCTTTTTTGCAAAACTGTGCATCCCATCCTTACAATGTATCTCATATCTTTTTGTTGTTATTGTTGTTGTGTTAGTTTCTGGTGTATAGCAAAGAGATCATGTTAACTATGTATGTATATTCTCTTTCATATTCTTTTCCATTATAGTTTCACTGCAGATAGCAATTTGGTTCTTTGTGCTGTATGTATAGTAGTTTGTTTCTGCAAATCCTAAACTCCTAAATTATCCCTCTCCCACCTTTTCCCCTTTTGCAGCTCTGAGTTTGTTTTCTATGTCTGTGAGTCTGTTTCTGCTTTATCAATCAGTTCATTTATACTATTTTTATATTCCACATTTAAGTGATACCATATGATATTTGTCTTTTCTTCTCTGACTTACTTCACTTAGGATGATAATTTCTAGATCCATCCATGTTGCTGCAAATGGAAGCAACATTTATTTCATTTTTTTTTTTTTTATGGCTGAGTATCTTAGTGGTAAAGAATCTGCCTGCAAAGCAGGAGACACAGGAGACAGAATTTCAATCCCTGGTTTGGGAAGATCTTCTGGAGGAAGATATGGCAACCCACTCCAGTATTCTTGCTTAGAAAATTCCACGCACAGAGGAGCATGGCGGGCTACAGTCCATGGGGTCACAAAGAATCAGACACGACTGCAGTGGCCGAGCAGTACTCCACTGTACGTATGCACCACATCTTTATCCATTCATCTGCTGTTGGACCTTCAGGTTGCTTCCATGTCTTGGCTGTTGTAAATAGTGCTGCTATGAACACTGGGGTGCATGTATCTTTTCGAATTATAGTTTTGTCTGGATATATGCCCTGGAATGAGATTGCTGGATCACATGGTAACTCTAATTTTAGTTTTTAAAGGAACATCCATACTGTTTTCTCCATAGCAATTACGCCAATTTGCATTCCTACCAACAGTGTAGGAGGATTCCTTCTTCACACCAGAGGAACTCCTACTTCCAATGAATGACTCCGAAGTGCTGGGCTGGCATTCCTACACAAGTGTAAGAGCTGGCACCGAAATCCAACTTGGTGCCAAAAAGGTTAAATTATCTGTCCATTTGAAAAGTTTCCATTTTGGCTCTCCTGCATAAAAGGATAGCAATAGGGGCAGGGTCCCTCCACTGGGCGGTAGACTTGAATATTACCTACATAGAAGACGTGGTTCTGCCCATCAAGATGAGTTGCCTAACCTCTCCAGACACACCGTCCTGTTTGGTTAAACAGGGATGAAAATAAGGCCAACAGGAATAAATGTTAATACATCCATGTCACATTCTTAGTCCAGACCCTGCCATATATTTTGCATTTAGTAAATGGTGACTGGGATTACTAGTGAGTGGAAGGGATGAACCAGAGAGGCCAGAGCCCTGGGTCTACCAGATGGCCTCAGATATTTCTAAGTCTTTGCAATAAATGGGTTCTCTTTTACAGAGGTGGAGGGAGGTCCAGGTGCTGTCACTTACATATGTGACTCAGATAAATGTCACCGCCAGCAAAGAAAAACTTGAGGTTTCCCCAATTTTAATTGAGAAATGGGGCCCAAAAGAGAAGGCCTGGAGCTCATTCCCATATATTTCCAGAGGAATAACCAGGGTTCTCATGGAGAGAAAAAAACATGGAATATAGATCAGAGAGGTCAGGGTTTGACTCTCCATCTTTCATTTACTGGCTACACGCACTTGGCCTGGTAACACTCCTGAGCCCTGGTGTCTTCCCTTCCTAGCTCCTCTCTCCCATACCTGTGATATTCTTGTCATTAATCTCATTATCCACATATGATAATCACCCAATACATTGTTACTCTTATTATTTTAAACAGCATTATTTTCCAGAACAGTGAAAAATAAGGAAAAAAGATTGCATTTTATCTGTATTTGTTCTTTTTCTCATCACCGACTCAATGGACATGAGTTTGAGTAAACTCCGAGAGTTGGTGATGGACAGGGAGGCCTGGCATGCTCCGGTCCATCTGGTCACAAAGAGTCAGACGTGACTGAGTGACTGAACTGAGCTGAACTGTTCCTTCTCTAATCATCTCCCTTCCTTTATACAGATCCAAGTTTTTGACCTACAACAATTTCCTTCTCCCCGAAGACCATCTTTCACCATATTTTTGTAGGGCAGGTCTGAATTTCCTCAGTATTTGTTTGAGAAAGTCATATGTTTCCTTCCTTTTAAAGGATAATTTCACTAGATATAGAATGCTAGGTTGGTGAGGGTGGGAATACAGAAAGGCAAATACAAGTTGGAGGCCATTACTGCAATAATCTATGTACTTAATCCACTTAACCCACTAATGGTCTGTGCCTTGCTCATCACAGGATTTGGGGCTCTGCATCATGGTTGCTTTGCGACTGGACATATGTCATTATTGTGGCTGCCCAATATCTTTTTTAAAAAGAATTTATTCATTTAGTTTTTGCTGTGCTGGGTCTTTGTTGGGCTTGGGCTTTTCTCTAGCTGTGGAGAGGGGGAGCTATTCTCCAGCTGCTGTGTGTGGCTTCTCATTGTGGTATCTTGTCTTGGTGTGGAGCACTGGCTTTAGGGAGCGTGTGTTCAGTAGCTGTGACTCCCAACCCCTAGAGCACAGGCTCAATAGTCGTGGCATATGGGCTTGGTTGCTCTGTGGCATGTGGGATCTCACCAAATCAGGGACTGAACCTGTGTCCCTTGCACTGGCAGGTGGATTCTTTACCACTGATCCACCAGGGCAGCCCTGCCCTTTATCTTTTGAATGAGCTTTTTATTTTAGGGAAGGAAATTTCCACTTTGTGAATCCTGCTTACCTCTGCAATGCAGAACCAGAATTCAATTTTCCTAGCTTCTCTTGCAGCTAAGACAAAGGATGTCACCTAGATCCCACCACTTAGAAGCAACTAAAGGAGAATTGGCTTCAGAAGAGAAATTGATGGTCACGTTGCACCTTCTGTTCAGCATCTCCAATGCCAGTGCCAAGAAGCAGTGGGATTGAGCCTGCAGCCTGCTCAGTGTGGGAGCTATGATCTTGGTTACTGGCTGCATCATGTCCTATTCGATTCTCTGGCCATCCCAGGGATTGTGTAAGCTAAAGAATATCCTTTAATACTATCCCTTTATGTGTATGTGACTTAGGACTCATTTTGCTGTTTGCAACTTAGAATCCTAATTATGCACTTGTCTGTAAGTGTAACTTTCTCTCCTTTAGCCACTACCATTCCTGCCTACTTCAAAGATTTGTGCAAATATAATAATATACGCTAAAACCATCTGAAAGCAGTGAGGTGCAATTAGCATGGGGGCTGTGTTTATTTTATTTCCCACTCAGTGCCCAGCACTTAGTATTTAGTTTATTTCCCATGAATGCCCAGCACTTAGCATTTAGTGCTTGGAATGTAGTAAGTGCTCAATGAATGTTGGCTGGAAAAGAAAGCTCAAATCATCACAGCTTATAGTGGTAATCACCATCATCAACATCCCACTCCTTCTCCACACAGCAGGGCCCTTATGGTTCTGATTATGAGGACTGCATGCCTCCGAAGTCAGAAAATAAACTCCAGCATTGCCAACCAGACTAGAAGACGAGGCTGTTTCCTGATGAGCAATCAAGTGGACCTGAGCAAATTGGATCAGGTTCTGCCAGCAGCAATTCATACATGGATAGAAGGAACTCAAGATTGTGCTGCTGCTGTTTTGAGACAAAGTTTCCAAAATTCCAGCTGACAGTCATAGAAATATTGTTTTATAATTACATATTGAATACCAATGCAAGGCAGCATTGTAAATTGTATACTATAGGTCTCTAGCAAGAGTTTGAATGTATCACGTTGAAGTTGGTATTTTGATGGACTAGAGCACAGTCTCCCAGCATTGACACCGTTGACATTTGAGAGGGATATTTTTTTTCCCTTGGGGGCTGTCCTGTGCATGATAGAATGTTTAGCAGCATCCCTGGTTCCTACCCATTAGGTGCCAATGGCACTGCTTTTCCCCCACACCATTCATGACTGTCAAAAATGTCTCCAGACATTGCCAAATTTCCCCTGGGTGGGAATCACCCTGATTGAGAACTCCTGGGCTAGAGCAATATTTCTCATGCTACCAAATCAGTATCTATTCACCTGTATGGGAGCCCTTGATAGACAGCAGGCCCTCTGTGGGTACTTTGCTTCGAATTTCACAATAACACTATGAAAATGAAAGTCTCTCAGTCATGTCTGACTCTTTGTGACCTTATGGACAGTAGCCTGCCAGTCTCCTCTGGTTCCTACCCATTGGGTGCCAATGGCACTGCTTTTCCCCCACACCATTCATGACTGTCAAAAATGTCTCCAGACATTGCCAAATTTCCCCTGGGTGGGAATCACCCTGATTGAGAACTCCTGGGCTAGAGCAATATTTCTCATGCTACCAAATCAGTATCTATTCACCTGTATGGGAGCCCTTGGTAGACAGCAGGCCCTCTCTGGGTACTTTACTGGAGTGAGTAGCAATTCCCTTCTCCAGGGGATCTTCCCGACCCAGGAATCGAACCGGGGTCTCTGCATTGCAGGCAATTCTTTACCAGAGGAGCTACCAGAAAAGCCCTCGGTAGCTTCCACTATAACACTAAGACAGGAAAAATTATCCCCATTTCACCAATGAAGAAATTGAAAGGAAGCCTGTTTGAGCAGAATGACGGGGTAAGGAACGAGTGAGTGGTCCAACAACCACGGTGGGTTCTGATCACAATCAGCTCTTCTCACTCACAGGCTGGCACTTTGATCCCTCCAGAACTCCAGGTTCGTTGCTAATCAATCTCAATTACTCTGCAGACAAAGGAAGTGGACCTACAGTGAGGATGCCTTGAGCACTCTGAGAACCGGCTCTCACAGATGAAGTTCCCCAGAGCAAATCAGGAACTCCTGATGGTGCTGAAGTCGGTAGAGATAAAGATAGTTCTTTTTTAGAGACCAGCTCTGGAGAGTCTCAAAGGTTAAGATGTCTCCATGTTTCAACCTGTTTCAGCTTCCACAGTTCTGCTTTTCTTTACCCATTGCCCCCTTTTTGCATTGGCTTGTGAGGGTTGGCATGTGGACTTGCTCATTTCTGTACCCACTGGTGCCTGGCATGTAACAAGCACATGTTTGTTGAGTGAATGAGTGAATAACTGAAAGGGGGCAGAACAGAGTGAAGGGGGTGAGTGTGTGTTATATTTCCTTGATCCCTCTTAGAATCTCCCCTCCCCATCCTTTATTTGGAAGACACTCAGTTAAGATGATGTCAGTCACTTCCATGTTCCCAAATGAGCCTCAGTTCTGAGAAGCATTAGGACAGAATTTTAGTATTGGAAGAATACTTAGACATGATCTCATCCATAGCCAGTCTGATTCATGAATTATCTCCATCACATTCCTGATATCCCCATTAAGCCCATTCATTTGTTCATTCATTTTCTCACTTTGCTGGTCCTCTGTTATGCGTCCATTTGCTCTGCATGTAAGGGAAGTTGATGATCTTGGCATTCATCCAATCTGTAATAGTTAAATACTGGGCTAAACTGCTGCACCAAAGAAACAATGATAACTATGGTGGTTAACTATGATAGTATGTTATGGAAATCAACCCTGAATATTCATTAAAAGGACTGATGCTAAAAATGAAGCTCCAATACTTTGGCCACCTGATGTAAAGAGTCAACTCATTGGAAAAGACCCTGATGCTGGGAAAGATTGAAGGCACAAGGAGAAAAGGGCAGCAGAGGATGAAATGGTTAGATAGCGTCACTGATTCAATGGACATGAATTTGAGCAAAATCCAGGTGATCAAACCAGTCAATCCTAAAGGAAATCAACTCTGAATATTGACTGGAAGAACTGATACTGATGCTGAAGCTCCAGTACTTTGGCCACCTGATGCGAAGAGCTGACTCATTGGAAAAGACCCTGGTGCTGGGAAAAATAGAGGGCAGGAGGAGAAGGGGATGACAGAGGATGTTTGGATGGCATCACTGACTCAAAGGACGTGAGTTTGAGAAAACTCCAAGAGATGGTGAAGGACAGGGAAGCCTGGTGTGGTGCAGTCCATGGGTTTGCAAAGAGTTGGACACAACTGAGTGACTGACCAACAGCCAGGAGACAAGGGAGGACAGAGGAGCCTGGTGTGCTATAGTCCGTGGGGTTGCAAAGAGTCAGACGCGGCTGAGCGACTTAGCAACAATATCCTCTCTTAACAGTCCCGAGGTCAGAAGGGTGTTAGGGCAGGTAGTCCAGGGTCAGAAGGGTGTTCTGTCTGAGGTTATCCAGGGACCTGGGCTCCTTCTCTGGTTAATCTGTTCCTTCCTAGGGTGTGGTCCTCTCCTGCAGGGTGGAAGAAGCTGCCCACTCTTAAGTCCCTATCACAGTCTATACAGGCGGGAACAGTCACTATATGCATCATTTCTCACATCCCATTTCCTGGAACTTAGTCATGTAGCCACTACTATTTGCAAAGGAAGCTGGGATATACAGTCTCTAGCCAAGTAGTCATGTGCTCAGCTAAAACAGATTCTGCACATATTCTATTATTAAAAGGAAAGAAGGGACAAATTAATAGCAAAGATCAAGTTGTAGTCTTTGCCACACAGCCCAACTCCTTTATTGTTTTAGTTTTACAGATAAGGAAACTGAGGCCCAGGGATGGGAAGTAGCTTATCTGAGGTCGCATAATGAGGCAGTGACAATAGAATTTTAAAAATCTGTCTTCTGCCTCCTAAGTCGTACTTAGGTCAAACACCTTCCATCTCAATACATGGTGCCTTTTATTATTAGTGCTACTGCATGTGGCTTCCTATGTAGACTGAAAAATCCGCATGCCACCTAAAAGTTGAGGGTTATGTTTTATTCAGTGGACAAAACTGAGGACTTGAGCCTGCAACACAGCATCTCAGCTAGCTCAAAGACTGATCCAAAGAGGCAAGTGGGGAGCCAGGGTTTATAGGAGTTTTTACAGAAGAGGTGAGGTAGTCAAAACATCAGAAGATTACTATTAGTTAAAGAAAAACCAGGTATCTCAAGTTAAGGAATTTAGCATTTTTCTATATGTGGGAAGATACAAGAATCTGGGCTTATTGAAATCTTTCTTTTGCAATATTACTCAGCTGTAGAAAGGAATGAAATTGTGCCATTTGCAGAGACATGGATGGACTTAGAGACTGTCATACAGTGTGAAGCAAGTCAGGAAGAGAAAAACAAGTATAGTATAATATTGCTTATATGTGCAGTCTAAAAAAATGGTACAGATGAAATTCTTAGCAAAATAGAAATAGAGACACAGACATAGAGAACAAATTCATGGATACCAAAAGGAGAAGAGAGGGACAGGATGAACTGGGAGATTCAGTTCAGTTCAGTCCCTCAGTCATGTCTGACTCTTTGTGACCCCATGGACTGCAGCATGCCTGGCTTCCCTGTCTATCATCAACTCCTGGAGCTTGCTCAAACTCATGTCCATTGAGCCAGTGATGCCATCCAACCATCTCATCCTCTGTCATCCCCTTCTCTTCCTTCATTCTTTTCCAGCATCAGTTTATTTTCCAGTGAGTCAATTCTTCACATCAGGTGGCCAAAGCATTGGAGTTCCAGCTTCAGCATCAGCCCGTCCAGTGAATATTCAGGGCTGATTTCCTTTAGGATGGACTGGTTGGATCTCCTTGCAGTTCAAGGGACTCTCAAGAGTCTTCTCCAACACCACAGTTCAAAGCATCAATTATTCAGCACTCAACTTTCTTTATAGTCCAACTCTCATATCCATACATGACTACTGGAAAAACCAGAGCTTTGACTAGATGGACCTTTGTTGGCAAAGTAATGTCTGCTTTTTAAAATGCTGTCTCAGTTGGTCATAGCTTTTCTTCCAGGGAGCAAGCGCCTTTTAATTTCATGGCTGCGGTCACCATCCGTAGTGATTTTGGAGCCCCCCAAAATAAAGTCTCTCACTGTTTCCATTGTTTCCCCATTTATTTGCCATGAAGTGATGGGACCGGATGCCATGATTTTAGTTTTCTGAATGTTGAGTTTTAAGCCAAGTTTTTCACTCTCCTCTTTCACTTTCATCAAGAGGCTTTTTAGTTTTTCTTCACTTTCTGCCATAAGCGTGGTGTTATCTGTATATCTGAGGTTATAGATATTTTTCTTGGCAACCTTGATTCCAGCTTGTGCTTCATCCAGCCCAGTATTTCACATGGTGTACTTTGCATATAAGTTTAAGCAGGATGACAATATACAACCTTGACATACTCCTTTCCCTATTTGGAACCAGTCTGTTGTTCCATGTCCAGTTCCAACTGTTGCTTCTTGATCTATATACAGATTTCTCAGGAGGCAGATAAGGTGGTCTGGAATTCCCATCTCTTGAAGAAGCAGAAGATATTAAGAAGATACTAAGATATTAAGAAGATGTGGCAAGAATGCACAGAACTATACAAAAAAGATCTTCATGACCCAGATAATCATGATGGTGTGATCACTCACCTAGAGCCAGACATCCTGGAATGCGAAGTCAAGTGGGCCTCAGGAAGCATCACTACAAACAAAGCTAGTGAAGGTGATGGAATTCCAGTTGCGCTATTTCAAATCTTAAAAGATGATGCTGTGAAAGTGCTGCACTCAATATGCCAGCAAATTTGGAAAACTCAGCAGTGGCCACAGGACTGGAAAAGGTCAGTTTTCATTCCAATCCCAAAGAAAGGCAATGTCAAAGAATGCTCAAACTACCGCACAATTGCACTCATCTCACACGCTAGCAAAGTAATGCTCAAAATTCTCCAACTGAGGCTTCAACAGTACGTGAATCGTGAACTTCCAGATGTTCAAGCTGGATTTAGAAAAGGCAGAGGAACCAGAGATCAAATTGCAAACAATTGGATCATCGAATTGAGAGATTGGGATTGACATATACATGCTGCTGCTGCTGCTGCTAAGTCGCTTCAGTCGTGTCCGACTCTTGCGATCCCACAGAAGGCAGCCCACCAGGCTCCCCCGTCCCTGGGATTCTCCAGGCAAGAACACTGGAGTGGGTTGCCATTTCCTTCTCCAATGCATGAAAGTGAAAAGTGAAAGTGAAGTCGCTCAGTCATGTCCAACCTTTAGTATGGACTGCAGCCTACCAGGCTCCTCCATCCATGGGATTTTCCAGGCAAGAGTACTGGACTGGGGTGTCATTGCCCTCTCTGATATATATGCTAGTGTGTATAAAATAGATAATTACTGAGAATCTACTTTATAGCACAGGGAACTCTACTCAGTGCTTTGTGGGGACCTAAATGTTAAGGAAATCTAAAAAAGAAGAGATATATGTATATGTATAGCTGATTCACTTTGCTATAGAGCAGAAACTAACACAGCTTTCGGAGAAGGCAATGGCACCCCACTCCAGTACTCTTGCCTGGAAAATCCAATGGGCAGAGGAGCCTGGTAGGCTGCATTCCATGGGGTCACTAAGAGTCGGGCACAACTGAGCGACTTCACTTTCGCTTTTCATTTTCATGCATTGGAGAAGGAAATGGCAACCCACTCCAGTATTCTTGCCTGGAGAATCCCAGAGACAGAGGAGCCTGGTGGGCTGCCGTCTATAGGGTCGCACAGAGTCGGACACGACTGAAGCGACTTAGCAGCAGCAGCAGCATTCTACAGATCAGTGGTTCTCAGTCCTTTTTTTTTCAGAAGAGAAAGACTCGGGGAACTTTTTAAGGAACAATGAAAGACTTTTACTCTCTCCCCACTAAAATACTGAAACATGCTCGCATGGGCATGCACACACATACATAAGTGCACACAAGTTCAAGTGCAGTTTACGGTATTCATTCCTTTAAGCACCTAAGAACTCCTGTCAACCCGGAGGGGAACACAGTGTTAAACATTCCATGGATGCTGCTTTTGGCAGCTACTAAGCCTTCCTCCTGACCCAGCCTGGTTCACATTACAGCTAGAATTTCCCTCCAACACTTAATTAATTTGAGGTCAGCATGGAGCTACTATGCAAGTTGTTTTAATAAAAGAATGAGGCCTTCAGAATTGCTGGACTACCAAGTTGCAAACTAGGGAAATTTTATCATGCCAGGAAAAGTTGTTACACCTCCACAGTAGCAAGTGACAGACCCTTCTTTTAAGTAAGCTGTTGTGCACACACACACTCACCCACAAAGGCTCTTAACAATAAAAGGTTACTGTTTGAAATTACCATTAAAAAAAATCTTTAGGGAGATTTTGCTACCCAAGTGAAATGATTTTCAACAACGAATTGGCTGTACAAACCATTCCTTATCTTGGCATGCCACAAAACAGCCTTTCTTCTTCTTTTTTCTTTATAATGTACAACGCTGCCAAACAGAACATATTGAAAAAGAATGCAAGCAGACGGTATTTACTCTAAGTGAACCAGAATCAAGTTTTAAATAAAATAGGTTTAACAGAAACGATAACAAAATCTGATCTAGCAGATTAAAAAAAAAAAATGGCTTGGCACAGAAGACATCCTACCCCAGAGAATTATATGAGCCTCCTCAGCATGATCGTGCTACATAAAATTACAGGTTAAAACTGCTGGAGTTTATAGCTTTAAATGCAAGTCTGGTGAATGCTTAATCATTCTCTCTGTGATAGGAGCAGCAGCCCCGGGAATCTACTCATGAAAATTGAAGTCAGAAAAAGCATCCCAGTTCTTATTTTCTGTGCCTCTGTTTGGGAATCAAGACGCAACACAGAATCATATACTCAATCCCTTGTCAGATTCATAGGAGCAGCCCTAGCCTGTAACTTCCCTGGTCTATCCACAGTTAACTTTCTGTGGACAGAAGACAGATCCTCTCAGGGCAGAGAAGCAGATGGATTTTATTTTATTGATTTATTTTGCAGAGAGTCAAAAGACTGCACAAAGCCTTACCAGCATGTGAGCCAGGCAAGAGGGCTAGACCCGTAAGCTGGCTTTGTCTAGAATACAGCTAACATCAAGTAGCTCAGCCACTCTCATTCAGGAGGCTGAGTGACACTCCACGTTACGCAGGAGAAGGGAGAGTGAGGTATAATACTTACTTCAGAATAATTCAGCTGGCAGGACCAGACTGATTCCTGCAGCCACAGAGAGTCATGAAGAGAGTTTCTGGAGGCTTCCCAGCCTCAGCTGTCTGCTAGGGACAGCAGAGAGGCAGAGCACACCACCTTGTCATCTATACCCCGTTTCCACATCTGGAGATCTTCCTGGTTGGAAATGAGTCTTGGTGGGGAGGCTGGGGTGGTCAGATTAAACACCTGACTCTGTCTCCTTGACAAAAGATCTCACCCAGACGCAGCAGGAGAATGGAGTTCTTATCTGTCTACTTTGGGCAGTGGGCTTTTGACTGCAAGGGTCCAGTGAAATCTCCTCTGTCTCAGTCTTTCCTAACAGCACCTGAAAAATCTTTTCCGGTAAAGAATATTTTATGGAGCTGTAAGTAGGAAGAGTTAAGAGCTGAGCCTTCTATGTGGAATGAAAACATAAACCTCTATTTACCTTTGAAGCATATATACTATGTATTAGCCTTAATTATGCATATAGATTCGCTTATATCTCTCATAAATCTAGAGCTATGTAGCTCACATAATCCTTGGGACAAATGATAATTTTATAGATGATGAGACACAGAGAACAACCATAAATCCTCTGCTCTGCTTCCAGGACACCCTAGACAGCCTTTTATCATAGGAGGTGGCAGGATGCATTTTTACTTGCTGGTCTCCTAATGCTTCTAGCGCAGCATCTAATACAAAAGACAAGCTCAGGACATGCTGATTAAAGGACTGAATGACAACAGGAAAGAAGTCTTTTGCCAGAAGCTGTTTGGACATCCCCTCTAACCAAGTTTTTATCAGGTACACTTCTTGTGTTGAGGGCTTCCCAGGTGGCTCAGTGGTAAAGAATCCATCTGCCAATGCAGGAGATGGGGGTTTGATCACTGGGTCAGGAATATTCCCTGGAGGAGGAAATGGCAACCCACTCCAGTATTCTTGCTTGGAAAATTCCATGGACAGAGGAGCCTGGAGGGGGGGGGTCACAAAGAGTCGGACATGACTGAGCGACTAAGCACAGCAACAAAAGACAGAGGAGGAGGTGACGTAGGGAGACAGAAGGTTGTGTGAAGATGCAGCAAGGATGGGGTCCTACAGCCTTGAGGCAAGGAGGCAGTCCCTGGAGCCATCAGAAGCAGGAAGAAGCCTGCAACTGAGCCTCACCTCAGAGACTCCAGAGGGAATCCACTGTGCAGACAGCTTCATTTCATATTTCTGACTTCCAGAACAGTGAGGAAGTATACGTCTGCTGCTTTAAGACACCAAGTTCATGATAACTTTTTACCATACCCATAGGTGGCAACGGTGGCATTAAGGGCAAGGTATTTGACTCTCTGAGCTTCTTTTTATCCAAAATGAAGGATTTTGGATCCCCTGCAAAATGGGGATTTCCTAGCACCGCCTCTTGACACATAGTAACTTAGGGATGAATCATGAAATGTGCCTTACAAAATCAGGTGTGGATTACTGTTCACAAGATTTTTTCAAAATGAAAATATTCTCACTGTTTTTGCTGATTATTAAAATATTGATAGTACAGAAAATAATATAAAACTACTTTAAAAAGAAAATTAAAATGATCTGAATTTCACAGCCACTATTCCCTACACTGTTTCTTTAAGACCCGATACCTATGTTTCAGCTGTGGATTGAGACCTCCACTACTCTGCAACCATTTGGACTCAGCTTTAACTTTTCTATGCTTTTGTGTCTGTCAGTACAGGGGTTATATGGTCAAGCCCACTGGCCAGGTTTGTTGTGAGGATTCAAAGGGGTGATCCATGAAAAGCACTGGAAGTAGCAGGCCTAGAATAATGTCTATAAATGGGAGAGGATCCAGGGAATAGGTTGCTTGGAGGGCCACGCCTCCTGCAAATGGCTGGCATGAAACTGGCACCCAGAGTGCTCCATACGATGTGTCACAGATGCTATCCTGACCACCCCTGTGCTCCGACACTGCTCCAGCCTCCTGGAACAGCTGAAACCCTCCTTACTCGGCTTCAGTACTTTTTCACCTCTTTTTCCTTCCACATGGCTGATTCCTACTTGTCCTTCTGGTCTCAGCTCATACACCATCTCCCTCCAGTTGGCTTCTTTGAATGTGGATAAGGAAGAGCAAATCCGACTCCATCTTGGATCTGTTTCCTTTACTTTAAACTTTTGTGTTCTATTGCTACCAGTTAAGAATGTTGAGACTTCCCTGTGGTTAAGAATCTATGCCTGCACTGCAGAGGGTGTGTGGGTTCAATCCCTGGTCAGGGAACTAAGATTCCACATGCCACACTGCCGCAGGCAAAAAAAAATATGATAATATTGCCTCTAGCATGAGATATTGATTCATGGGGTCACAAAGAGTCGGACACGACTGAGTGACTGAACTGAGCTGAGCACAAAATATACAGGATAGCCCCTTCTCAAGGCCCTGATCTTTAGAGGTATAACACTTTTCTGTTTATACAGAGATAAAAAGTTGCAGAACAAGGAAGAACATTTGCCATGTTAGAGGTTTACAGAAACACTGTGGCCTGACCTAGTGGATAACTGCAAGAACAAAGGATTCTGACACCAGGCAGTCTGGAACCACACCCCTTCCCCTATGAGTAAAAGAGAAGCCTGAATTGTAACTTGGGAAAGATGAAGGTTCTTTTTAGACACTAGGCCACTATCATCTTGGTCTGCTGGCTTTCCAAATAATGTCCCTACTCCTTTCCCCAACAGCTTGTCTCCTGATTCACTGGCCTGTCTCATGGTGAGCAGCACAAACTTGGACTCGATAACTGTTGAGGGGCTTCCCTGTGGGTGTTGCCCTCGTCCTGCACCAGCCTTCTAAACTTCAACTTCACAGATCCTGTGTTACTCATCATAGGGTCTGTCTTCAGCACCCACCCCAGGACCTGGCCTACAGTAAGTGTTCAGAAAACGCTTGTTCAACAAAGGAGGAAGTTCAGTCAGTTCAGCTGCTCAGTTGTATCCGATTCTTTGCGATCCTATGAACTGCAGCATGCCAGGCTTCCCTGTTCATCACCAACTCCTGGAGCTTGCTCAGACTCATGTCCATGGAGCTGGTGATGCCATTCAACCATCTCATCCTCTTTTGTCCCCTTCTCAAACAAATGCTCATGACTTCTTTCCGTGGGACGCTGCACCTGCCCAGACTCTCAGAACTGGGACAGCTGCTTCCTGTGTTCTCACAGCCTCTTACAGTTCCTTCCACACCACACAGTTTGCAGTTATAGCCTTTGGATGCATGACTGTTAATTGAATATCTGTATTCATCAGCTTCTTCTGTGATAATGCTGTGGAACAGCACTTCCCCTCAATCTCAGTGGCTTACAAGAGCACATATTTTTCTTGCTTGTGAGCTTGTAGCTGTTGAAGCAGTCAACATGGGTTGGAAAAGAATTTCCAGACACGGAGCATTTCAGAAGGGAGCGAGTTTATTAAGAATAAAGAGCAGAGATAAAGTGGGCACTGTGAGTGCAGTGGGCCAGCCTCCTGACAGACCACGGAGAGTTGATAGTTTTTCTGGATTAGTAGCCAATTTTAATAGCCTTGGGACAAAGAAAATCCCTGCTGGAAAGTTGGCATTAGGTGATTGGTTAGGGTGCTATAGGGTGACTACTGAGGTGGGCATTTTTGCCTAATATTGGGTTGAAAAGCCTGCTGGTGTTGATCAGGGGGGCTTTTGGAAATGGTTACAAAGGGGCTCAGTCAGCTTTGGAGGTGACCTTCGTTCTGGACTCAATACTATGGCTTTGATACAAACCACACTTCACACCTGTGGCCCTGGGGCAGGACTCAACAGTAGCTCTGCTTCAGGATACATGTGGGGTTCAGTGTGCCCCTTGGGGCTCAGAGGCTACCCAAGGCCAGCGCTTCTCATGGTGGATGGCAGAAGGACAAGAGAGCTGAAACATGTGACATCTTAAGGTTGTCACTCAGAAGCGGCACACCATCACTTCCTCCCATAGACCAGTGGCCAAACTAAGTTCAATGGCACGCTCCATGTCAGTGGTCAGAAAGTAAGAAATGCCCCCTCATCCCAGTGAGCCATGTCAAGGACAGGGAGAGAAAAACTGTGAGCCCAGAGTACAATTTACACCATAGCTCCTTATGGAGGATAATACTAACACCTGTGTTGTATTTATTATGTTCCAGGTAGCGACATCATTTATTCTGCATATGGGTGAACAAACTGAGGCCAGCAAAGGTTAAGTAATTTACCCAAGTTAGCCTGCTAGAGAGTGTCAAAGTGGGGTGAAATCTGGGAGGAACAGGACCCAGTGCTCATACCTGTCACCATCCCTCCTCCTGCCTTGATCTGGGGGCTGTACCTGCTTTATCTTGGTTCATTATATTGCTTGCTATAGCCTGGCCTCTCAGCCAATGCTTGTCAGTAAAATGAAAAGCAAGAAATATTTATTCATCATTGTTATGTGCCTGGGCCCTGTTACCCACTTTTATAAATATGATGTGGTAGAATCCTCATAGCAATGCTGCTGCTAAATCACTTCAGTCCTGTCTGACTCTGTGATCCCACAGACGGTAGCCCACCAGGCTCCCCCGTCCCTGGGATTTATGCTGGGGAGTTAATACCAATCTCCCCATTTCACAGATGAGAACTCGAAGTTGGAACTGCATAGAGACTGTAAGTGGTGGAAGCAGGTCTGTGAATGAGGCTTGTCTGACCCATGAGGCCTAGTGGTTTGGGCCAGTCCTGAAACTTTGGCTGGATGGGGCTGGCTCGCAGGGCTCACTCATCTCCATTGTCTGCGGGAGGTTTCTTGTGATGTTAGAGAACCATCCCACCCATCCATAGTCTCCTTCCCCGCCTCGTATCCCAGAGAGAGAGACAGAGACAGAGGCAAAACTAGGGGCTGGGAGAAACGATGGGGAAGTGAAAGAACCGCTGCTTTCTATTGATACGAAGCACAGACGGTGGCTGAAGACGCCCAGTAGATGGCAGGATGTGGCCAACGATCCTGGCTGCCTGGCGCGCTGGGCGGGCGGGGCTGCACCGCGCGGGTAACCTGCGGGTCCCTCTGAGTCCGTGCTCGCCCCAGGAGAGCCTTCGGGGGTACGCATCGCACCCCCGTCTTTAGCATCCCCGTCCCCTTTGCTAACAGGCTTTAGTTCAGTTTCAGGGGACTGCCGAGGCCCATGCGCAGCCAGTCCTAGGGAGAATGATTTGGGGGCAAACTCTGCCCGCTTTGGGACTCAGTTTCCCCGTAGAATACAGCGGAGAAACTGAGTCCGAGAGGGTCCAGACTCATGAAACATTTAGAAAACACCAAGAGGAAATGCGTCTGCTGCAGAATTGCCCGGGACTCTGCTCAAGGGGGCAAATAAGGTCAATGCGGCGTCCGAGGGGCTCCCTTCGCAGCCAGCGCCGACTAACCGAAGAGCTCCTTTACCCCTGAACCTCAGCCTACCGACTCTAAAATGGGCAACAGTGGTTTTTGGAGGTGATAGAGGATTGCGTTTCGAAAGCTTTTGGCTGGGGCCCGGCGCACACTAGATGGCTCACGACTTGCTTGACGCCGGGAGGTGAGCGCCCGACTCCTCCGGGCGGACCCGGCGCTCAGCTCTGGTGCCCGCGTCGACTCCTCCCAGACCCGCGGGCCCGCAGCGCCTGCCGCGCCCCCTCCTCCAGGCCGCCCTCGGGGCTGCGCTCGCGCGCCCCCTCTACGCAGCCCGCGCCCATTGCCTCCTTCCCCTCCTGTTCCTCCTCCTCCTCCCGCGCCGCCTCCGGTCTCCAGCGAGGAGTGCGGCTCCGTGTGGCCCCGGCGCTGGGAGCTCCCGCGTTCTCGGGTGCGTGCGGGCGCCTAGAACCCGGCCCGGAGGACGAGCTAGCGTGGCCGGGGCGCGGCGGGAACGCCGGGAGAGCGCCGCCAGGGACAGGGGGACGCCCTGGAGGAGGGGGCGCGGTTCCCGCCTCTGCGCGGCGCTCGGCCCCCTCCGGCTCGGCGCGCGGCGGCAGGCGGGACTGGACGCTCGCGGCGCATCCGCACCCCGCGCGGCGCGCCCCGCATCCCGGCGGCCGGGCATGTAGCAGCGGCAGCCACCGCGGCGGAATATGGGCGGGAACCACTCCCACAAGCCCCCGGTGTTTGACGAGAATGAGGAAGGTAAGGGCTTCGGTCGGGCAGCCCTCCTTCCCCCGTTACCCTCGGCTTGAGCGCGGGCTGCGCGCCCGACCCGTGCCGGGCGCGGGGCTTTCCCCGAGGCAACTCCTCTGTTTCGGCGCCCCTTAGGGGGGCCCGGGAGACGGCGCCCAGCGCGGGCCGGGCGCGGATTCCTAGGGAAGGGAGAACGCCGAGGCTTCACTTGGGGAGACAGGAGGGACGAGTGGACTTCGGAGGCGAGTCCGAATGTTGCTTGGGCTCCGGGGAAGCCGAGGTCCCCCCCTTAGAGCCGGCGGCTGCAGAAGGCGGCGTGTGTGTGTATGTGTGTGTGTGTGCGCGCGCGCGCGCGTGTGTACTATGCATTTGGTCTGGTGCACCGGCAGGTTCCATGCTGCCCTCCTCGTTCACCCAGAACAGCCTGGGGAAACTTTTCCTGTTTAAACTCTTGAGGCCGGGCGGAAAGCGTCCCGCTGTTGGCAGCCTCCCAGGTAAAGGAGTGTTGTAGGCGGTCCAGTCGCGTCGAAACTCCAAAACTGGGTTCCTGCGGCTCAGGTCGGTAGAGCTTGGTGTTTGGACCAGCAGAACCCCTTTCCCAGCGCTGTGTGTCTGTGGGGCAACTTCCTTAACCTCTCTGAAACCTTCCTCTCTTCATCTAGGAGATGAGACTTAGGATAACCGCCCTCTACCTTAGGGGATTGTTCGAAACTTAACCACTGGTAATCCATGTGAGAAGTGCCTTGTAAATAGAATCAGTACCGAGCTCTGCACACAGTGTTGTTTATCTGGTAACTCTGCCTGTGAAAGCTCCGTTTCCTATTGCACCGGTTTCTCCAGTCTCATGCGCCCTCAATAAGAGCCAGGACTACTGAACACATTTCATGTACCAGACACTGTTCTAGGCTTTATATGTCCTCACTCAGGCCTCACGGCAACCCTAGGAGGTGGGTACCTTTGTTGTTCCATTTTACAGGTGAAGAAAGGGATGTGTCACTGCTGGCTTGGAGGCTGGACACTCTTGCCCTGGAGACAGTAGGCTTTTGGGCACTGGTCATGGTCTCTAGATCTTCCAAGGCTGGACATGCTCAGTTGTGTCCGACTCTTTGCAACCCTATGGACTATAGCCCGCCAGGCTCCTCTGTCTGTGGAATATTCCAGGCAAGAATACTGGAGTGGGTTGCTATGCTTTCCTCCAGGGAATCTTCCCGACCCAGGGATCGAACCCACTTCTCTTGCATCTCCTGCAGTGGCGGGTAGATTTTTCGCCTGGGAAATCTGAGATTGTGGATGGTAGTCAAATGCTCACCGCCACAGTTCCTCTGAGAAGAATACCTGAGTACAGTCAGTGTAATTGAGTCAGGCCCATCTGGCCCTTTCTTATAGGAGTTCCCAGTCTGGTGGCACTGAGGACCATGTTAAGGGCTGTATGTGGGGCCAGTGTAGGATTTGGGGACCCAAGGAGGATTGATCCCTTCCTGTTCATTATTCTGGTGCACAGGTAGGTGGGGAGCCAGGAGTGGACAGAGAACAGGTAGACAGGTGGGTTGGGGAGGCCCTTGTGTGTTCCAGAAAGCATTCGGACACCGTGTAGCTGAACTCTTTCCCCAACCAAGCTCACAGTAACCCTGAACTGCTCTACGGAAAGCAAAGTGATCTCGACCCTGGAAACGGTATTTAAATGTGTGCTCTGCTAGGGACATCTTGCTTGAGGTGGACGTGGGGCAGACCTGTGCCTCTGAAAGCCTTTTTGTCCTGTGAGGTTACATTCAGAGCTGCTCAGACCCTGTGAGAAGATACAAACTCATTGACAGATGGAGAGGATGACTTGGGTCAAAACCTTTCTATTTTCAACAAGTCAAAATTTTCCTGTCTATTTTGGGGAAGGGACCAATGCTGGTCTGCTCAGGCTGCTATTAATATAACAAGATACCACAGATGGGTAGACATTAGAATCTGTTGGTGGTAGTGGCTTGAACAACAGAAATTTATTTTCTCACTGTTTTGGAGGCTGGAAGTCCAAGATCAAGGTGCCTTCAGGGTGGGTTTCCAGCAAGGGCTCTCTTCCTGGCTGGTAGACAGCCTCCTCCTTGGGTCTTCACATGGCCTTCCTGTGTGTGCTCTGGAGATAGAGCTCTCTGGTTGCTCTTCCTCTTCTTAGAAGAACGCCAATCCCATAGGATTAGGGCCCCACCCTTATAACATCACTGACTATTAGTTATCTCCTTAGAAGTCCTCTCCAGATATAGTCATATTGAAGGCTGAAGTTTCAGCATCTGAAGTTTGGTGGGGACACAGTTTAGTCTATAGCAGGATACTTGGATAAAGGCCGTGAACTCCTTTCCAGAGAAAAGCACACACTTTTATCACTCCCGATTTTAGAGGTTCGTGGTACTAGCCTGGGTCAAAGGTAATTTAGATAATTTTATTAATGTCTTTCTTTTATTTACAGAGGAAATTTCCATCCCTTATATCGACAACTGTCTTTTTTCTTTATTCCAGGAACTTTGGTTTAAAATATTTATTGGCAAAATAGTTATATCTAGCAGAGCCACCTTTTGATTTTCCTGCTATTCCTCATTCCGAAAGTGGTCAGGCTCAAGGTCAACTGGTTAAAGCCCAAGGTTAGGACTCTCATTTTACCAGTTTCCAGCTCAGTGAAACATTAACTTGTTTGGTTTTGCCAGTCTATTTCTCAGCACCTGTGCAAGTTGATTCATTTATTTCATAGGCATTTACTGATCATCTTTTCTGCACTCACCCCTGTGTTGGGCAACAGGACTACGAGAAAGGTGGGAGGCAAGGTTCTAACCCTCAGGGAGCTTGCAGGGCAGATAGATAGCTAGGATGATGCAAGGAGCTCAAGGGACTTTGGTATCCTGCAAGAGGGACCCTAACCCTGGGACAGGGAGGAGGGGTCAGAGAAGACTTCCTCTTAGACTAAGCCTTGCAGAAATGGTATGAGTTCCCAGGAAGGAGAGGTTGGTAGAGAGGGGAAGGGTATTTCAGAGGGAGGGAACAGAATATGCAAAGGCAGATGGTAAAGCATAAACATGGCTCACTGGGGAGACTGTAGGAACTTACTACTCCTGCAATGTGGCGTGTGAGGAGGGAAGCCTCAGGCCCTGAGTGCTGAGCTGATAGTAAAGGACCCAGTCGCCATGTGTTTGGAATTGACCTTACGGGCACCTGTGGTCATGGAAGAATTTTAAACAGGGCAGTGACATGGTCCAGCCAAAGAACGTGCTCTCACAAACCAGAGTTGTTGGGTGATTGAAGATGCAGATACCTCTTCAACTGCAACAAATCTGATTTGCAAGTAACTTAAGGCTAAACTCTAACTGGAAATTTGCCATTGCATCATTGCACCATAACCGTCTTGTATCCAGGTAATATTAAAAACTCCAGCTTAGTGATGCATTGTGTGGACTCCTTTTCATACCTAATTGGGAATCATTATCACAGCTCAGCCAGGGAGGTCTCCGCACCTGCATTTTACTAGAGGAGTTACAGAGCCCTCCAGAAAACTCCCTAGGGTCCCATGGCCTGTGTGAGAATGGACTCACCCCCAGGCCTATTTACTCCAGCGTCTGGTACCTGACATTGTTCCTTGTGCCACCTCTAGAGACCTACAGGAAAATTCATCTCTCACAGATATGTAGGGCCAATGCAGAAGGAGACTAGCACATGCTTCACAATATGATAGCGGTCTCTTTATGCAAATATCTATAGGAAGATAGTAACACTACACCTTGAATGCACTTGATCATTTACAATAATCAGCTACCATCTTCAAAGAACATTTTGTTGAGCAGTCATATCATAATACACATTCTGGGAATGAAAGCAAAATCATCTCCCTTTCTAGATTTGTGGCAAAATTGTTTACTTTTTTCATTGTTTGTTTGTTTCCTTTACTGTCCTTATCTGTGTCTAGACGTTTTTACATTAGGGTACACTTGTCACAATAAAATGATTTCTGCTTTTTCCCTTGGCATCATATTTTAAGTAGTTTATGTTGTTATAATGTCTTCAAAGTTAATATTTTAATGGGCTGTAATATTCCATCTGATGGAACTATCATAATTTACGTACATCTTTTCTTGTTAGACATGCAGGCTGTTGTCAGTTTTTCATCTTTATAAGTAAGTTGATTGAAAATTTTATACATAAAGTATTTCTCCTTTTTAAAGTGAATTCCTTAAAATTAGATGCAAGGAGTGAGATTATTAGATCAAAAGAATTGAATACTTTCTAGAATTTCAGAAACATGTTCTTACATTTCCAAAGGGTTTTTTAAAAATCAATGTTGTATCAACTTAAGGCCTGCACCCACATTTGAAGGTATTGATTTTACAACCTTGTAACCAGCTGTGGGTATTCTCATTTTAGATTTTCAGGAGTTAAAGGGACATTTAAAAGGAAATGTTATTTCTGTGTAATTATTGGGCCAGGTAACTTTGCATGCAGCCTAGAACATGAAAATATCTTCTTTGTTTAAATACATATACGACAAAAGTTGTTTTTCTCTGTGCATGTTCAGATGATGAAGGCAATTAAAAAAATCACTCCCTGAAGTTGCAATCGTGCTTCGCTTAGACAGTCTTTTAAACCCGGGGTGTCCTTGTCATTGTGATTCACAAAGTGACTGAGATCTCTAGTGCTGCAGGATTCACTCCCAACTTGGTCTTCAGTCTTTCAGCACTGGAGCAAGCTCACTTATGTTATACATTGCTTTCCATCCTTGTACTGATACCAGTTACAGCTTGGGCAAAAGGTGGAAGTGAAAAATATTCTGAGGAACCTCAGAATTGCTTTGAATGAGCTTTGCTCTCATGATGTGGAGAGATGCCATGTAAGGGATGTGGGCTTTTGGGCTTGGTGTCCTCATGTGTGTGTCTAATGCAGGAGTCTAAGATGTGAAAATTACATTTGAAGATCTATGCCTCATTTAAAAATTCATGTTGATTCCTCTTGTATGTGGGGGATTAAGAAAATGGCCATAAATCAATCTGAGAGGTAAAATAGAAGTGAACTGTAGGATGCATGGAGAAGGCAATGGCACCCACTCCAGTACTCTTGCCTGGAAAATCCCATGAACGGAGGAGCCTGGTGGGCTGTAGTCCATGGGGTCGCTAAGAGTTGGACAAGACTGAGTGACTTCACTTTCACTTTTCACTTTCATGCATTGGAGAAGGAAATGGCAACCCACTCTAGTGTTCTTGTCTGGAGAATCCCAGGGACGGGGGAGCCTGGTGGGCTGCCTTCTATGGGGTTGCACAGGGTCGGCCATGACTGAAGTGACTTAGCAGCAGCAGCAGCAGCAGCAGCAGCAGCAGGATGCATTTATACCTTTCAGCCCTTCTAGAAAGTAAGTATGGATTTCATAAGGATAAACCACATTTCAATCATCTCTATAAAATCAGACAAATGTGTGCATACTATTGGATTTCATTAACTCTAAGGCACACATTTCCCCATGTTTTAATATTTCTGAAATTGGGATGTGCTTTATGATGACTGCTGATCATGGTGGTACTTGTGATATAGTTTCATTCTTTGCATGTGGTGTTCATAGTTGTTCCTACTCACATACGTAAAAGGTCTAAAGGAGCTCTTTCAAGGGATGTGAAAGAATCACACCATTGGCTAACTGGCAGCATTTTTTCCTTCTTGGTGGCGCATAAAGTGAGTGTATTTAATGTGGATGGAATCTGAAATGAGATGGAATAGGGCATGCCAGCCTCCATCAGCTGCAAGTGACCGAGAAGCAGCATGAGTTCCTTTGAAAGCAGTTAATTGGCTCTGGTTCCCTCTCAACGCTACTATTCTGGTCCAAGCCAGGGTCACCTCTCTTGCTTAGGTTATAACAATAACCTCCTTACTTTTCCTCTTCCTCCTTTCAGTGGCACCTCCATACAGCAACTCGAACGATCCTGTTAACATGGACATCATTTCTTCATGCATTTGTCTCCTCCTAAGGAGTTATAAAGAGTTGCAAAGAGTCAGATACGACTGGAGGACCAAACAACAACCACCACACAAGGAGTTAAAAGCTCCTTAAAGCAGGGATGTGGTGTGATTGATTCATTGTTGTGTTCCCGAGGCCCCAAAGAACACCTGGCACGTAATAGATGCCCAATCAGTGAATGAGGTGTAAATCTCATCAGCTGTGGCTGGACCAGGTTCCTGAATAATATCATCAGAAATCTTCCTTCTTGAATTCTCTCCTCTGTGAGGCTCCAAGTGGGCTTTCTCCCCATGGAGGAGCCCTTACCACCCCCAGGCTCACAGCCCCACAGCTCCGAGTGTGGGAAAGGGGTTATCTTTTTCACCATCACTGCAGAGAAAATTCTAGGGTTAGTTCTGATGGATTCTGATGAGGTCCTGGGTCAAGGGCGTGAACAGGGAGGCTCTAACTTGTTGAGCTGGATCACATATCCACCCTTGGATTCAGGGGGTGGCATTGGTTCCCTTTGAGGCATTTGGATTAAGAAGATTTTTTAAAAAACAAAACAAAACAAAACTCTTTCTTTTGTATTAGAGTATAGCCGATTAACAATGTTGTGATGATTTCAGGTGGATAGCAAAGGGACCCAGCCATACATATATATGTATCCATTGTCCCCCAAACTCCGCTCTGATCCAGGCTGCCACATAACATTGAGCAGAGTTCCCTGTGCTACACAGTAGGTCCTTGTTGGTTATCCTTTTTAAACATAGCAAGTCTACATTTCCGTCCTCTTCCCCCCATCCTTCCCACCGCCCCCGACACCAGCAACCATAAGTTCGTTCTCTGAGTCTGTGATCTCTCTCTGTTTTGTAAGTAAGTTCATTTGTATAATTTCTTTTTAGATTCCACACATAAGGGATGCCATATGATATTTCTCCTTCTCTGTCTGACTTACTTCCCTCAATAGTTCCATCCATGTGGCTGCAAATGGCATTATTTCATTCTTTTTAATGGCTGAGTAATATTCCGTTGTTCATATGCACCACATCTTCTTTTGCATTGAGATTTATGAGGAATATTCTCAATGGATATTGGAATATCAACAGAAGAGGGGAAGTGGGTCCTGGGGCAGGCAGGTAAATACAAACAGAAACATCCACACCAGTGCTAATTATTTTTGTGTTCCATGAAACATGGTTTGGAAGCCTTTGGCTTACCATATTTCATTGTTTGGTTCCATGTCCACTTCTGCGCTAGCCTTCCTAAAGAGCAGCAATTCTTTCCTTTTCACCTTTGTGTTTGCAAGGCCTAGAAAGGGGCCACTGAAGGCCCTTGGCCACTCTTTGTTGATTGAGACATGAGAGTAAGCACTTACTGGGGGCCAACTTCTTACATTCTTCTGGGTCCAGAAGCTATTGGGAATCAAATGGAGAAATTCCAGACATATTATTAATGAAGTTGGTTTGGGAAACTGACTTGGATTGGAGTCTAGAATGGTCTTTCTATTCTTGTCGCTTAATTTCAACCTTGACACTTTCTTGAGTAGAGAACTGTCTGTGAAGTTTTCTCTAGGACTATAATTCTCAATTTCAAAGAACTCCCATGAAATTTCTAAAAAATGGCAACCTGTAGTGATCAATGGGTATCAGACTCTTGTATAAGGTGATTTGGGCTGTCATTTCTCCTCCCTTTGAGTCAGAATGCAGAGTTTTCCCCTACTGCTTTCTGGTTGAGACAAGCTTCCTGCTTTATGGCACATAAAAGGATGAGTTGAGTGGAGATGGCTCTCAGGATATGACCTGGAGTGAATAGGGTGTTAAGATGGTGACAGGATTTGTGTTGAGTCTTGAGGGAAGCGTTTGAATGCCTTGAGAGAAAAAGGATCAGTATTTTAGGAGGATCAAACAGCCTAAGCTAGCACTGAGCTTAGGCATTTTCCTGAGAGAATTGGAAGGAACAAAATATTCTTAGCAATAGTCAGTTGTCTAAAATCTGGACTCTGAGCAGTTGTAGACAGAGACAGAGAAACCGTCCTACAGGGAACAGTGAGGGTCCTGATGCTGTAAAGGAATATTCTCCAGCAAACAATAGCAGGTACAAACAGTTCAGCGTACCAGAACTACACAAGCAGAGAAAACCAGGCTTCTTAGCTCGACCCAACCAAGGAAGAAGTGGAGACCGATGTTGTTACAGGTCCTGGAAGCTAACTCTTTTCAGCACTTGGTTTTTATGACCTCCTCCTTATTCTTTGAGGATTCTAGCCTCTGGCCATCTCTCTGTCTGTGAAGTCAGGAATATAAAGGCCCCAGTTCTCTGGATGTGGGGCTTTAGCACTATTCACCGATGTCCCATCCCTCTTTATTTCCTTGCAGACAGAGTTACCCTTCCCTGTCCCCTTGAAGTTATGTGGTACCATGTGCCTCGCTTGGGTCATTGTGAGCAGAGGTGATGTGTGTCAGTCACATCTTGGATAAAGTGTTTATGAATTAGATGTCACTTCGTATGTCCCTAGCTCTGGGCAAGCACGATGTTGTGGATGGTGGAACTTACTTCAGCCTGGCTCCCAGAGTGAGTGACACTTGAGATGGAGGCCACACCAGTCACCAAGTCACCTGACCTGGGACATGGCATCAGTGAGACAGGAACTTCAGCTTTTTGAAGTCACTGAAATTCGGGGCTGCTTGTTACTGCAGCGTGACCCAGCCTTTTCTCCATCTGTTGAGATAATATGTGGATTTTCTGCTATTTCTTTTTTTGGCCATGCTGCACAGCTTGTGGAATGTTCGTTCCCCAATGTGCTGTGCTTAGTAGTGTCCGACTCTTTGCGGCCCCGTGGACTGTACCCTGCAGGCTCCTCTATGGAATTTTCCAGGCAAAAATACTGGTGCAGGTACCCCAATCAGGGATCAAACCTGGGCCCCCAGTAATGGAAGCCTGGAGTCCTAACCACTGAACCACCAGGGAATTCCCTCCTTTTCCTGACCAGGTAAAGAATCAAAATTTTAGAGTATTTTTGAATAGTAAATCCACCTTTCATTCTTGGCCTAAAACCTACTGTCTCATGGTGTGGTGTATTATTAGACTTGACTTGCTAATACTTTGTTTATAAGTTTTTCATGAGAAGATACTATGAACCTTATGCCAATATATTTGAAACTTGGATAAAATAACTACTTTGAAAAACACAACCTAACCAAAAATAATACAAGGAGAATTTAAATATTAGAATAATTTTCTATCTATTAAGGAATCGAACCTATAATAGAAGCTTTCTTATCAAGGAAAGTTTCTAGGTCTAGATGTGTCCATAAGTGAATTCTTCCAAATGTTAGACGTAATAACAATAACAGCCCTCCACAAACTCTTGTAGAGAAGAGTAAGAAAGAGCACACATTTAATGTCATTAAAAAATTATTGGAGTATAATTGATTTACAAGGTAGTGTTAATTTCTGCTGTGCAACAAAGTGATTCAGTTATACATGGGTATATTCTCTTTGTATTCTTTTCCATTATAGTCTATTACAGGAGATTGATTATCGTTCCCTGAGCTCTACAGTAGGACCTTATTGTTTACCCATCTTATACATAATAGTTTGCAGCTGCTGCTGCTGCTGCTAAGTCATTTCAGTTGTGTCCGACTCTGTGCGACCCCATAGATGGCCGCCCACCAGGCTCCCCCGTCCCTGGGATTCTCCAGGCAAGAACACTGGAGTGGGTTGCCATTTCCTTCTCCAATGCATGAAAGTGAAAAGTGAAAGGGAAGTCGCTCAGTCGTGTCTGACCCTACTAATCCCAAACTCCCAGTGCCTTCCCCCCCCACTCCCTTAGTGTCTTTGTTAGTTTTTTGTACCAAGGTTATAGTAGCCTCATTAAAAGAATTTGGAAGCATACCATTTCTTGCAGTTCTCAGTAGGAGTTTGTGTAGGACTGTTATTTTTCTAAGTTTGAAATGTATTGGGGTAATAGTCATAAGATCCTCTTAATCTTTTCAGTGTTTGTAGGCTCTGTGATGTTACCTCTTTTTTAATTCTAATTTTGGTAATTTGTGTTTTCTTTCTCTTTTATTTACTTTTTGGTTGGTCTTGCTTGGGTTCATTCATTTTTTTTTTTAATTTAAAAATAGCCTTGGCTTTCTTATTATTTGCTAATGATTCACTGATTTATGTTCTCATTTTAATTTTCTCCTATGTACTTTTTGGACTTCCCTGTAGCTCAGATGGGGCTTCCCTGGTGGTGCAGAGGTGTAGATGGTAAAGAATCTGCCTGTAATGCAGGAGACCCAGGTTCGATCCCTGGGTCAGCAAGATCCCCTGGAGAAGGAAATACCAACTCACTCCAGTATCAGTATTCTTGCCTGGAGAATTCCATGCGCAGAGGGGCCTGGTGGGCTACAGTCTATGGGGTTACAAAGAGTCGGACATGACTGAGCAACTAACAGACACAGACATGTACTTTTTGGTTTAACTTACTGTTCTTTTTCCAGATTTTTGAGATAGAATCTTAGATCATTGATTATATTTACTCACATATTTTGCTCATTATTTCTTCCTTCATTTGGAAGTTTCCATTGGAATTATCTTCATTTTGCCTGAGATATTTTCTTTAGCGTTCTCTTTAGTGTATGCCTTCTGGTGACAAATCTCACTTTCTATTTGTCTGAAAATGTCTTTATTTAAACTTTATGGGCTTCCCAGGTGGCAGTAGTGATAAAGTACCTGCCTGCCAGTGCAGGAGATGCAAGAGATGTGGGTTTGATCCCTGGGTCAGGAAGAGCCACTGGAGGAGGGCGTGGTGACCCACTCCAGTATTCTTGCCTGGAGAATCCTGTGGACAGAGGAGCCTGGCAGGCTACGGTTCATAAGATTGCAAACAGTCAGACATGACTGAAGCAACTTAGCATGCACGCATGCAAACTTTATGAGTGATTATTTTTCTGGATTTCAAATTCTATGTTGGCAGCTTTTTCCTCCAGCATTTTGAATGTATGATTCTCTTGTATAGTGGTTTTTGTTTCTGCTTTAAAAGACAACCGTTGGTCCTTTTTTTTTTTTTGCTCCTTTTCAGCTGTTATGTTTTATTTGTCTTGCTGCTTTTGAGAATTGTATATAAAATCTAAATCAGAAATTAAATTAGAAATTTAATTACAGTGGGCATAGGTCTGGTGTTCTGGCCATTATGTGCTGGGGCTCTTGCTTCTCGTATCTGTGCTTGAATGGTACTGTTATTTTGCAGGATTATTTGTCTTCTAGTATCACTTCTGACATTATCTCTTTCTCCTCACATTATCAAACTCAAATTACACAGATATTAGGCCCTATCACTATGGCCCATGTGGCTCTGATGATATTTATGTACTTTTAAAAATTCATTTTTCTTTGTTTTTCGTCTGCATAATTTCTTCTAGTCTGTTTCTTCTGTAATCACTTCAGGTCTGTCTCTCAGCTGTGAAGCATAACTTTCAGGTTCTTAATTTTCATCATTACACTTTCAGTTCTATCATCACTGTTTGGTTCTCTTTTATGACTTTCACCTCTGCTGAAATTCTCAAAACCTGCTTTTTAATTACTTATGGGGTCACGAAGAGTTGGACATGACGTAGCGATTGAACAACAATGCATATCAGTCATGCTTACTTAGAAGACGTGTTTGGTAGCTCTGTTATTTGGTAACCTTCTAGTTCTATTGCCAGTTGTTTCCTTTTAGACATCTTGTTTTCTCATTTACTTTTTGTTGTTGTTGTTGTTGTTGCATGCTAGGCATTATTTAGGAAACAGTAGAGAGATAATATGAGGCTTGGGATGATGTTATATTTCCTCAGAAAGGAATTCTGTCTGCTTTTTGGAGGCAGCTAAGTTGGAGTCATGAGAAATCTGTATGCAGGTCAAGAAGGAACAGTTAGAACTGGACATGGAACAACAGACTGGTTGATAATTGGGAAATGAGTACGTCAAGGCTATATATTGTCACCCTGCTTATTTAACTTATTGCAGAGTACATCATGTGAAATGCTGGGCTGGATGAAGCACAAGCTGGAATCAAGATTGCTGGAGAAATATCAATAACCTTGGATATACAGGTAGAAAGCAAAGACTAAAGAGGCTCTTGATGAAAGTGAAAGAGGAGAGTTAAAAAGCTGGCTTAAAACTCAACATTCAAAGAGCAAAGATCGTGGCATCTGGTCCCATCACTTCATGGCAAATAGATGGGGAAACAAAGGAAACAGTGAGAGACTTTACTTTGGGGGGGCTCCAAAATCACTGCAGACGGTGACTGAAGCCATGAAATTAAGAGATTTGCTCCCTGGAAGAAAAGCTATGACCAACCTAGACAGCATATTAAAAAGCAGAGACATTACTTTGCCAACAAAGGTCCATCTAGTCAAAGCTGTGGTTTTTCCACTAGTTATGTATGGATATGAGAGCTGGACTATAAAGAAAGCTGAGTGCTGAAAAATTGATACTTCTGAACTGTGGTGTTGGAGAAGACTCTTGAAAGTCCCTTGGACTGCAAAGAGATCAAGCCAGTCCATCCTAAAGGAAATCAGCCCTGAATATTCATTGGAAGGACTGATGCTAAAGCTGAAGCTCCACTACTTTGGCCACCTGATGTGAAGAACTGAGTCCTTGGAAAAGACTTTGATGCTGGGAAAGATTGAAGGCAGGAGGAGAAGGGGACGACAGAGGATGAGATGGCTGGATGGCATCACTGACTCGATGGACATGAGTTTGAGTAAGCTCCTGGAGTTGGTGATGGACAGGGAAGGCTGGTGTGCTTCAGTCCATGAGGCCTCAAAGAGTTGGACATGACTGGGCAACTAAACTGAAGCTGGAGTGCCAGGAATTGCTTTAGATCTCAATCTTCATGGAGATTGAGATGATGAGATGTCCTGTAAAGACCGTTTTCATCCATTTCACATGCATTCCTGAAACAAAGCCCTTGGGTGTCCTTTTGGGATGTGCAGGGTTTACCAGGCTTCTTCCTTGTTGGTAGAGTTTGATTTTTTAGCATGTGTGCCATCCTTAAAGCCTGTCAGGGCTTCCAGACCCACAAGCCTGTTTAGCTCCTTAGCCTCCTGAAAGCTGCTTTCAAATGTGGCAGATGCTTCTTGAGAAAGAGTGACCCCAGTGCTCATCCCATCTATTTGGGCTCCTTTTTCATACTCAACTTGCATCTCCTCACTCCTTTGATAGCTCTATGAATGCCTCAAATAGATTTTTAAAAATACGTTGTGTATAGTTTTTCTAGTTTTATTAGCAGGAACATTTACATGAGTCAGCCAGAAGCCAAAGTCGTCTTCTCGGTGTTTATCCGTGCGTGAAAGAAAGTGAAAGCATTAGTTGCTCAGTCATGTCCTCTTTGCGATCCCGTGGACTCTAGCCCACCAGGCTCCTCTGTCCTTGGGATTTCCTAGACAAGAATACCGGAATAGGTAGCCATTTCCTTCTCCAGGGCATCTGCCCAGCCCAGGGATTGAACTCGGGTCTCTCGCCTTGCAGGCAGATTCTTGATCTTCTGAGCCACCAAGGAAAGCCACAGCTCTGCATGCTTTCTGTTTTAAAAATGAGCTCTCCCTGGTACCCACGTCACCTTCGGCCTACCACCCCACACGCCTCACTTTCACAACCATACTTCCCACCAAAATAATCTTCACGTGGTGTCCTGACTTTCTCGTGATAACTCATTCCTCCACTCACATTAGTGAAATACCTCTGAGTCGGGTCACTATGATCATTTGATTCTTAAAATTAGCATATGATTGTAAGTAAGCATATGATTTCTTTCTTGGAAATAAGAAAATGAGTTCACTCATAAACTCATGATCCAACTTTGGAAACAGAGCCTGTCCTGTTCCTCTGAAGCTCCCTGGGCGTGTTTTTCCGACTCCATCCCCTTTCCTATGCTTTCTCATTCCTAACTATACAGTGTTTAAATGTTATTGCTTTGTGACATTTATGAAAACGGTACCACATTTTATGTATTCTAGTGTACTTTGCAGTTCTTGCTCGAGACTGAGTCTCTAAGATTCGTCTATGCTGGGTATAGGTGTATTGTCTTCATTTTCATTAGAGAATAATGTTCCATCATGTGACTGTACCATGAATTCTATCCTTCCTACTGACAGTGAACATTTGTACTCTTTCTGGTTTTTGACTATTATGAACAATGCTGCTGTGAACAATTTTGTATACATCTCTTGGTGCATATGGGGCTTTCCAAGTGGTACTAGTGACTGGTAAAGAACCCTGCCAATGAGGAGACATAAGAGATGTGAGTTCAGTCTCTCGGTCGGGTAGATCCCCTGGAGGAGGGCATGACAACCCACTCCAGTATTCTCACCTGGAGAATCCTATGGACAGAGGGGCCTGGCAAGCTATGGTCCATAGGATCAGAAAGAGTTGGACACAACTTAGCACTTGGTGCACATATGCAGGAGTTTCTATAGAATATATGCCATTAAGAGAATGGCTGGGTCATGGAACAGGCATTTGTTCAACTTTGTAAAAATAATAGCAAATTGTTTTCCAAAGTGGTTGCCTAATTTATGCTTTGATCATCCATGTATAGATACTTGCTTTGCTCTACATCAGATTAAATCTAAACTATTATGAAGTCCACAAATGCAAGCCACATTTGTAATTTTAAGATTTCTACTCATAACATTATGAACATAAAAAGAATTAGGTGAACTTAATAAATATAACTAAATATTATAATTTCAGTGTCAAAATTATTTAGATATTTTACATCCTTTTATTCATACTGAGTTTTTAAAATTAGGTGTATATTTTACACTTGCAGCATGTCTTAATTTGGATGGTTGTTAGCTACATTTAAAGTGCTCAGAATCCACATGTGGCTCACAGCTACCCTATAGGACAGCACACTTTTTCCTCCTTGCCGTTATTTGCTGTTATGGACATTTTCGTATTTGCCAGTTGAATGAGCATAAAACGGCATCTTGCTTTTGTAAATTGCATTTCCTCATTAACACAGCTGAGGTTTCTTCATATATTTAGATTCCGCTTTTGTGAAGTGTCTGTTTATGGCTTTGTTCATTTTTCTACAAGATGTGTGCCTATACATCTTATACAAGATGTGGATTGATTTGTGGTTCTTTACATGTTCCTATTCAGTTATATGTGTTATTAACATTGTCTCCGGTTTGGTGATTGCCCTTTCTAAGTCCTTTATGATGTTTATTGGCTCATCCTTCTCCATCTTTTTTGCAAGATCAGCCTCTTCCCGCTTGCAGTAAATCTTGGAATTCCTCAGGTCCGAGCCCTCAGATCTCTTTCTTCCTTAAACCGTCTGGACTGTCTCCCCAGGGGATCTTGTCAACCCTTCTATGTTCAGTCATGTACAGTCTGAGTGCAGTCAAGAGACCAGAGTCGTGTCAAAAAGGGAGATTGTAGTACAAAGAACAGTTGAGAGTTAGATCGTAAAGAAGGCTGAGTGTGAAGAATTGATGCTTTTGAACTGTGGTGTTGGAGAAGACTCTTGAGAGTCCCTTGGGCAGCAAGGAGATCAAACTAGTCCATCCTAAAGGAAATCAACCCTGGATATTCATTGGATGGACTGATGCTGAAGCTGAAGCTCTAGTACTTTGGCCACCTGATGCAAAGAGCGGATGCATTGGAAAAGACCTTGATGTTGGGAAAGATTGAGAGCAGGAGGAAAAGGGAGCAACAGAGGATGAGATGGTTGGATAGCCTCACTGACTCAATGGACATGAATTTGAGCAAGCTCTGGGAGACAGTGAAGGAAAAAGGAGCCTGGTATGCTGCCGTTCATGGAGTTGCAAAGAGTCTGACATGACTTAACAACTGAACAGGAGTACAAAGAACTGTCATCTAGTCAAAAGGTTTAGCTGAAAAGGAGTCAGGTCTCTAGGAAGTCCAGAAGTAGCAACTCTAGTAAAACAGCTGCTCCTGCTTGGGCTGAGGGTGAGTGAACAAGGAAAGGACTCAGAAATACCTAGAAGACAGCACCCTTCTGCATCCAGGCGGTGTTTCAGATCTCTTTGTCAAGGGCCTGGCCTGGTTGTCAGAGAAACAGGCATCCTACTGGGTGGCATAGAAACTTGCCGGAAGATGCTGCCTGCAGCCTGTCCACGAGGACCACTGAGATGAGGGCTGCCAGGGCCCATGCATGCTGACCTGCTGCACGTGGAAAGCAGCCCACGGGAAGAGAAAGGGACATCCCTTCCTCCCACTCTGCAATCACTCTTCCAATCACTGCAAATGGTCTGGCAGCATCTCTCCTGCGCCCTCTGTTGGCCATGCCGAACATGAAACCAGCTGGGAACTGTCTCCAGTGTCACAAAGCAGTGGATCTGGAGCTGAGAGATGGTACATGAGTAGCTGGTGCCTATTCCTCTACAACTCATTAGAAGAAGACCCTGCAGATCCAGCTCACTAGAAGAGACCCTGATGCTGAGAAAGATAGAAGGCAGGAGAAGAAGGGGACGACAGAGAATGAGACAGTTGGATGGCATCACTGACTCAATGGACATGAGTTTGAGCGAACTCAGAGAAGGCAAAGGACAGGGAAGCCTGGCATGCTGACGTCCATGGGGTTTCAAAGAGTCGGACACGACTGAGCAACTGAACAAGAACAGTTTCTCTACAATAGTGACTCAGTGATTTATTTCTTTAATTCATGTTTTTTTCTCTGGTCTCCTGATCTGTGTGCTGGTGTATATATTTCCACTTAGATGTTGCATGTTGCAAAAGAATTAACACCTCAGATTCAAAATGACCTCCATCAAGCTCATATTCTTTCAGAGTTTCCCAGCTTAGTGCTTAGAACCATCATCTACCTGGTTACAGAAGCCAAAATCTCTGAGGTTTTCCTTCATCCTTCCATCTCCCTACTACTGCTGCTACTGCTGCTAAGTCACTTCAGTCGTGTCCAACTCTGTGTGACCCCATAGACGGAAGTCCCCTGCAAATCCAATGAGGCACCTGGCTATGCTGATTTTAATTCCCAAATATCTCCCCAATCTATGCCTTCTTTTCAGCCACACCACCACTATCTCCATTCAACACCCCATCATGGGATCCCCAAGCTTCCGCCTCCCTCTCTCCTTTCGAGTACGTCCCCCATCCAACTGGCAGAATCACAGCTTTATATCACTAATATGACCATGTTGGTCCTGCTTAATGTTTTTGTCCCTCTTGGGATGAATATTGGGAATGTAATATGGCCTCCAAGGATATATGGTCTGGAATCTGCCCACCTCTCCCATCTCGTTTCATCTCGCATTGAGTTCTATTCCTCGTGTGAGTTAAATAGCTCAGGGCACTTAAAGCTCTTAGAATACCTGACGTGTGGTCACTGTTGTACAACGTTCTCTCTAAGTCACTCTTAGTTCCCCTAGCATGTCATTCTTCCTATAACCAGAGCTGTTATTTATCGCCTTGTGAGCATTCTTTCAGATTCCTGTAAGTTCCATAGCCACTCCTGTCCCCAGGAACGAGTGGGTATCGCTTGTTCTGGTTGAAATGCTCCCCTCCTCCCCATTTGGCTTAGTTACCTCCCACTCATCTTTCTTCAAGGTGCTGAGATCCCCAGGGACACCCCCCGCCCCATCAAATTACCACCTGCCCCTTCACGACATTTATCATGGATTTTCATTTATCATCTGCTTTTTCTTGTGAATCCTTCATTAATGCCCTCAGGAGACTGAAGGCTCTGTGCTGGCAGGCTCTGTGACTCTTGGGTGGCTTGTGTGGGTCCCACTGCTTTACAAAGTGTCTGTCCTCGTGTTGCCAGTGAATTTAAGGTTCTTGCTTCGTTGTGAAAGAATTCACAAAGTAATAGGTAAGAAGTCGGTTTTATTTAGAGAGAAGCATACTCCGCAGACAGAGCGTGGGCTGTCTCAGAAGGTGAGAGAGCTTCGAAATGTGCTGTGGTTATTTTTTTATATGCTGGATAATTTCATAAGCTAAGCCTTTGACTGTGTGGATCACAACTGTGGAAAATTCTTAAACAGACAGAAGTACCAGACCACCTGACCTGCCTCTTGAGAAACCTGTATGCAGGTCTGGAAGCAACAATTAGAACTGGACATGGAACAACAGACTGGTTCCAAATCGGGAAAGGAGTACGTCAAGGCTGTATATTGTCACCCTGCTTATTTAACTTATACACAGAGTACATCATGAGAAATGCTGGGCTGGATGAAGCACAAGCTGGAATCAAGATTGCCAGGAGAAATATCAATAACCTCAGATATGCAGATGACACCACCCTTATGGTAGAAAGCGAAGAAGAACTAAAGAGCCTCTTGATGAGAATGAAAGAGGAGAGTGAAAAAGCTGGCTTAAAACTCAACATTCAAAAAACGAAGATCATGGCATCTGGTCCCATCACCTCATGGCAAATAGATGACAATGGAGAAACAGTGACAGCCTTTTTTTCTCTTGAGCTCCAGAGTCACTGCAGATGGTGGCTGCAGCCATGAAATTAAAAGACACGTGCTCCTTGGAAGGAAAGCTATGACCAACCTAGACAGCATATTAAAAAGAAGAGACATTACTTTGCCAACAAAGATCTGTCTAGTCAAAGCTATGGTTTTTCCAGTAGTCATATATGGATATGTGTTAGATAAAGAAAGCTGAGTGCCAAAGAATTCATGCTTTTGAACTGTGGTGTTGGAGAAGACTCTTGAGAGTCCCTTGGACTGTAAGGAGATCCAACCAGTCCATCCTAAAGGAAATCAGTTCTGAATATTCATTGGATTCTGAAGCTGAAACTCCCAACACTTTGGCCACTTGATGCGAAGAACTGATTCATTGGAAAAGACCTTGATGCTGGGAAAGATTGAAGGCAGGAGGAGAAGGGAACAACAGAGCATGAGATGGTTGGATGACATCACCAACTTAATGGACATGAGTTTGAGCAAGCTCTGGGAGTTGTTGATGAACAGGGAAGCCTGATGTGCTGCAGTCCATGGGGTTGCAAAGAGTGGGACATGACTGAGCGATTGAACTGACTGAGTTATACTTTCTGAATAACTGAAAAGCTCTTTCCCTCATGGTAATCTTTCTCAAGACTCAGCCACTTGCGTCCCACCTGTGGAATTATTTTTTTATCTCAGCTGTGTATTACCTGTACTGTTATTTACTTAATCTTCTGTATCTTGACTGATTTTACTTTAATAGAACTTTTTACAAAGGCAATTTCTATTTCTAGCTTAAATTAAGAATGGGTTAGGACTTCTACAAATTGGAAGAAAGATAAAGTTGAGAGAAGATAAGGTAGATACACAACGAGGGTATCCAATGCAACAAGATATCATTAACCTTTGGAGAACCCTTCATTTGTGACCTGCTCAGTGGATGTTTTTGGAGTGGATTTGTAATGACTGAACTCCTAGCAGCCCTGGGGAGCTGCTGTGTGAATGCCGGGTTGGGTCATGGGGAGGTCTGCACAGCAGACGTTTCCATGTTAGCTGGAAGAGGAGGGCAGGTCCTTGAAGGGAAGTGAGCCCCGTACTTTGCTACCAGTGTTGGAGCTGCAGCTTGACACTCTTTCAGTCACACTCCAGCTTCCAGTCCTGCTTAAAGATAATATATTGGCCTCTGGGCTTATGTGTCTGTGGAAGACAACAGGCGCCCTGGCAGGTCCACCCTAGAGTCTTCCAGCAGGAAAGCCCCTTCCACAGCACAATGGTTGAGTACAGACCCTAGCATCAGACTGCCTGGAGTTCCATGGAGTTCTGCCACCCACAAGCTGAGTGACCTCCTGTAAGTTTCTTCTCCTCCCTGATCCTCAGTTTCCTCATCTGTAAAATGGGGATTCAGTGGTACTTACTTCATAAACTGTTCTTGAAGAGTAAATGACTTACTGTATGTTAACTAGGGCTTCCCTGGTGGTGCAGAGGTTAAAGTGCTGCATGCAATGTGCAGACCTGGGTTTGATCCCTGGGTCAGGAAGATCCCCTGGAGAAGGAAATGGCAACCCACTCCAGTATTCTTGCCTGGAGAATCCCATGGACGGAGGAGCTTGGTGGGCTTCAGTCCACGGGTCACAAAGAGTTGGATACGACTGAGCGACTTCACTTTCACTGCTTACTGTGTAGTCTGGCACGTTAATACATGCTGTATTGTTGTTGCTCTTCAGCTGCTAAGTCATGTCCCAGTCTTTGCAGCCCCATGGACTGGAGCACCTCAGGCTCTTCCATCCTTCACGATCTCCCAGAGTCTGCTCAAATTCATGTCTATTGAGTTGGTGATGCTATCTAAGCCTCTCATCCTCTGTTACCCTCTTCTCCTTTTGCCCCCAGTCTTCTGCAGCATCAGGGTCTTTTCCAGTGAATTGGCTCTTTGCATCAGGTGGCCAAAGTACTGGAGCTTCAACATCAATATCAGTCCTTCCAGTGAATATTCAGGGTTGATTTCCTTTAGGATTGATGGTTTGATCTCAAAATTAGATTGTTTTGTGACTGGAGAAGATCATGCATAGGGGTTAAAAGGGAAGGTTTTAGGGAATTACACAGGTTTAAATCTTGATATTTCTACATATTAACTAACGATGGGGCTTCCCTGGTAGCTGAGATGGTAAAGAATATGCCTGCAATGTGGAAGACCTGGGTTCAGTTCCTGGGTTGGGAAGATCTCCTGGAGAAGGAACTGGCAACCCACTCCAATAGTCTTGCCTGGAGAATCCCATGGACAGAGGAGTCTGGTGGGCTACAGTTCACAGGGTGGCAAAGAGTCGGACATGACTGGGCAACGATATGACATGAACTGTGGAGCAGTGCCTTGACCTTCCCAAGCCTCAGTTTCTTCCTCTGAATGGGATGTATTCTGACACAGTTGCCATGGGAACAGAATGAGATGCTGCTTCTTAGAGTGGACAGTGCTTAGGAGGGCACCTGACCCAACACCTGGCAGCATGAAATACGGGCAAAGAAAGAGGTGGGGGCTGCTGCTTCATTCAGCCTGAAAAAGAACGCGGTTCTGACTCCCGCTTGCAACCTGAATCATCAGTAGGGATTCCTCATTTCCATTCTCCTGGGAAACAGCACTGAAGTTCAGACAGACTCTGCCCTTGAAGCTTCTTTGCCTGAGTCCTCATTGCAGCTGTCAGGAAGGCTAAGGCTTGCTTTCAGAAGACTGACTCTGGCAAGGTGTGTGGAACCAGTGAGCAGGAAATAGCCATCCTCTCATCGGTGGCTGATGCCACTGACATGTATCAAGCCAGCTTTTGAGTCTTTTTGCTGAATCTCTTGGCAGCCCCCATGGAGGGCTTGAGGGCTGGAGTGGGATTTTAGAGAGGATTAGATATCGGGCCCTTGTCTTTTAGAAAATGCCCATTGTTGAATCTGTTATAATACCGCTTCTGTTTTATGTTTTTTGGCCCCAAGGCATGTGGGATCTTAGTTGTCTGACCAGGGATCAGACGTGCACCCCTTGTGTTGGAAGGCAGAGTCTTAATCACTGGACCTCCTGGGAATCCCTCATCTTAGATGCTTGAGGGGACTTGTAAAATAGGTAGCAAGTGGTAAAACAGGGAACTCAACCCAGTATTCTGTGACAAACTAGAGGGGTGGGATGGTGAAGGAGATGGGAGGAGGATTCGGGAGGGAGGGGGCATAGCTATACTTGTGGCGGATTTGTGTTGATGTGTGGCAGAGGCCAACACAATATTGTAGAGGAGTTGTCCTCTAATAATTGTATTTTGTTCTGTACCTCTCAATATTGTGCAATTATAATCTTTGATAATCATTAGTTAAAAAGAAAACAGAAAAAATAACTTCTGGATGCCTGGTGTTGTGTATTGAATCGAGTCCCTCAAAATGAGTATGCCAGAGCCTCACCCCCAGTACCTCAGAATGTGATCTTATTCGGAGACACAGATGCAGGTCAGTTAAAAAGAAGTCATTAGCGTGGGCCCCGGCCTCCCCTAAACAGGAAACTGGAACCCAAAGACAGACACACAAGGGGAGTGCTGTGCCCATGGGAAGGTGCAGGTCGGGTAGCACGGCTGCCAGCCGAGGCGCCCCAACACCTGGATGATCCACCAGGCGCCAGGAGAGGGGCACGGCTCAGCAACCCCTTACTGCCTCAGAGGAGACCCTCCCTGCTTATGCCTCCGTCTTGGACTTCCAGCCCCCAGGGCTGTGAGGAAATACATGTCTGTTGTTTTAAGGCCCCCAGTTTGTGGTACTTTGTTCGGGTGGCCCTAGAAAAGGAATTCACCTAGTTTTACTATTAGATAGTAACTTCAATGCAACATTCCAGAGGAGGCCCCAGATCAGCTCTGGGAAGTGTCTCCAGAAAAGGCAATTTCTGAATCCGGTCCTGAGGGAGGGACAGGAGGTATTGAAGGGGAAGTAATGCGTGAGGGAAGGAGAAGACCTGAGAAGGTGGGGCTGGGGAGGCCCTTTAAGGCGGGAGGGGGGCAGCACTGTGCAGAGGTGAATGAATGGGTGGAGGGGAGGGGTTCAGGGGGAGTGGACATGGGGGAGGGAAGCTATAGAGATGGGACTGGAGCCTTAGGGCAGAACCGGGCACTGAAGGCCCTAGGCTGGCATGCTGTGTGTCTTGCTTGGCTTGGGCCACCACAACAAACCCCACAGGCTGGGTGGCTTAAACAGCAGACACTTATTTATTACAATTCTGGACCCTAGAAAGTCCCAGGTCAAGGTGCTGGTGAGATCTTTCTTCTGGTTTGCAGACAGCTGTCTTCCTTCCTGTCCTCATCTGGTGGAGGGAGAGAGAGCTCTAGGCTCTTCTTCCTCTTGTGAGGACACTAATTGCATCATGGGGCCCCACCCTCCTGACCTCATCACAACACATTGTCCCTCACAGACCTCACCTCCAAATTCTGTCATCTCACTCGGGGTTAGGGTTTCAGTGCATGAGTTTTGGGGGGGCACGCATACGCACATGTCCATACACTAAGGAATGTGATTTTTTGTTCTTAGCTGGTAGAACTGGCTCCATTATGTGTGAGACTCAGTGCAAAATAAAAAGGTGCGGTCCTTCGTTCGAAAACGAGAAGAAATGCTGTTAAAGGTACTAAACTATATAACTTTGCTTTCATGGTCTCTCTCTTTCTCTTGGTTTGTCATAGTGTTTTTTTACCTGCTTTTTTATAGCAGTGTAGATAAATAACAATAATTTTAAATTATTAGCAAGAATTTCACTATCTCTATATTCTGTAGTTCCAATTTCAAATACAAATGCAAGAATCATGGAAATGGCCCAGTTCATACATCAAAGTGCATGTATGCACATGTATCTTGTTCTTAGCAGAACAACAGAAACATGGAAGAAACCAGACTCAGCTCTTTTCTGTTTGCTCCTTCATACGTGCACTTTCTACCAATGCTGCCTGCCTTGAACTGACTGATGAGTGAGGTGAGACAGAGGGGAAGACAAGCTATGGTTGACTTGTCTTTCCCTTTCCTCCCGTGTCATCATTTCAGCGTCAGTGATTTGTTGACACAGGGAAGTAGCACGCGAAGGAAAGAATATGACCAAGCTTCCTTGGTCATTACAGTTTCTTAGGATACATTTGCTTCTTTCTGCATTTGGAGCAAGTTGGTTCTGGTGGGAACAGAATCCTTAGTCTCCAAGGGCGATCAGTGCCCCTGCTTACTCTGGTGTAGACAAAATACACTTCCCTGGGTCTTGCTGAGTCTCCACACTTTGTGGGTCCACCAGAATTCTGTGCTCGTGGAGCATTACAAATACCATGTGGGAGTGAGGGACACACACACTGAGTGTGTAGCCTCTGCTCATGTGTATGCCCATTGTTCAGTTTAGTTCAGTCGCTCAGTCATGCCCGACTCTTTGTGAACCCATGGACTGCAACACTCTAGGCTTCCCTGTCCATCACCAACTCCCAGAGCTTGTTCAAACTCATGTCCATTGAGTCAGTGATACCATCCAACCATCTCATCCTCTGTCGGCCCCTTCTCCTCCTGCCTTCAGTCTTTCCCAACATCAGGGTCTTTTCCAAGGAGTCAGTTCTTCATGTCAGGTGGGCACAGTATTGGAGCTTCAGCTTCAGTATCAGTCCTTCCAGTAAGTATTCAGGCCTGATCTCCTTTTGGATTGACTGGTTTGATCTCCTCACAGTCCAAGGGACTCTCAAGTCTTCTCCAACACTGCAGTTAAAAAGCATCAATTCTTCATTGCTCAGCTTTCTTTATAGTCCAACTCTCATATCCATACATGACTATGCCCATTGTAATCCCTTCTTATCAAGTAACACTTCCAGGGTGAAAGATATCAACTCCAGAGCGTTAAGCTGAGTGCAAGGTGCTTCTGAGCATAGTGCTCCGTAGGGTTTCATGCCCCCAAAGCCAGCCCTGTTAGTAGAAGATGACGTGACACTAATGGTTTTAATCTTAAACATCTCCTTCTCTTCTGTGTATGTTGAAAGTCCTAGTCTCTGTACTTGACACCATTGAAGTGTCAATCACTGTTCCATGTGGTCTTGTCTAATACTCTTGGAAATCCTTGCTGCAACTGTGGGCACAGGTCAAGCACTAGGCCACTGGGGCCCTCACCACGGAAGTCTCCTCTTATCCCCTGGAAGGACAAGTCAGTCACAGGCCAGGGTAGATGGGCACTAGGCACCCTGCTGATGTGTTCTGGCAGACTCCACCCTTTCCTTTCTCACTTAGGTGTTGAGAAAACTCACAGGACTGCAGGGCCGAAAGAGGAGGGCAGGTCCAGGCTCTGCTGAGTAGGGATGGCCACCTGGAAAGAGATGATGTGATCAGTTTCCATTTTAGAATGGTCATCCTGCAGACTGAAGGGTGGGTTGGCAGGGGGAGAAATTGGTGGCTAGGAAGACAGTATAAAACATCTGCAAAGAAAGGAGGAAGGCTATAAACGCCCATAATTGGATATCTTGGCATATGTGTAGACAGTCACATTTATCACTATATATTGATGTACAGATAAACACAAATACACCTACTGGTGTTTTTACAAATCTAGTCCCTTTTACCCTGTGAATAATTCCAGTGAGCTCCCACTTATAGGCAATATAACTTATCAAATTTAAACAAAATCATGGCACAGTAGAATTTTCTGCAGTTCACTTAAGTGGTGTAAGGTGTTTATAAATCCCATTTAAAATGTAATTAATCTTAAGTGCACTTTTTAAACAAAATCACAAAGTCACTGCATGTTATATTTAATACGTTCCAACACAGTTTCTTAGCCTTCCTTTCCGGAGTATAATTACTCCATCAATCTTCCTGGAGAATCAAAGAGAGCTTAGCAGAACACACCTTTCACGCATGAACCAGAATTGTGCTTTCGAGTTACATTTGAAAGTGATTTGCACTGGCATTTTATTTCTTTCAGAATATAACAAATGTTTCTGATCTTCCTGAGGTATCTTGGTCTTAAACTGAGGTTATGAATCTCTCAGAGCTTCTGTTTACCAGTTCCTTGAATTTCTGTGGTGTAAAGGATAGGGAGAGAAATAAAGCTATAATGTATGACTCTTCTTTCTTAGCCAGCAAATAAGATACAAGATCAGGTCCTGGTATGTAGGTTGGCAGTTTGGTTTGCGTTTTAGCTTATGCTTCTGAGTTTTCCCTGATGGAGATGCACGTACTCCCCATCTGTCTGTAAGTGTTTGCTAAGTTGCTTCAGTTGTGTCCAACTCTTTGTAATGCTATGGACTGTAGCCCACCGGGTTCCTCTGTCCATGGGGTTCTCCAGGCAAGAATACTGTGTTGCCATGCCCTCCTCTAGGGGATCTTCCTGACCCACTGATTAAACCTATGTCTCTTATGTCTCCTGCGCTGGCAGCAGGTTCTTTACCCCTAGTGCCACCTGGGAATCCCAAGAAGTGTTTATCTGTTTGTAAATAATAGGAACATTGTGTTAGATTTTGATATAAATTCCTGACTGAGGTCTGCCAGGCAGAGGGTCTGAAATATGATGTTGGTTTGAGGTGTAATAGCTATTTAAATGGAGAAGGCAATGGCACCCCACTCCAGTACTCTTGCCTGGAAAATCCCATGGGCAGAGGAGCCTGGTAGGCTGCAGTCCTTGGGGTTGTGAAGACACCCCCAGACACGACTGAGCGACTTCACTTTCACTTTTCACTTTAATGCACTGGAGAAGGAAATGGCAACCCACTCCAGTGTTGTTGCCTGGAGAATCCCAGGGATGGGGGAGCCTGGTGGGCTTCCGTCTATGGGGTCGCACAGAGTCTGACACGACTGAAGCGACTTAGCAGCAGCAGCAGCAGCTATTTAAAAAGCCACTAGTATAGTACTGGGGCTTCCCAGGTGGCAATAGTGGTAAAGAACCTGCCTGTATTCTTGCCTGGAGAATCCCATGAACAGAGGAGCCTGGAGGGCTATAGTCCATAGGGTCGCAAAGAGTCTAACAGGGCTGAAGCGACCTAGCACATACACAGTATAATATTTGCTGACAACCCCATCATTTTTTTTTCCTGAATACAACCTGTGCCCTACAGACTTAAATTTTTAATTGCCAATCCAAAGGTTTTACGTAGATATCTGGTAGGAATTTCAATCTTAGTGCCCCTCTGTGCAATCCCTAAATCTGATCCTTCCCATCTTCCCTACATTAGCAAATAGCAGTTCTAGTCTTCCAGCAGTGAAGGCCGAAACTTTGGAGTCACCCTAACTTTTCTTTCCACGTGGCATCTACCCTCTTAACTAGTCCTGCCAGCCCTGCCCTGTCTTTCACACCTGCTGTTTCAATAGCAAACACTGACAATTTTGGAGCAAATTTGAAAGACTCAGCTCTCTCATTTGTGTCAGACTCCCATTCCCAGTTCTATTTATTTTCAGTCTTTCAGAGTTGATTGAAACTCTGGCACTTGGTCAACTTGCCATAGCCTCTTGGAAGGAATACACATCCCATAGTGATTGGTGTAGTGTTCTATACATGTCACTTGTGGTTTAGTCACTAAGTCCTGTCTGATTCTTTTGCGACCTCATGGACTGTAGCCTGCCAGGCTCCTCTGTCCATGGGATTTCCCCAGCAAGAACACTGGAATGAGTTGCTATTTCCTTCTCCAGGGGATCTTCCTGACCCAGGGATTGAACCCATTTCTCTTGTATTGGCAGATGGTTCTTTACCACTGAGTCACCTGGAAAGCCCAATAAGTGTCACTTAGGGATGTTTAAATTTCCTATATCCTTAATGAATTTTGCTGCTTTAAAAAAAATGGTTACTGAGAGAGGAGTTTTAATATATGTATTCTTGGTGAATTTTTCTGTTCTTTTTAGTTTCGTCAATGTGTACGTATTTTGAAATATGTTAGTAATATGCACATTTAGGATTATTTTGTCTTCTTGATGAGTTGACACTTATCATTATGAAATCATCTTCTTTGTCTCTGGAAATACTGCTGCTTTGAATTCGGCATGGCTACATATAGTCATACCAGCTTTTTAATGCTTAGTGTGTGTATAGTAGGGCTTCTCAGGGGGTGCTAGTGGCAAAGAACCCACCTGCCAAAGCAAGAGACATAGATGTGGGTGAACCCTCGGTCGGGAAGATCCCTTGGAGAAGGGCATGGTAACCCACTCCAGTGTTCTTGCCTGGAGAATCCCATGGACAGAGGAGCCTGGCAGGCTATATAGTCCATAGAGTCGCAAAGAGTCAGACACAACTGAAGTGACTTAGCACACAGGCACGTATGTTTGCATGGTAAAGCTTTTTTCCAGTCTTTCACTTTAATTTACTGTGTCTTTGAATTTAAGCATCACTTTAAGCAGCATGTAGTTGTATCTTCTTTTTTTGCTTTGTTTAAAAATCTTTGCCTTTTAGTTGGAGTATTTAGTTCATTTATGTTTCGTATAATTTTTGATGTGTTGAGTGTAGTCCTGCCTTTGCCATTATTTTTTCCCTCTGTTCTTTGCTCCCTTTTTTCCCTTTTGAATTTTTATAAATCTAATATGTTTTAATATTCCATTTTATTTTGACTATTGGCTTTTTAGCTAAGCCTCTATATTTTTTAAAAGTTACTCTACAGATATGTGTTCTTAGTTTATCACAGTCTGCCTTGAATCAGTATTATATCACGTCATGAATCATGGCAGACTCCTAGTGTAATTTCATTCTATTTTTGACCTTTTTTTGTCATATATTTTTATTTCTATATAGGATATACTTTGTTGTTATTTTTCTTTAAATTTCAGTAGTCTTTAAGGAAAAGCATTATATTTACTTACATGCATTGAGCTTCCCAGGTGGCTGTAGTGGTAAAAAAAACCCACCTGCCAATGCAGGAGACATAAGCGACGTGAGTTCAATTCCTGGATTGGGAAGATCCCCTGGAGGAGGGCATGGCAACCCACTCCAGTGTTCTTATTTGGAAAATCCCATGGACAGAAGAGTCTGGTGGGCTACAGTCCATAGGGTTGCAAAGAACTGGACATGACTAAAGTGACCTAGCATGCATGGACACATATCCAAATAGGCTCTTAATTCATTTCAGTGATAACCCTTTTGTCCAACTTTATTTTCTTCTTTTGAAAACAATTATCATCGGATAAATTGAATGATAAACCAAATTTAGTTCTAGTACACTATTTTTGTTATTTTTATAGTTAATAATCTCATTTATTACTTAGACCTGGAAATCACTTAGCCCACATGGAGCCACACAGCATGGTCACAGGTGAAGGATGTGGACCTGGTGTTCTGCTTTTATTGAGGGTAGAGGCCTTGGGGTTTGTGGGTTCACTCTTTATTAGTGAATTTAAAACATAAAAGCAGGAATTTAAAGTATCGGAAGAGAAATAAATGAAGCATGTGGCCCAAATAGTCGTTATCAAAATCAACCAAGATCTTTAAAACAAAGGAACCTCAGTCAAGGGAGGAAGCCTGGCTCTTTATCTCGCCACGTGGCTGGCAATATGTTTGTTTGAGATAGCCGTCTTTGAAGTGGGTGCCTTTTTGAAATGGATGTCTCAGCAATCAAAGAGTAAGTCAGGTGCTTGCGTTACAAAAAGAAAAAAAACCAACAACTATCAGGCTTTACACTACACTAGTAAATACTGCATATTCAAAAGGCTGATCTATACTGACAAAATCTGCATTTTGTATCTTACCAGCTAATGCTGTGGGAAAATGTGCTAAAAAGATGTTGAATTTTAAGTTGATGAACTGTGTACATGGTAATTACAGGTTGCAAGATAGTGATGATGATAAACTCGGCATGTATAAATCTTTGCCATGGTTACAGTGGCCACAATTATAGGAAAAGATATTGATATGATAGGCTACTTGGACCTTTTTGTAACTGAGTATAGGTCAGAAGGAAGATTTTTATTTCTTCACTGTAAAATTTTCCTGGGAAGTGTTTTTCTTTCTTTAAATTGTTATGGAAGGGCTGGGTCACTGGGGGAAGGAGGGCAAGGAGATGAGGGAAAGGGGAGCTTCCTTGCTCAGGCCTCACCATCTGCAGTGATGCTCTTAGGATGGGCTGCTCTGGCTAGAGGAATGCTGAGTTTCTGAACTGTACCCTGGGGGCAGTCGACCTCATTTGTGTGGACTTCATCCCCCATGTTTCTCTCTATATACTCAGGAACTGGAACGTGGCATGGCACAATATGCAGAAGTCCCCGTGGTATATTTGTTGAAAGAAGAAATGAGCCCCCTACCATTTGTTATATTGAGTGTGGCTTTTCTCGTGTCAGTTTATCAACTGCATGAAAATTGCATGACCATGAAAATAAGTTGAATGCAACAAAAATATTATTTTTCACTACCCTGTCTCACCACCCTGTCCACCTCCCTCTTGCACCCAGTCATGTCCTTTTATAGTCCAGCCCTCTTGTTAGACCCTCTTTATCCTCTGATCTCACCCCAGCCACTAAGATGTCATTGCAGTAGGCCAGTTTGCCTAGTCAACTGTGAAGGCGGGTATCATTCACTCATCATGAACCACACCCACTGAGCCCAGCCAGCTTCAGAATACTCCTGGAGGCACCCCCGGTAGCTTCTCTCCAGTGACCAGAGCGGGCACTGGAGGTGAAGCCTCTCCCTGGTTGACCTGTTGTTCAGCCTGTGTACCTCCCTTCTGTCTTTCCAAGACTGCTTCTCTTCTCTCTTCCACTCAAGGTCAAATGATCGAAATAGCTCTTGCCTGTTTCCTTGCCTAAGACACACCTGGCAGCTTCGTACCACAGCCCAAGTTCCATGTAATTCTTTGCAAGGATGCTCTGCTAGAAAGGCAGGAGATTGGGATCCCTTGCTAACATCAGGGCGTCTTAGGGCCCCAGAGGACCCACACCACTGTAATACTTTCAAGGCTACTTTAAGACAGATTCTATGTCAGGAGGTTATATTGTTAAAGAAAAGAATTATTCAAGGACACTTGCTAAAGTGTGGTAAGGAAGACGTTATTCAAAGAGAGGGACATCTTGAAAAATGTAAAGGCCACTGTGGTGGGGTCTGGCAGTGCAGGAGAAAGCTCAGATTCAACTCTAATATAGCATGGGCAAGGGGAAATTATAGTCAAGGAGAAAGGTGGGGATCATGGGATGGAAAATTATTTGTAGGTAAGATTAAGGGAGAATTCAGAAGAAACTGAACTAACAGAATTCTTGCTGAGGACAGGCCAGGGTGATCAGACATCACCTGGAGGATGGTAGAGGATGAGGAACCCAATTAGATATTGAGGGTAATCAGATATGGAGAATCAGTTCAGTTCAGTCGCTCAGTTGTGTCCGACTGTTTGTGACCCCACGGACTGCAGCACACCAGGCCTCCCTGTCCATCACCAACTCCTGGAGCCTGCTCAAACTCCTGTCCATAGAGTTGGTGGTGCCATCCAAACGTCTCATCCTCTGTCGTCCCCTTCTCCTCCCACCTTCAATCTTTCCCAGCATCAGGGTGTTTTCCAGTGAGTCAGTTCTTCGCATCAGGTGGCCAAAGTGTTGGAGTTTCAGCTTCAGCATCAGTCCTTCCAATGAATATTCAGGCTGATTTCCTTTAGGATGGGCTGGTTGGATCTCTTTGCAGTCCAAGGGACCCTCAAGAGTCTTCTTCAACACCACAGTTCAAAAGCATCAATTCTTTGGCACTCAGCTTTCTTTATAGTTCCAACTCTCACATCCATACATGACCACTAGAAAAACCATAACTTTGCCTAGACAGACCTTTGTTGGTAATGTCTCTGCTTTTTAGTATGCTGTCTAGGTTGGTCATAGCTTTTCTTCCAAGGAGCATGCATCTTTTAGTTTCATGGTTGCAGTCACCATCTGCAGTGATTTTGGAGCCCAAGAAAATAAAGGCTGTCACTATTTCCATTGTTTCCCCATCTATTTGCCGTAAAGTGATGGGACCAGATTCCATGATCTTAGTTTTCTGAATGTTGAGTTTTAAGCCAACTTTTTTACTCTCCTCTTTCACTTTTATCAAGAAGCTTTTTAGTTCTTCTTTGCTTTCTGCCATAAGGGTGCTGTCATCTGCATATCTGAAGTTATTGATATTTCTCCCAACAACCTTGATTCCAGCCTGAGCTTCATCCAGCCTGGCATTTCACATGATGTACTCTACATTTAAGTTAAATAAGCAGGGCGACAATATACAGCCTTGACATACTTCTTTTCCTATTTGGAACCAGTCTGTTGTTCCATGTCTGGTTCTAACTGTTGCTTCTTGACCTGCATACAGATTTTTTAGGAGGCGGGTAAGGTGGTCTGGTATTCCCATCTCTTAAAGAATTTCCACAGTTTGTTATGATCCACACAGTCAAAGACTTTGGTGTAGTCAATAAAGCAAAATTAGATGTTTTTCTGGAACTCTCTTGCTTTTTTGATGATCCAACGGATGTTGGCAATTTGATCTCTGGTTCGTCTGCCTTTTCTAAATCCAGCTTGAACATCTGGAAGTTCACAGTTCACATACTGTTGAAGCCTGGCTTGGAGAATTTTGAGCCTTGCTTTGCTAGCATGTAAGATAAGTGCAGTTGTGCGGTAGTTTGATATATGTAGGGGGGACCTTTCCCACTAGCCATCTATTGGGAAATTCTGGGAGTCTGGAATTCTGGAAGTCCTAGGTCCAGATTCCATTTGTCACTTCCTGGCTTTTGTCCACTCTGGCTTAAATATCACCTGGGATGCCTCCTGACATCAGATCCAGGAGGAATATTGGGTTCTGGGGGGTATTCCTTCACCTCTCAGCTTCTCAAGTCAAGGTGGCTAGAATTCCAGGTACTGGCCTCAGTCCCCTCCAACTATCTCCACTACTCATTTCTTCTAGATGGTTCAACTCTTTCATCTTTTGAGAGCAAATGCCAGCACAAGGCAGGGAGCATTATATTGGGATTGGTGTTAACACAGGTTGAAGTGTGTTTCATTTTCCATCACTACCTGTGAGAGTAGAATAGCCATCTCCAATAAAAATAAAATTGTTTTTCTTCATAATGTTAAAATTAAAATGCTTTGAAAAAACTGCAATTAGCAGAAACAAGTGTTGTCAGCACCCAGGGACAACTGTGATGCTTTAATAATTCCTTGCCAAATCTTTTTCTTAGTATTCATTTTTTACAGCATGTTATACTGTATTACATTATGTATTGCCATTCCCTTTAAAAACTTTGTTTTAACAATTTATGAAAATTGTTAATGGCTGTGCAATATTCTGTTGTGTGGTTGAGTACATAATAGTATTTTAGCTGTATCTCTATTGTTGGATGTTTGGGCTCCTTCCAGTTTTTCATTTTTAGAAATAAGAAGGTAACTGCATACATAAATCTTTGCTTGTACTTTTTGCTATTTTTCCTAGAACACATTAACTGAAGGGAAACTTTGGTAGGGTGAAATTTATGAACATGGCAAGGAGTCTTGATTTTTATCCCCAAATTATTTCTCAGAAAATGTATGCCACTGCTTGGCTTACTGCATCCTAGTCAACAAGGTTAAGTTCTCATATTTTACATCTTTGCTAATTAAAAAGGCAAACATTAAATCTCATTATTTACACTGGGGTTGCTATTGCTTAGTGAGGTAGAAGATTTTACACATGGTTGTTAGCTCTGTGTCTAAAATTGAAATCTTGATTTTTTTCATCCTGAATGGCTCCCGCCAGGGGCTCATGGATAACCTGTTCTTTATATAATCTGTTCTTCAGGTCGAAAGTTTGGTCAAGTCATCCTTGACTGTTGTGCGTTTCTCCCGCCTCTCACCCCTCACTGTCTGCAGCAAGCCCTCCTGCTCTCTGCTCCCCGCCAGTCTGGGCATCTTCTCTGCGTCCTTGTAGCAGCTGCACCCAGATCTTAAGGCAGCAGCCAGGGTCATCCCATTACATTGCAACTCAGATCACAGTAGTCCAGCGCGCAGAGCCCTCTGTGGCTTCCCGCTGCAGTCACCGAAAAAGCCAGAGATTTGAATTCTAGAAGGCCCTTCATGATCAGACCCCCAGCTACCTCTCGGACACCACTGTTTCTTCTACTTCCCCGTCGCTTTCCTGCTGGCCCTTGCATTTCCCTGCCTCAGGCCCATGGCTCTTACTGGCGGCTCCTGCCACGTTTGCTGTCTTGCTGTTCCTTTAACACTCCAGCAAAGCCTTAGGACCTTTTCACTTGCTGTGCCAGCTCCCTGAAATGCTGTTTCCCCAGATACATGAGTAACTGGCTTCTTGCTTCCCTTAGGTCTTTTCTGAATTTTTTTTTTTTTGTCAGTGAGGCCTTCTCTGATCTTTCTTTCTAAACTTTCCATGCGTCTTGACATTTCACTTTGCCCTTACTGCTGTCTAGCTATTATATGTTTTATTTTTTCAGTCTTAATTGTTTGCATTTGCACTAAGATTAAACTATACCTAGGTGGGAGTTTTTAACTTTCTATTAATAATTCACTGCTATATCCCAGCATGCATCAGTGCATGCTGGGAAGGTCATAGCAGCTCTAATATGTGCATGAATGAGTACATTGGCCTTTATTTGCTTGGAATCCCTATTCATTTTATTTTCTCATAAAACTGATAAAGGATAAAAATTAAGAAAAGTTCAGAAATCACTACTGTGGTCCTAACTTTTGGTGGAAACCAGTGTTAAATCTTGCTTTACTTGCTAGAGCACTTTCTTTCCCTCTCTGCTTAAGTACTTTTCAAATGTATTCCTTGTGCAGTAAAATTTTATATTCAACTTTTCCACTATTCATTATGATTTGTTTGTATTTTTCATGTAATGATAATTTTTTTTACATAAAAGTTTTAGTGATTTCAAAATAGTACACTAAATGAACTTACTTAATTTTCTTTAGTATTGGCTCTTTGAATTATTTTCATTTTATTTGCTATTATAAAATTGTGCTATGACGAACATCCTACTGCATACCACGTGTTCTGCCTTTTAGATCATTTTCTTGGACTAGATGTCCCGAAGTTAAAAAATGTTTATGAGTAGTTCTAAAGCTCTAACATTTTGTCACCTTGAAGACTTCTCTTGGAGAGTCCCTGAGATGGCTAAATTTCAGCTTCAATTAATATTTCCTTTCAAAATATATTTAGAAATCTGTGTTCTGTTGACTTCAAATGCTTTCTGAGACGTTTCCATTTCTGTTCATGGAATTTGTCAAAGAGGAAATTTGTCAAATTTCCACATGGTACTGTGGAAGGTCACAGACCCTGGACAGAGATTATTTTTAGTTCTGGTTCAGTTACTTGTTGCTGGAGGACCTGGGGCAGGTTACCCAACTTTTGAGCCTCAGTTTCCACTTTAGTCAGTTGCACGTAATGGTACTTGCTTTGGGGTAAGGGCTAAATGAGGTGGAGGAGGTACAGCCGTTTGCATAGACACTGGCACACAGCGCATGCTCAGGGAGTGGCTGTGGGCACCACCAGTGTTTCCAATGGTTAAGGACCAGAATCGTCTCCAGTGCCCACTACATACAGGAATAATAATTAGAACAGTGGCTATTCGTCATGTATCTAAATAGCGGAAGGAAGGGAATAGTCTCTGTTTTGGTTCCTTAGCTACAGATTGCTCCATTTCTGTCACCTGGTTTCTTGAACTTTCCATGTCTGTTTCTTTCTGTAAGACCATGCTTCTCAGTAACAGCTGCCCCTCTAACTTCTATTTTGAAACCTTGTGATTTTATTAGATGTTTCACATTTCAGATATAGTTTTCTTTGCTAAATTTGTGGATTCATTTCCACTGATCTCTCACTGTGTCACGTTTATCCTTTCTTCACATCACTGTGGCTGGAGATGGTAGCCTGTTGGTTGACATGGTTGTATGCGTGTTATTTCACTGTGTAACTTCTACCTGGACCAACCTCAGTGTGTAAGATTATTTTTCTTGTTCAGTTGCCAAGTTGTATCCAACTCTGCAACCCCATGGACTATAGTCCACCAGGCTTCCTTGTCCTTGACTATCTCCTAGGGTTTGCTCAAACTCATGTCCATCGAGTCAGTGATGCCATCCAACCATCTCATCCTCTGTCGTCCCCTTCTCCTCCTGCCCTCAATCTTTCCCAGCATCAGGGTCTTTTCCATTGAGTTTGCTCTTTGCATCAGGTGGCCAAATATTGGAGCTTCACCTTTAGCATCAGTCCTTCCAACGAATATTCAGGGTTGATTTCCTTTAGGATGGACTAGTTTAGCATTTTGTGATCATCCAGAGCTGTTTATCACAGAATTATTTAAAACAGTGAAAGATGAGCAACAACCTAACTAGTCAACATGAGTGGAAAGATTCTGTAAATTATGATCCCTCCCTGAAGTGGAATGTTTTGAAGGCTTGCAAATAAAGATGTTTATGAAGAGTTTTGATGGCATGAAAAAAATAATTATAGTAATAAAAATTATATGTATGGCAAGAGTCCAAGGATGAAAAGAAAATAAGGTCCTCAAAATGCTAGAAGGAGCTACGTTGACAGAAATTACTTCTGAGTGGAAGAAATTAAGATTTTTATTTTCTGTTCCTTTACGTATTTTGGGTTTCTTTTCAAATTTTCCTACGCTGAGAACAAATTGCCTTCTTTGCTGGAAAAAAATAACTCGTGCAAAGAATTGAAGAAAAACCAATCTTTAAGGTGGAGCCCGTTGATTTAGTTCTGCTACGACTTCATAAGTTCAAATTATATTGCTAATTTCTGCCTCAGGATAGAATCTCCTGGTTTTGGTTTTGTTATGGTAACCTTTCACGCCTGCCCCTGAGGAGACACGTAAAATTCAGAAACTCCTATGTACTGATGGCCTGTAGGTTGACGAGCTCCACGTTCCATTCTTCAATCAATATTTAATGTGGTAGCCAGGGTCTGTGGCATGGTTTATGACAGAGAAAATGTTGAGAAAAACACAAACTGGTTTCTCGGTCATTAAGTGTGTTTTAGGCTAGCATTTAACAGAATGTATTCTGAGACACGCTAGTTTTCCAAGATTCTCTGTGAACAAATGTTTCTCCGACCAAATTAAGTTAGGAAATCCTGCAGTGTGATGTATTGACTTAGGGCAAAGGCTATAAAATGACTTTGATTAAATTCCCAACCCTGGCAATTCCTAGTTGGGATAATTTACTTAAACTTAATGTGCCTCAGTTTCCTTGCCTGTAAAGCAGGAATAATATTTTTTGGTGGTATGAATCAGAGGAGATGGTAAACAAAAGCACTGAACATAGTTTTCTGGCCCACCAGTTACCTGCTGCTGTTTTATTTATACTGTGTATTCCCCTTGAAGGTGTACAGCATCATCAGGGTAGCAATTATGAATTCTGAGAAATCCTGTGGTAAGGAGATACATGTAACTTCAACATGTGGATTACAAACTTATTTCAGCACAGAACCATCACGCCAGTTGTCTCCCCATGGAACTCGTGTTCTGGAGAACGCACATTGGAAACGTAGCTCAGGATAACTCCAAGGGAACGCATTGTGAAAATCAAGAGCACCCTTAGTCACGTCCAAAACAAACATCAAAGGATATTAGTGACACTGGCAGAGCAAGGAACTCTGAAATTCTGGAAAAAAAAAACAACAAACTGGCAAAAATGGTCAGAAAGAACATTTCAAAACTCTGGAAATTAACCAAAGGTTTACGGAAACCCAAGGAGCACTTCTTCAAGAAAAACAGCTGAATCTCAGTAAGAATAGCAAGCTTTGTAGTATTTTAACTCACCTTCATCCTATTTCCCACTTCCTATCCCAGTAACAGCCTTGAAAATAACAGCTCATATTCCACGTACAAGAGAGAACAGCCTGGACCTCACTCACAAAGAATAATCCTTATTAGATCAGTCTATTGTCTCTCTGGAAGAAGACTGGCTGGAAAGGCTTATCTTTATTTCACCTGACTTGGAGCTGTCCCACTGCTGTCTGTGGGGTTGTTGATAAAAATTACTTACAGGCAGATGTTTTAGTGATCACTGCGTGAGACAGCAGATAACAGGGGGAGTGAATAATGGGTGAAAAGGCTGGAGAATGAGGTGCTTTGGGTAATAAAGACTTTGACTAGTTTCATCATATTCCTGGGTATCACATGAAGCTCTGTGAACATGCTTAAGAAAAATGTGTGAAAGCCCTAGGATCTCACCTTTGGCTCACCTTGAGGGTCTGTACCAGCAGGAAGTAAAGGCTAATGCTGTGTTGTTACTTCATAGCTGAGCATTCAGAGTGTGCTCCAGCACACTCACATAGCCCCTCTGGAAACATAGGGAAGGTTCTTTTCTGCACAGAAGTGTAGGGAAATCTATGGCCGTTAGCTGAAGAAGTGGAAACAGTGACAGATTTTCTTTTCTTGGGCTCCAGAATCACTGCAGACGGTGACTGCAGCCATGAAATTAAAAGACGCTTGTTGCTTGTAAGAAAAACTATGGCCAACTTAGAAAGCGTATTAAAAAGCAGAGACATCACTTTTCTGACAAAGATCTGTATAGTTAAAGCTATGTTTTTTCCAGCAGTCATGTATGGATATGAGAGTTGGACTGTAAAGAAGGCTGAGTGCTGAAGAATTGATGCTTTTGAATTATGATGCTGGAGAAGACCCTTGAGAGTCCCTTGGACTGCAAGGAGATAAAGCCAGTCAATCCTGAAGGAAATCAACCCTGAATATTCATTGGAGGGACTGATGCTGAAACTGCAATACTTTGGCCACCTGATGCAAAGAACTGACTTATTGGAAAAGATACTGATACTGGGAAAGATTGAAGGCAGGAGGAGAAGGGGACAACAGAGGATGAGATGGTTGGATGGCATTACTCACTCAGTAGACATGAATTTGAGCAAACTCCAGGAGATAGTGAAGGACAGGGGAGTCTGGTGTGCTGCAGTCCATGGGGTTGTGAAGTGTTGGACATAGCACCTGAACAAGGATAATAAAAAAGCTAATGAGACTTCAGTGGATACATATGACAAATGATACACAGTTTACAGAATTAGTTCAGAAAAGTCATGAGACAAGCAACAACTACAGGAAACCCTGAGATGGGGGAAGAAAAGAATCTGATTTTCAAGATTGACACAGTGTAATATCCAGTGTCCAGTTTTCAACAAAAAGTTGCAAGGATTAAAAAAAAAAGAATGTATAATTGTTGCATGGGAAAATAAATAATACAGACTGTCCCTGGGGAAGCCAAGAGATTGGAATTTCTAGGTGAAGACTTTCAATCAGGTATTTAAAATATGTTCAAAGAGCTAAAGAAAACTACACTTAATGAACTAATGGAAAGCATGAGAACTACATCTCAGTAAGTAGAATATCAATGAAGCGGAAAAATGATAAAAAGGAACCAAATACAAACTTTGGAGTTGAAAAGTATAATAACTACAATGAAAAATTAAACTATAGGGGCTCAGCATCAGATTTAACTAGGCAGATACAAATGCAGTGAATTTGAAGACAGGTCAATTAAGATTATCCATTCTGAGGAACAGAAAAAGAAAAGGATGAAGAAAAATAAATAAAGCCTCAGAGACCTGTTAGGATGTCATTAGATATATCAACACAGACATATGATGGGAGCCTCTCAATGAGAGGAAGGGGCGAAAATGGCAGAAAGAGTATTTGAAGATATAATGGCCAAAAATGTTCCGAATTTGATCAAAATGTTAATCTACACCTACACAGAGGATGTAGCTCAGTGGTAGAGCACTTGCTTTGCATGTATGAGGCCCTGGGTTCAATCCCCGGCATCTCCAGGTTTGATCTTCCCTGGAGCTTAAATGGTAAAGAATCTGCCTGCAATGTAGGAGACCCGGGTTTGATCTGTGGGTTGGAAAGATCCTCTGAAGAAGGACATGGCAACCCACTCCAGTGTTCTTGCCTGGAGAATTCCACGGACAGAGGAGCCTGGGGGGCTTCAGTTCATGGGGTCACACAGAGTCGGGCACCACTGAGCAACTAACACTAATACCTACAAGATGCTCAACAAACACCAAATGGGATAAACTCAGAGAGAGACCTAAGCTAAACTGTCAAAGGTTAAAGATAAAGAGAATCTTTAAAAAAGAAAAGCTACTGATCACATGGAAGAGGTCCTCAATAATATTAGCATTTGTTAATATTAGTAATATTAACATCTCATCAGAAATCATGGAAGCCAGAAGACATACACAAAGTGAAAGACATACACGAAGTGCTAAATATATATATAGATAGTTGACTAAATATTGTGTATCCCACCAAAAATACCCTTAAAAATGAAGGAGAAAGTAAGACATTCCCAGAGAAGCAAAAGTTGAGATGGTTTGTTACTAGCAGACCCACTCTGCAGGAGATGCTAAAGGGAGTCATTCAGGGTGGAATGAAAGGACACAGGATAGTAACTGAGACCCACGTGAAGAAATAAAGAATACTAGCAAAGGTAGCAACACGTAAATACAGAGGACAGTGTAAGTGTATATTTGTTTTTAACTCTTTTTGTTCTGTCTGTGACAGTCGTTCAGTTGTGTCTGACTCTTTGCACTCCCATGGACTGCAGCCTGCCAGGCTGCTTTGTCCATGGGCTTCTCCAGGCAAGAATGCTGGAGTGGGTTTTCATGCCCTCCTCCAGGGCATCTTCCCAATCCAGGAATCAAACCTGGGTCTCCTGCATTGCAGGCAGATTATTTCCTGTCTGAGCTACCATTCTGTCTGTACTAAAAGATGAGTTTGTAAAGCAGTTATAAATCTTTGTTGATGGATGCACAATGTTTAAAAACTAATTCGTGGCAATAACAACATAAAGGTGGTGAATGGAGATACATGTGAGATAAGATTTTCTATATTTGAAATTAATTGGTATTAATCTAAACTAGATTCTTATAAATTGTCAGTTACAGTACCCTGGGCAACCACTAAGAAAATAACTGAAAATTATATAGGAAAAGAAATGATCAGGAAATTGAATAAGGTACACTAGAAAACCTCCTTAACAAAAGCAAGGCAGTAATGAAGGATCTGAGGAATAAAACAGATATAAGAAACATAGAAAACAAATATCAAAATGGTAGAAGTAAGTTCTACATTGTCAGTAATTATATTTAGTTGAAATGCATGGGGCTTTCCAGGTGAGGCTAGTAGTAAAGAATGCCTGCAATGCAGGAGATGCAGGTTCAGTCCCTGGGTGGGGAAGATCCCCTCCACTTCAGTATTCTTGCCTGAAGAATCCCATGGACAGAACCTGTCCAGGGGCTTGCAGAGAGTCAGACGTGACTGAACACACACACACTCACACACAGAGACAGAAAGAGAGAAACAGATTAAACTCTGCAACTAAAAGGCAGATATTGGCAGAGTGGACAAACGATATGATCCAACTATCTGCTGCCTACTAACGATCTACTTTAGATCCCAAACACAAATAGGTTGAAAGTAAAAGGGTCCATCCATCAATAAGATGTAACGCACATTCATCTAACAGAGAAGCCCAGGATACATGAAGCAAAAACTGGCATAACTGAGGGGAGAAATAGACACTGAGCAAGAATAGCTAGAGATTCAGATACTTGACTATCAATAATGGGTAGAATGACTCTTGTCGTTCAGTCACTCAGTTGTGTCCGACTCTTTGTGACCCCATGGACTGCAGCACGCCAGGTTTCCCTGTCCATCACCAACTCCCAGAGCTTACTCAAATTCATGTCGATTGAGTTGGTGATGCCATGCAACCATCTCATCCTCTGTCATCCCCTTCTCCTCCTGCCCTCAATCTTTCCTAGCATCAGTGTCTTTTCCATTGAGTCGGCGTTTCACCTCAGGTGGCCAAAGTACTGGAGCTTCACCTTCAGCATCAGTCCTTCCAGTGAATACTCAGGATTAATTTCCATTAGGACTGACTGGTTTTATCTCCTTGCAGTCCGAGGGACTCTCAAGAGTGTTCTCCAGCACCACAGTTCAAAAACATCAATTCTTCAGCGCTCAGCCTTCTTTATGGTCCAACTTTCACATCCGTCCATGTCTACTGGAAAAACCATGGCTTTGACTAGACAGGCCTTTGCTGACAAAGTAATGTCTCTGCTTTTTAATATGCTGTCTACGTTAGTCATAGCTTTTCTCCCAAGGAGCAAGCATCTTTTAATTTCATGGCTGCAGTTACCATCTGCAGTGATTTTGAAGCCCAAGAAAATAAAGTCTCTAACTGTTCCCATTGTTGTCCCATCTACTTGCCGTGAATGATGGAACTGGATGCCATGATCTTAGTTTTTTGAATGTTGAGTTTTAAGCCAGCTTTTTCACTTTCCTCAAGAGGCTCTTCAGTTCTTCTTCACTTTCTGCCATAAAGGTGGTGTTATCTGCACATCTGAGGTTATTGGTATTTCTCCTGGCAATCTTGATTCCGGCTTGTGCTTCATCCAACCACATTTTGCATGATATCCTCTGCATATAAGTTAACTAAGCATGGTGACAATATATAGGCTTGATGTACTTCTTACCAAATTTGGAACCAGTTTGTTATTCCATGTCTGGTTCTAACTGTTGTTTCTTAACCTGCATACAGATTTCTCAAGAGGCAGGTTAGGTGATCTGGTATTCCCATCTCTTAAAGAATTTTCCACAGTTTGTTGTGATCCACACAGTCAAAGACTTTAACATAGTCAGTGAAGCAGAAGTAGATGTTTTTCTGGAACTCTCTTGCTTTTTCGATGATCCAGCAGATGTTGGCAATGTGATCTCTGGTCCTCTGCCTTTATAAATCCATCTTGCACATCTGGAAGTTCTTTGTTCACATAGTGTTGAAGCCCAATTTGGAGAATTTTGAGCATTACTTTGCTAGCATGTGAAATGAGTGCAATTGTGTGGTTCAGTTCAGTTCAGTCGCTCAGTCATGTCCGACTCTTTGCAACCCCATGAACCGCAGCATGTCAGGCCTCCCTGTCCATCACGCCAGGACTCCCTGGACTCCCAGAGTTGACCCAAACCCATGTCCATCGAGTCGATGATGCCATCCAACCATCTCATCCTCTGTTGTCCCCTTCTCCTCCTGCCCTCAATCTTTCCCAGCATCAGGGTCTTTTCCAATGAATCAGCTCTTTACAATAGGTGGCCAAAGTATTAGAGTTTCAGCTTCAACATCAGTCCTTCCAATGAACACCCAGGACTGATCTCCTTTAGGATGGACTGGTTGGATCTCCTTGCAGTCCAAGGGACTCTCAAGAGTCTTCTCCAACACCGCAGTTCAAAAGCATCAATTCTTTGGTGCTCAGCTTTCTTTATAGTCCAACTCTCACATCCATACATGACTACTGGAAAAACCATAGCCTTGAGAAGATGGACCTTTGTTGGCAAAGTAATGTCTCTGCCTTTTAATATGCTGCCTAGGTTGGTCATAACTTTCCTTCCAAGGAGTAAGTTCTGCTAATTTCATGGCAGCAGTCACCATCTGCAGTGATTTTGGAGCCCCGAAAAATAAAGTCAGCCACTGTTTCCACTGTCTCCCCATCTATCTGTCATGAAGTGATGGGACCGGATGCCATGATCTTAGTTTTCTGAATTGTGTGGTAGTTTGAACATTCTTTGGCATTGCCCTTTGTTGCAATTGGAATAAAAACTGACCTTTTCCAGTCCTGTGGTGAAGGCTGACTTTTCCAAATTTGCTGGCATATTGAATGCAGCCCTTTCACAGCATCATCTTTTAGGATTTGAAATAACTCAGCTGGAATTCCATCACCTCCACTAGCTTTGGAGCTCCACACTGGAGAACAACTGTACAGAAGATCAAAAGTAAACTGAAGGTTTGAACAGCACTATAAAACAGCTACACCTAACAGACATACAGAAAACTTTTCACTCAACAATTTGTTGTTTGGTCGCTAAGTCTGGTTTGACTCCTCTGCACCCCCATTGCCTCTGCAGTCTATTGCCCACAGGCTCCTCTGTCCATGGGATTTCCCAGGCAAGAATACTGGAGTAGGTTGCCATTTCCTTCTCCAGGGGATCTTCTTGATCCAGGGATCGAACCCATGTCTTCTGTATTGGCAGGCAGATTCTGTTTTTTTAATTATTTTTTAAAATATAAATTTATTTATTTTAATTGGAGGCTAATTACTTTACAACATTGTATTAGTTTTGCCATACATCAACATGAATCCACCATGGGTGTACATGTGTTCCCCATCCTGAACCCACCCCCACCTCCCTGCCCATCCCATCCCTCTGGGTCATCCCAGTGCACCAGCCCCAAGCATCCTGTATCGTACATTGAACCTGGACTGGCGATTTGTTTCACATGTGATGATATACATGTTTCAATGCCATTCTCCCAAATCATCCTGCCCTCGCCCTCTCCCACAGAGTTCCAAAGACTGTTCTATACATCTGTGTCTCTTTTGCTGTCTCACATACAGGGTTATCGTTACCATCTTTCTAAATTCCATATATATGGACAGATTCTTTATAACAGAGCTCTCAACCAACAGTAGCAGAATGCATATTTTTCTCATGCACTATGGAACACTTTTCCAGGATAGACTATATATTTGGATGTAAGACAAATCTCAATAAACTTAAAAACATTCAAGTCATGGCTTCCCTGGTGGCTCAGTAGTAAAGAGTCTGCCTTCCAGTGCAGGAGGCATGGTTTTGATCTCTGGTCTGGGAAGATCCCACGTGCTGTGGAGCAGCTAAGCCTGGGAGCCACACTATTGAGCTTAAGCTCTAGAGCCCAGGAGCGCAACTACTGAGTCCATGAGCTGCGACCACTGAAGCCCACGTGCCCTAGAGCCTGTGCTCAGAGTAAGAGGCGCCGTCACAATGGGAGACCTGCACGCTGCAGCTCGAGAGTAGCTTCCACTCACTACACCTGGAGAAAAGCCCGTGCAGCAGCAAAGGCCCAGGACAGCCAAAAACAATAAATAAGATTAGTAAAAATATTTAAGTCATATAAAATATGCTCTGTGACCACAGCAGAATAAAATTAGAACTCAATAAGGAAAATTTGGAAAGTTCACAGATATATGAAACTTACACAACACATTGCTAACTAAATAAAATAAAAGCCTGTAAAAAAAAAAGAAAGTAGTTTGTGATGAATGAAAATGATAGCACACTGTACCAAAACTTATGGGATGAACTTAAAACTGTGCTCAGAGGGAGATTTATAATATACGTCTACAGTTAGAACTGGACATGGAACAACAGACTGGTTCCAAATAGGGAAAGGAGTACTTCAAGGCTGTATATTGTCACCCTGCTTATTTAACTTACATGCAGAGTACATCATGCGAAATGCTGGGCTGGATGAAGCACAAGCTGGAATCAAGATTGCCAGGAGAAATATCAATAACCTCAGATATGCAGATGACAGCACCTTTACGGCAGAAAGCGAAGAAGAACTAAAGAGTCTCTTGATGAAAGTGAAAGAGGAGAGTGAAAAAGTTGGCTTAAAACTCAACATTTAGAAAACTAAGATCATGGCATCTGGCCCCATCACTTAATGGCAAATAGATAGGGAAAAAGTGGAAACAGTGGCTGACTTTATTTTTTTGGACTCCAAAATCACTGAAGATGATGACTGCAGCCATGAAATTAAAAGACACTTACTCCTTGGAAGGAAAGTTATGACCAACCTAGATACCATATTAAAAAACAGAGACGTTACTTTGTCAACAAAGGTCCATCTAGTCAAAGCTATGGTTTTTCCAGTGGTCATGTATGGATGTGAGAGTTGAACTATAAAGAATGCTGAGCACTGACGAATTGATGCTTTTAAACTGTGGTGTTTGAGAAGACTTGAGAGTCCCTTGGACTGTGAGGAGATCCAACCAGTCAATCCTATAGGAAATCAGTCCTGAATATTCATTGGAAGGACTGATGTTGAAGCTGAAACTCCAATGCTTTGGCCACCTGATGCGAAGAACTGACTCATTTGAGAAGAACCTGATCCTGGGAAAGATTGAAGGCAGGAAAAGAAGGGGATGACAGAGGATGAGATGGTTAGATGGCATCACCAACTCAATGGACATAAGTTTGAGTAAACTCTTGGAGTTGGTGATGGACAGGGAAGCCTGGTGTGCTGCAGTCCATGGGGTTAAAAAGAATCGGACATGATTGAGCGGCTGAACTGAACCGAACATTAGAAAAAGAAGAAAAATCCCAAGTTAATAGCCTGACCTTTGACTTTAAGAAGCATTGGAGACAGGTTCTTTACCAACTGAGCTATCTGGGAAGCCCTTAAGAAGTTAGATAAAGTAACAAACTGAACACAAGCAAACACAATGGAAATAAAGAAAATAGAGAATAGAAAAATAGTAGATAAAATCAAGAAAACAAAAGATTTGTTCTTTGCAAAGAACAAATAATCAATAAAGTGCAGTGATCAAGACTTCAGCTAGACTGACAAGAAAGAGAGAAAGAAAGAGAGAGAGGGAAGATTCAAATTACTAAAACTGGGAATGAAAGTGAAGACATTAGTGTTGACCTTACAGAAAGAAAAATGATTAAGGGCAATGCTGTGAACAACTGTATGCCAACCAATTAGAGTATTTCAATGAACTAGACAAATCATATGTTTGATAAGAATCTAGTATACAGAATATGTAAAGAACTCTTTAACAATTCAAAACTAAAAAGACAGCTCAACTGAAAAATGGACAAAGAATTTGAATAGAATTTATCCAAAGAAGACATACAGATGGTAAATAAGCAAAATGAAAAGATGCTCAAAATCATCTTAATTATTAGAGAAATGTAAATCAAGACCACAGTGAGATAGTATTTCATACTCATTAGGATGGATATAGCGATAATTTTTTTTAATGCAAAACAGTAAATATTGGCAGGAATTGGAGAATTGGAAATTTCATACCTTCTGGTGGGAGTGTAAAATGCTGCATGCGTGCATGCTCTGTCGCTTCAGCCATGTCTGACTCTCTGAGACTGTATGGACTGTAGCTTGCCAGGCTCCTCTCTCCATGGGATTCTCCAAGTGGGAATATAAGACCTTGAACTGACTGTGGTTCTGGTCATGAACTCCTTATTGCAAAATTCACACTTAAATTGAAAAAAGTAGGGAAAACCACTAAGCAATTCAAGTACAACCTAAATCAAATCTCTTACGATTTATGCAGTGGAAATGACAAATAGATTCAAGGGATTAAATTTGATAGACAGAGTGCCTGAAGAACTATAGATGGAGGTTCATAACATTGTACAGGAGGCGGTGATCAGAACCATCCCCAAGAAAAATAAATGCAAAAAGGAAAAATAGTTGCCTGAGGAGGCCTTACAAGTAGCTGAGAAAAGAAGAGAAGCAAAAGGCAAAGAAGAAAAGGAAAGATATACCCATATGAAAGCAGAGTTCCGAAGAACAGCAAGGAGAGATAAAGCTTTTCTAAGTGAACAATGTGAAAAATAGAGGAAAGCAGTAGAATGGGAAAGACTAGAGATTTCTTCAAGAAAATTAGAAATACCAAGGGAACATTTCATTCTAAGATGAGTACAATAAAGGACAGAAATGGTATGGACTTAACAGAGGCAGAAGATACTAAGAAGAGGTGGCAAGAACACACAGGAGACCTATACAAAGAAGATTAATGGCCGGGATAACCACAGTGGTGTGATCATTCACCTAGAGCTAGACATCTTGAAATGTGAAGTCAAGTATACCTTAGGAAGCATCACTGCGAACAAAGTTAGTAGAGGTGATGGAACTGCAGCTGAGCTGTTTCAAATCCTAAAAGATGATCCTGTGAAAGTGTTGCACTCAATATGCCAGCAAATCTGGAAAACTCAGCAGTGGCCACAGGCCTGGAAAAGGTCAGTTTTCATTCCAACCTTAAAGAAGAGAAATGCCAAAGAATGTGCGAACTACTGCACAATTGCACTCATCACATGTGGATAGGACCGAGTGGCTGAACCACAGCAAATGGTTTTACAGTATTGTAAGTACACTTAAACGGTGCATTTGTGGTATGTAAACTATATACCTCAATAAAAATATTGTAAAAAATAATAAAGCAAATGTGGCAGTTAATTTCATGGCAACTTGACAGGATCACAGGATGAGCAGATATTAGGGTAAATATTTGTTTGTAGGGGTCAGTGCCAAAGTTTCCAGATGAGATCAGCATTTGAGTCAGTAGACTTGAGTAAAACACACTGCTGTCCCCAGGTGGTGGGCAGCATCCAATCCACTGAGGGCCTGAATGGAATAAAATGATGGTGGTAGGGAGGGTTTGCCCTCTGTGCTACAGTGAGACATCAGTCTTCTCCAGCCCACAAGGTTCTAGGTTATCGTGCCTTCAGACATAGACTGGAATCCATGCCATTAGCTCTCAGGCCT